>NW_012147634.1:375080-564907 GCF_000956105.1 Propithecus coquereli | reverse complement strand
TAAATATTATATACTCTAACATGTTTTGCTGATTTATCCATTATTTCTGGAAGAAATGAATTCAGATGTCCAGCCGTAATCGTGCGTTTGTCTCTTTCCTCCTATAATTCTATCGGTATAGATGTATGCACAGACCCCTATTTTTGGTCACAATAAAATAGTATTCATGTTCATTGAGTGTTAGCACCTTCTTAGTGGGTTGTTTTTATCATTATTCAGTGTCTCTTTAGATCACTATTAAAACTTTTTCCCTTAAGTTCTATTTTGTTTCATATAATCATTATGCTAATTTTAGTTTTTATCTTTGCCTAGTATTTCTTTATAATTCTCTTCATTTTTACCCATTCTGTGCTATTTTGCTTGAAGTGTGTATCAAACAGCACAGAGCTGGATTGTATCATAATATTTTTTAATACAGTCTGATCATTGCTGACTTTTAAGGGTGAAATTAATATGTTTATATTTATTGTGATTCATATTCGGAATTATTTCTGTCATCCCATTTTGTATTTTCCATTACTTTGTCTATCATTGCTTCTCTTTTTTCTTGTTTTTCTTTTAGTCCTTATGCTAGATTGATAAGTTTTTTTCCTCAATTTTTACTCTCATTTTTTCCTCAGAATTATTTCATTTTTCTCTCATTACTACTTTGGAAGTTATGTACTCTATAGTTCCTATATTTTTATGTTAACCTTTCATTTTTAACATTCTCCTGAACAAAGTCTAAAATTAATCAGTATCTTTACACTCTATTCCAAATGTTACAAGGATATTAGAAATCTTTCATTCAAATCTACCTTCAATGCCTTTCACCTTCACATTGTCTAAAATGGTAATTCTATCTTGCTTTAATCCATAACCAGCTTATTTTGATGTATTTCAAACCTACAGAAAAGTTGAAAGAATAATACGATCAACACCCTTGCACTCTTCACCTGGATTCACCAACTGTCAACATTTTGCCACTTTTGCTTTCGCCCTCTCCCAAGGGTGTTGCGAACTTCACCGCGCGCTAGTCTTAAGTGGTTCAGAGAGCGTCTCCTAAGAACGACGGCCTTCCTCCATGTAACCACAACGCCATCATCACATCCAAGAAATCCATGTTGCTACAAGACCCAATATCCAGTCCATATTCTAATTTCTTCAGCGGTTCTGAAGAGTCTTTATAATTTTTTCTTTCTTTCAATCAACATCATTTCAGGGATCATGCGCTGCATTTCATTGTCATGTTCCTTTAGTTTCCTTTAATCTGGAGCAGACAATCTTTTATTTTCTTTCATAACCTTGATATTTTTGAAGAGTTCAAGATAGCTGTCTAGTAGAACATCAAAACTCATCCTTCAGGAGTTTCATCCTGTTTGCACTGGTCTTTGGTAAATTTTTAAATGTCAATTTCTCAGCTTGGGGATGTAACACCTGTGCACCCCCTGAATTCAGACCTCCTATCCTTGACAGAGTAGGCCTGGGTTTTCAATTTCTTGTGGTTGATTATATCTCAACACACAGCCCTGAGTAGAAAAAAAGCTTCCTTCTAGTTATCCCAGGTATTTCTTGTTTCCATTTTATTTACAGAACAGTCTTTCCTGCCCCCCAGCTTTGTGCACCCAGCTCAGTTCCAGCTCTCTGCTCCCAGTTCCCCTCCCCATGTAGTCCCAGCCCCTAGCTACCGACCAATACCCTGTTCCGGGTTTCCACTGAGCCCCTTGGCATCAACTCCAACTCAGCATTCTCATTTTGAGTTACTCTTTGTGTCTGGAACCTGAGAATCTCCTTTTCTTGGTTTCAGTCTGGACTATACGTATTTAAGGTTTTTTACGAGGTAAGGGGGTTACTCTACGTCACCTAACATTTCAGTGTCTATACAGCAACTCGGGGGATTTCCCATGTCAAATCTGTCATCTAAAAATGCAGACCCAGCGTCATTGTTGTCGGTGCGCTACTTCTTTGCCTTGGAATCTGCTGAGGGCGTCACTCCTACGATAGATAGTATCAGTTCCTACTGATTTGGTAATGTACATTTTGACTAATCGAATATCCCTCTGTAGCAAAAATAAAACTCCAGAAAAATAGGAAGCTTGAACTTTGACAATTATCACTGACAGAGGAAGGATACCAAAGACATAATTTCTATCAGTATGCTGTAGTAGTTGAAATTCTACCATTAGGAATTACTTCTATGTATTTATTTTTTTCAATTCCAAGATTCTTAAATATGTCATTACCAGTGCTTAATACCTCCATAAATTGTTTCCTTATTGGCATTAGCTGATTATTTCTTAATAACAACTAGCTAGGAAAAAACCTGCAATATAGGTGTTGCATTTTATCAGGAAGAAAGTTATGTGAGAAAGCTCAAACTGTAAGAATGCCTGACATGCAACATGGTTTGCTAATTCAATGACTCAAGATACACACACGCACACTATTTTGAAGATTCTTTAAGGCATAATTTATTCTTATGATAATTACAGACTTGATTTTAAACATACTTGATTTTTTAATTAAATTAAATTAAATTACGAACAATACTAAAATCTTATGAACTTTAAAAATATAGTACTTCTTAATTTTTGACTGGATAAGAAATACAAAAACTTTAGGACAGAAGAAATAATTGACATTTTAGGGGGAAAAGTTTATTTTATTTTTAGGGCTTATCTTCCAAACTGTCAATTGAAATTAGAAAGCCCTTAGGTGCTTTTTGACTCAAACATGAGCTGCAGCTTGTGCAAATTTAGAAGTGGCACCCTCAGAATTTACTGTGAACAACCCACAGCCTTGGGAATTTTGCTGAGCTTGCTAGGTGAGTTTGCCAAAATCAGTGCATTAACAGATGCTCAGTTACGATTTCCATGGGTTGCCGAAACATGTCCATAAGCTATAGTTTTATATTCTGTATTTAGATAAACTTAAATTTTTATTTTTCTATTAAAAAGTATAGTTTGTTTTTGTTTTATTTCATCTGTGGATTATAACGTCAGAGGGGTTGGAGGAAACAGCTTCCATGCCCTTTTGCCTCTGACACCTTTGGAGCTATTCCTACCCCCTGCCTGCTAATCTGAGATAAGCAGGGTGTTGTCACGCACAGAACTGTGGACTCCCAAGTTCCTATGTTGATGTCCCAACTGTCAGTACCTCGAAATGTCACAGAATTTGGACGTAAAGTCTTTAAAGAGGTATTTAAGTTATAACGAGATCTTTAGAGAGGGCCCTCCCCCAGTCTAACTGGTGTCCTTATAAGAAATTAGATACCAGACATGCACGCGACCTGAGGGGAGCTCATGCGAGGAGGCGACAAGAAGTCTGCAAGCCACGGACAGACGCCACAGGAGAAACCAAACCTCCTGACACCTTGATCTTGGACTTCTGGCCTCCAGAAGCGTGAAGAAATAAATTTCTGTTGTCTAAGTCACCCAGTCTGCGGCATTTTGTGGTGGCAGCCCTGGCAGCCTGATGCCCAGGCAGACACTCCTTCTCTTCAGTCTCTACAGGAATGAATGGAAACCACTCCCAGGGGTCACTTTCTTTACTGACCTTAGAGCCTGCTCAGGACAAGTGTATCTACCAAACTCTGGACTAAAAATCAACCAGGAAAAACACACAAGCATGATAGAGGAATCTTTGATTTTCTTAAGAATGAAAAAGGCATTTGTGTAGCTTTTGCATGTGAGCCTTATGATGTTTTGGGTTTTCTACCCTTTCCTATATAAGATGTATTATGACGTGACAATGCAGACTGCTTTAAAAACAGTTTTAAGTCTTATAAATAAATTTGGAGTGAATAAAGGACAGTAAGAAATATGAGTTTGATTTTATTTTTCATTCCATTTCACAATGCAAATTTTCAGGAAAATGGATAACTTATCAAAAAAGAGTACGTTTTTCTTCATGACTCTGATCAAGCCTCCGTACATTATTCTCACTTGTCAAAGATCCTTGTTTGTGTCTGACCTGTAAACAGTTGTGGGGGCTGCGGCTGGGGAAAGACACTGCCATGTCCCTGAGCTGAATTTAGTCGCCTCCATACCAATCAACAAAGACACAAAAGCACTAATTTTGGACATTACTAAGCTGAGAAGTAAAATAACCTTTAAAAAACTGACCAATAGGCCGGGCGCGGGGCTCATGCCTGTAATCCTAGCTCTCTGGGAGGCCGAGGCAGGCGGATTGCTTGAGCTTAGGAGTTCGACACCAGCCTGAGCAAGAGCGAGACCCCATCTCTACTAAAAATAGAAATTAATTGGACAACTAAAAATATATAGAAAATATTAGCCGGGCATGGTGGTGTGTGCCTGTAGTCCCAGCTACTCGGGGGGCTGAGGCAGGAGGATCGCTTGAGCCCAGGAGTTTGAGGTCGCTGTGAGCTAGGCTGACGCCACGGCACTCTAGCCCGGGCAACACAGTGAGACTCTGTCTCAAAAAAAAAAAACCTGACCAATAAAAACCCACCACAATACTGTACTTTGTACAACTAGTTTTCAGTGCAAATATTTTATGAAATTAGAAATACTTCATTTTATGTATATTAAAAATATATTTCCTGGTATAGCTGTTCTTCACCTAGCTCCTCCTGCAGTGATTTCTTTTGCTCCTCTTTTTTCTCTTTGCTTACCAACGGTAATGTTAAAAATGAACAAACTCATTAGAAATTACAGTGCTGTCACAGACATTTGAAAGACAGATGTGGGAGATTGTGTTTTCTTATTTGCAGAGTCCAAAAGATGTTTATAAACTTAATTACCGCAAAACAATTCTGGGGAAAAAAATATAAAAGAAGATCTAAATTTTCCATTTGTTTACTTGACTTGTATTTAAAACTGTTTCCAACCCTGCTGTGGCTTTCAGCTTCGGACCTGCATTTTCAACCTACTCTTCTCAGCCATGTGCACTGCAGATGTTCCACAGGCAAATCGAAGGCAGCGTGTTCAAAACCGCACTCAGCCTGCTCCCCAGCCAGTCCCTCACAGTGTCCCTCCCTTAGTGAGCGGCACCACCTTCCACCTCCTTGCCGGGCGCTCTCTCAGCGGCACGCTGGGCTTGCCCGTCTTCCCTCCGCATGGTCCCACCCGCGTTGCTTCCTTCCGCCATCCCCATTGCCTCTGTCCAAGCAGAGCCTCCCTCTCCTCCCACCCTAGTTACTGCAGGGGGTATCCCTGGCCCGTCTTCTCCAGTCCATTTCCACCAACGATGCTTCTAAAATAGAAATCTGACTATATCTAAACCCTCCCGTGGCTGCTCTTGGAAATGCCTACCTCTTTAGCCTTATTTCTGGACACCTTTCTGTTCTAGGAAAAGTTCGTGCTCCTTTTGAGGAATTGGATATGATACTTCTCTGCTTGGTATTCTCGCTCACCTGGGCTCCCATGCACATTTCGTGTTTCAACTTACACAACGTTTCTTCGGGGAAACCTCCCTATCTGCTCTCGGCCTCAATTAGGGGCTATGCCCAGGTGCTGTTACAGAGGTGTGCTTTTACCCTGTCTTAGCACTTTTCATCTTGCATTGCAAGTATCTCTTAATTTGACGGTATCCTTCGCTAGTCTGAAAGTGCTAGAAGGTAGAAGCAATCTTTATGTTGCTCACCATTGTGTGGGCACAGAGCCTGGCACATAATAGATGATTAGTGAGTATTGTATGAACGGGTACAAAGTAATCGGTAAACAAAAATTCTGCTCTTCCTGATGGACCTCTTCTTTTGCCTTTTTGTTAATAGTATATCGAGTCACTCAAATGTGCTTAAAAATACAGACGTTACCTTAAGTGAATCTTTGCTTTATTCCTCTTATAACCTTCAAGGGCCGTACACCAACAGGGAGGGAAAGTCAAGTGGTGCTGGTACCGAATAGATCAAAATGTTGACTCATCAGGCCATTCCTGTTCTTTAATAACAGCAAATAGATAAGTGGTGTGACTCACTGCTCTTCTCAAGTGTAATGTGTTTTTCCCAGTGGTTTCTGTTTACTTAAGGAAGTCTAGTGTTTTCTCCAGACTACATGTAAAGCAAGTGAAGGATGCTTTAAATTTCTTGTAATAATTGGGCAAAGATTAAAAAAAGAATTGCTGGTCAAGCCTTCAAATTCTTAGCAAATAATGGATGAGAAATTGCCGAACTTGGGGAAGGATTTTACATGGGAGAGTCCAGGTATATACCTCTCACTTTTTGTCCAGGAACTGTCGGGACTGCTGCAACCGAGTAGGAAGTTACAATCTGACAAGTGGGAGGTGAGTATTCCTTTACTGTTTTCCATTTATATGTTGTTCCGGTGCTTTAAGACAGCCCTTGCACGTTGCACAGCTGTGTCCAGCAGGGGACACCTGCCTGCATTAATGACAACGGCAGCACAACGAGTTCTTCTGCGACCCACCTAGCTCTTTTACACTGATTAAATATTTAAGAACAGATGGTTCCACATTTAAGGACACCAGACACCATAAAGCATGCCAATCTAAATCAAAAGATCTTTAAAATGTCAGACATCTCCAAGACTTTAGGCTAATCATTTACTATTAGAATAATAAAAATAAGCTAATCTTCTAAACTGAAACTGAATTCAGTTCTTTTTTGTTTTCAGGCCTTATTCCCAAAGGACACAATGGACAGTACATGGGGCCCACAAAAAGCAGATGCTAGAAGAAGACACTTGAAATAGGCCTTTCGAGTTTGCTACCAGGATCCAATGTGTGGACAGACCAAATGAGTATTTGGTGCCTGCAGGGAAACCTGTACTTCTTTTACTCTTCCTAGAAGAAACGAAGGACAACTTAAGAGTTGTCACTACTTTGTGCAATTTCCTACTTTGTGGAGCGTGCCCATGCCCACATATATTCCACATCCCCCACCGGCCCGCATCTTGGAACACAGCCTATACAGGGACATAATTCATCCACTGCACTAATCATGATTTAGTTAGCATTTCCGTATTAGCCTGATTTGTGGTATTTAAAAAATGAGTATACATGTATGTTTTAATATTTGATTTCAAATTATCTGTAGAAAAGCATGCTGAAAAAAACATGATTCTTTTCTTGAAGAACTTACTAATCACTAAGGCATTGTCAGGACATTGGAAGTAAAGAAACTTGAGAGATGGTCTTAACTCTTGCACCCTGGAAGAGGATCTACCTCTGAGGTCATTATGCAATTCAGAATTACCATGAGGCTCACCCCAGAGAGAAGCAGAATGGATGAGTTTAAACCTCAGAAGAACTGGAGATAGTCTTCTTTAGAGAACATGCTTTTCAGATTTACATGATGCCAAGTCTTACTAAAATCTTAAAATACTCTTATAAGAGAAATAGCCAACACGTTTTATCTGTGTTTCAGAAAATGCACAGGTTGGCTGTAGGGCAGCCAAAAGTAAATAAGTTCTTCACTCATTTAGTTTCCTTTATGTCAAAATGTTTTCTTTGGCAACCCGACTATGTCCCTTAGTGAAAGGCTTGTGTGTCCTCCTCTGGAACTTGAACACATGGTAGAGTACGTTGTGGTTTAAAGCAGGGGTTCTTCCACCTTTTTGTTTTTAATCGTGGCCTACTTCAGGGATGTGGGATAGACAGAAACCAAAGGTTCTGATCCATCTACATGATTCTTTCCTCTTTTTGAATTGAAAAAGAACCCGGTGACAACAAAGAAGAAAAAAATAATTAATTTACAGTTTGAATTTATACGCATGTGCTATAAAGCAATGCCCTGTAAACCAAAAATGAATATATTAATTTTATCACACTTACATTGATAATACGTTGCCACTTAATCTGCACAAATTCAGTTAGAACATCTCGCCAATGAGGTTTCATGTCATTAGCCATTTGGAAGAGGTGGGCTGAGGTGGTGGTGCAGGGATTATACACATCTTCTTTAGCATTTAATGATATGGATGATTCTTATTTGAGCCGTAATATGTGCATATCTTAATAACTAGTTATTTGAAAGATATAAACCAAAAATACTATTAATGCTAATACCCATCAACCAAACATCCAAATAATCTTTAACCTAATAACACTCAATAAATAACCACGTAATCCTCAATAAGTTAAGATGAAAATGATAAAGCTAAGCTAACAATAATTTATAATTACAAAGCAAAACAAAAAGAAAGGGCAACAGTTGGAAACTAAAAATCGACTCACAAGCATGCTGCAGTCCTGAGAACAAAGCATACTGATTGTTCTGTCCATAGCAGCAGCCTTCCAGCATTGCCAAACACTGTGTGAGACTGACTACTCATAGAATATCTGCTTCCTTAAATTCTGACCATGTGCTGAGTTTAGTTTACGAAACTCAAATATTAATAATCTATAACAACTCATCTTCTATCTAGTAAAAAATCTTCAGTCCTCCTTAAAAGTGAATGTATATAGAAATGTACACCATTGGCTACAAATGGAAGAAAGAACATGTGCTTTGGGATGAGTTGGAGGCCCAGAAAGAGGCCCTTCCAGAAGCACCTAGGGGTGTGGACTGTTCTGGGAAACTCAAGCGTCATGTCCAGAGGACAGCATCAGCCTCTCGCGCCTTGAGTAGAAGGGATGGGGACCCCTAAGAACTAGAAACATTCCTGATGGAGCATAGTTGGTTCTCCTGTGAGCCTTGGGGTGCTGCTGAGAGGTCCCAGTCTTGCATGAACTTTGAACAAGACAGCCTCTCAGGCTCCTGCTGCTCTGGGAGTTGCCATTTATGACTGATGAGGAGATGTTTCTGCTCGGAGTTTTAGCTCTAAGTTTTAATTCAAAGGTCGTACCCTTGATGTTCTGAGACACATATGGCTTATTAGCTTTTGGACTATGTCTCTGAACTGCTACTCTCATGCCATTGGGGGTGACTTGTTTTTATATTAATTGTAAATTGGGAGTGGGCTTTAATAGAGTTTTTAAAAAGTAAATGCTACTATCGAACTCTTTCTGAGTGACTATTCATCCTTAGTCAATACTCCACAAGGCTCTTGAAGCAAACACTTGATGAAGATACTTTAATTTTTAGTTTTCTAAGAGTATCAAAATCTGGTCAAAGAGCTTGGTAGCTTGGTTGTGGTATGCCTGTCAAGGTATCCATAGTATCTTAAAGATCAACTCATGTGCTCAAACAACTATCAAATTTGTCCTCTCCCATATTATTATAAACCTTTTAATACTTTTCATTGTTTCTCTGGAAACAAGTATGTTTGGCTTCAAAGACTTGGCACCGACACAGTCTCCTTCCTCTTAACAGAGGTGGTGAAAGATGGGCTACTTCACAAGGAGCTCTGAGACTTTCTGCATATTCTCTTTTCCAGGAGACAGTGACCCTGGTGCAGCAGGAGGAGGGAAGGCAGAGGTGTCCCGAGGTGACCCGCATCCTGCAGAACCCACAGGGCTCCCATCCTCCAGGAATCGCCATGGAGTTTTTAACATAGACTTTGCGTTCATCTTGATCTACGAGGCAATGTCCAAATTTAATGATATTCAAAATCTGTGCAGTGGAATCTGTGAAATTCCATGCAAAAAGTGTTCAGGAAGAGCTTCATTAAAGTGAAAACGTGGGGAGCTTTGGAAATACTCAAGGAAAACCTGTTTAATTTATATAAACCCCAGTGAGAAAAAGCATTAAGAATGGAAGTTTAGAAATAAAAAGTTTCCGCATTGTTTCACAGGTTCTGCTTCCTCACTGAATGTCGCTTGTTGCTTTTATAAACAACTCTCCGTCCAGCTGGCACACTCAGACAGGATCCATTCAAGGGGATTTCATGGGACATTGAGCGATTCCGGTACCTTTCTCAATCAAAACTAAAGGTTATATTATTCTCTCCACCTTTTCTCTTTCCTTTCTAGTGGCTAAGAAAGAAGTTTTTGATACTATTGTTAATGTTTCAGAAAACCACAGTGGCTAATCATTTTCCTAAGTGAGGCGTATCTTTCAACCTTCACCGCGTCCGTGAAGATGGGCTCTTTCAGGTGTAACAACTATTTCCTACAGGTGTGAGGTCTTTGGTCTTCCACTGGTCTGCTCTCATTTCTTTCTTTCCTGAGCGTGCTCCGTGCTAGGAACCTTGCCGTCGGGCGACGTGCACGCGGCAGAGGTGGCAGCCTCGTGGACCTGCTGCGCTGGGTGGCGTGAGGACCGTGTGTTCTGGAAATGCCCGTGATTTCCATCAGAAAATCAAACATTGGTCAGTTGGCAACTAAAGGTCCAATCAATAAGGATCTTTTGTGTGGGAACAGAAAGTCTTTCACCAATTTTAATAAAACCTATGAAACATGATTGGCAAGAAGAAACAAGAGGCATCAGGGAAAATCCGAAGACCTCCCTGGAACATAAGAGAAGGACTCTCAAGGTGGCCCCAGAGGTCAAAGAGGGAATGGAGTTCCGGGGCTGCTCTTTCCAATAAGAGCCGTGCTACATGTGCTTTTCAGAAGGAAGGCAGAGACCCCAACAAGGCTTGAGAATAGAAAGTTATTGGCTAGCACAGAGCTAAGCTGGCCTAGTACAGCTTAGCAGCTTTTAGCCCATATGGTAGAGAAAGGGTAGTTCACTAATAAAATAATCTTCAGTGTGGGGAACAGAATTGGTAAAATCAGTGGAGAGAGGAGAAGCATATGTCAAAGACATATTAAAATGTAATGCCCAATAATGAGGTATAATGGAGACTTCTAGACAATCCCAAGGGCAAACGGATCAACCTGGCACTCAGCAATCAAAAGCAGAGGGACTCTGCCTGACCAAAGACCTGGGCAGATGGTAGAGGGAAGAGGCGTGAGTGCAAACAGCCCCAGGCTCTGTCAGTACCACCTGTACCCACAGACTCGAAGGATGGACTTTACCCGTACAGAGTGTGGGAGAGACACCTGTGCAATCAGGTGCCTGTCACAGCACCGCTGCTGCCAACAAGTCCTCAGAGGACAGGCACACATCAACAAAACACCATGGGAGACAGCCTTAGGGGAGGGACAGGTTTACCTGAATTGCCTTCCTGCAATGCAGAGCTGATAGGCATGTCATCATTCTCAGCTCGTAGCTGGTATTTTTCTGGATTTGGGGCACTCCTTGAGCAGCATTTAGGAGGTGCTGGTTCCTCTTCTCCCTGGAAATCTTGCCTTACGGCCTGGACCATGAGAAGGTACCCAGCCTGCAGTGCAGACACAGTCTAATCCCGAAGCTAGGGGGCACTCTCTGTGCCCCAGCGGCCTGATGAACTTGGGCCCAGCCTTTGACCCTGCAGCAACAGCACTTTTTGCTTGAGGGCCATTCTATCTGTTATGCTTGAAGTCTTAGCCTGCAGAGAACTGTGCCCTGAAACCAAGCACGTGGTCTTTGTCCCTCCTGGAGCCTTGGGTGCAACATCCTTCAGATGATATCCTAGAGCTCCCTCCCTCCCTCCCTGCCGTCTCTGCTGACGTCAGCTTACCAGTGAGGCTTCCCTGGTCACTCTGTATAAAGTGGCCCTCAACTTTCCCTAGGGTCCCTGCCCCTTTCACATTCTGTTTCTCTTTTTTTAGCCCTTTTCACCATCTGATATTTTATATATTTTCTAGTTCATTTGTTTATTGTCTTTTTTGCCTCACTAGAATGCAAGTTCCTTGAGTGCAGGGTATGTCCCACCATAGGTATCCTGCAATATTTGAGAAATGAATGAATGAGGCCCTCAGCAAAGCTTTTGGCTCTTTCTAATCTCTCTCAATTTCCTGAGTCCCGCAGGCAGTTTGAGCCCCCAAAGATGAGACAGATGGAAAATGCTTTCTTCAGAAGACACAAGCTGAAAGCAGCCAGGCTGCCAAGGCTCACGAGTGCACTGTGGGACAACGCGGAAGGCCTTCGCTCTGCCAAGGGCAAGTGGTTTCCAGCATGTCCTGATTGGGTGTCTGAAGCAGGGCCCTACCCCGCCCAGAGCGTTGTTCCTGGAGTCGCGATGGTAAGTTCCTGGTTATTAGGAAAAAAGGATCAGGACAATTGATTCAAAAGTGGCCCAGGAAAATGCCAGAGTTCAATAGTTACTCACTTGTCTACATTTTAATTTCTTTAAATTTTCCCTTTACCGTCCCTTGGTTTAACTTTCTGAGCCAACGGAGCTTGTGAGATGTTCATAGCCATCTTCATAATTCAAAGATTCCTAGTCAACTGGATTTTAAGTTAGGTCACTGTTCCAGTTTCTGGGTACCACCTTGTATCTCGGGGTTTTGTAGAAGTTACAGTCATGCTGCCATGGAGGAAATAGTCACCCACTAGGAACAGGGTCAGTGGGCCCAAGGACCACCTAAGATGAGTACTTGACCTCCCGAGTTCCCTTTTTCTGTATAACTCTGAGTTCCAGATGCCAGAGACAGTAGGTTCTGAGCTGGGCTCTAAGACTTCCTGCAGAGTGCCTGGGCAAACTCAGCATCGGCATCGGTAAAGTGGAGATAAACTCACAAAGTCCACGAAAGCCTGGTTGTTCAATCCCAGATTGGGATCCATGTTAAAGATCCCTAGAATACTTAGAAGGGACTCATGGGATCCTTAGAAAGACGAGTTCTCCAATCCCTTACCAACTTTGGATTAAGGCAGGGAGCTGAGATGACTTTTTTTCAGATTTCCTGAAAAAGAGGTTATCCCTCAGAAGAGTTCCTCCACCAACCCCAGGATGCCTCATAAAAGTCATGGCACCTTCTACTATTGGCAACCTAGCCTCAGTCAGCGGCAGCCTGGAGCCAGTTCATACAGACTTGTGAAAGCTAGTTGCTAAAATTTCAGAAAAGTTGGGAGCTGGTTGATTGAACATTGGTAGCCTAAAACGGACCATGGTGGGAGAGAGTATTTAAACCACTGAAATAGGCAAACACTATCAGCCCTCTACCCACAAGAGCTGGTTGTTAAGCATTTACCAGCACACCACTGGCCCTTAGTTATCACTCAACATTACTATAAGCTCTATGCTGGCCTGAGCTTCCAGTGCGTGTGCATGTATGTGTGTATATATGCAGTGTGTATATTATGCGGATGGGAGAGGGGAAAAAACGATGTTTGAAAAAGGATTAGCCAGAGTGGACCGGAGGGCAAGGGAAGTGAGTCTAAAAGTTAATAAGACATTTTTATATTAAAAATATATTTATAGTTAAATAATTCATGGTATAAAATTCACTAGCTTAAGAGTATATTATTTAAAATAATGTTATAAATACTACCTATGACATTGATAAAAGGAACAGATGATAACATATAATACATATATTTGGAAAGTGACACATATAGAAACTCACATTTTTGTGAAAACAACCCCCAAAAAATCCCAACCTAGAAGAAATAACATGTATATATTACGTATATGTATATATGTGCTTTTCTACTTTATACGGTATAGAAATTGCATGTTGTTAACATAGGGAATGAGAAAGTAGAAGGAGAAGAAAGAATTTTTTAATACATATGCCTTTATATTATTGACCTTTTGGCCAAATATTCATCAGTTACATCTTGTGGTTGCAGAGCAAAGCTGAACAAAATGGTTTTAAAGAATGACTTGTTTAAAAATGTAACATAAATGAAATGTAGAAGTACACGAAAAGTTCTGAGGGAAATTGTCTTCGCTCACACACAAAATTCACAGCATTATCCGCTCAAAATAGGAATATTTAAAAATCATACAAATCAGTGGGAGTATAAAGATTAAACGTTAAGGTTAAGCTGAAAATATTCGAGGGGGGTGTGTGTACGTGTATGTGTGCGTGTTTTAAAATACTTTGTGAAGACAAACAAGGATAAAGGTATCCCAGAAAATGGAGACTAGGGCCGCCTGTCCAAGTACAAACACGTTAGAGACAATGGACTATTCATTTGTGTGGAGGAGCAGCAGCCTAAACGTCCTTCTGCCTATTCAAAGTATGGCACCAATGACTCTAACCTTGGACCAGCTGTTAAATGTCCCTGTAAACTGTTTCACAGGGATTGCGGTGGGGATTCAAGGAAAAAGAAAACTTCTTTGGGAAAGGATCTCAGAAGCTATGATGCAATATGTATAACATATACACTTTAGAAGTAAAGACATCTAAAAATCAACAACTGTCAGAAGGCCTGGCTCCCAAGCTAACTTTCATCGTGGTATTAAATGTTTGCCAAGATGTAAGCTTCTCTCATTTCAGATCTTTAAAGGCACATGATAGAGTGACCACCCAGACTCAATAAAAGAGAACATACATTATCACATCACCGACTCCACCATGCCGGACAAAGGCAGCCTCCCCACAACCTCAAATGTTCCCCTGGAAATAGCACACGGAGTGTTTACCCTACCCGAGAACCACCTGTATTTGTGTGCAAACTGACCAGAAAGACAATGAGAGCCCAGGGCCAGGAACCTAACGCAGGGTCTGTTGACATAATTAGGTAGTGACTGTCCAACTCCCAAAGTTCTTCTGGGGACAAGAAAAAATAGGCATCTCTTGAAGGAAAGACATTGTTAGTTTGCTTCCTAGTAGTTGCCTAGTTTGTGCTCTCCCTGCCTTCAATAGCTACTTAATTTAGGGACAATATAGGATCTTTACCTGGGACCACGGGCTCAGGCATTTCTGATAAGCGGCACGGAGACTGAGACGGGCAGATGTGCACGACCCACTTCGCAAGCCAAATAATGACTTGACGGTCCATTTCAGCAGCTAATAACCTTCCCGGAAATGCCCAGAACTGCCAGATTTTCTTCCTCTATTACGAATCCATAATTCAGGATATCAGGATATTGTTGCCTTTCCTCACATGAAAGGAAGCAAGAAGATGACAGGAAAGTTCCAGCATTACCAACTCGATTGGTTTCTGAGGAAACCTCCAGTGGCCGTAGCCAGCTGTGACACGCGCGACATGTCGCTGGGCTTTTCCTCGCCAGCCCTTTCCTCTGGCTAACATCCGGCCCTGCCACCTCTCCTTGCCTGGGCGCTCCCATTCTCAGCCCCATCTTCACTTGGACAATTTCTTCCCATAATTTCATACTCGGCTCAGGTATTCCTGAATCCGTGAAGGCTTCCCTGAGCAACTCTCCACCTCCAGCCTGGGTTAGGGATGGTTCCTCTGAGTTCCCATAGAAATTTCTGACAACTGCTGTCATTCCACTCGTCATAATGTGCTATGTGACCTACATATGGGTTAATCTCTTCCTTGTAACAATGGTTCCCAACTTCATTGCACATTAGAATGATCTGAGGAAATTTTAAAAATCCCGATGTCTTGTCTGTACTTCAGATTAATGAAATCAGTATCTCTGGGGGTAGAATTCGGGATTCAATATTTTTTGAAGCTTCCCAGTTGATTTTAATGTGTAGCCAAAGTTGAGAACCACTGCATTAGATGGCAAAGCCCTAGAGACTGGGTCTTTAGTATATCAACCCAATGCCTGATGTTAAAATTTTGCTAAAATAATGAACTAATAAAATTCAAATTAGAGTATTTTATACTCTTATCAAGTGACATTAAGAGGTAGCAATATGTTTATTCCAGAGTGCAAGTAGGTTAAGAGTAAAAATATACAAATATCATATTGACTAAAAATCATTAAGTGTATCACTTGGCCCATGCATTGATAAAAAAAGAAAAAGAATTAATAAAAACAATTTTTAAAAATCATTAAGTCTATTGATTTTATAGCCATGATTAGGAAGGAAGCCATTGTGTTTTTTTCATACATCCTACTCTGAAGACTCTTTTGACAGTATTTAGTATTATTTTTATGGATATTTTATAAGGCAAGATGATGAACTTTGAAGAACTATGGATGTATACAAATACTTCTACAATGTTACGGCTTAGGAGATTCATGCAAATAAGTGCCAGATGCAATGTTTCTCAAAGTGTAGCTCACAGTCCAGCAGCATCCGAACAAAAATATATTTTCATATTTGGAATTTTATGGAATCTAAATATGCTTTTAGATTCTTTGGGGAAAAATTCAGAAATCTACTTGCATTTTTTTCTCTTTTTTATTGAGATATAATATTCACTCTTTTAAAGTGTACAATTTAGCAATTTTTAGTATATTCACAAAGTTGTGCAACTATTACTACTATCTGATTCTAGGACTTTTTCACAAACACAAAAAGAAATCCATATGCATTCATAGTCACTCCCCAACCATCTCACCCCTGAAGGCCACTGGCAACCAGTAACCTAAATTCTAGCTTTATGGATATACCAACTCTGGACATTTCATATCAATAAAATCACAATATGTGATTTTTTTTGTTTTTGTCTTCTTTTATTTAACATAGCATTTTCAATGTTCATTCACATTGTAGCATGAATCAGAATTCTTTTTTGTGGATGAATAATATTCCATTTGGCTGGATATTTCACATTTTTTTAATATATTTATCAGTTGCTGGATATTTGAGTTGTTACCAGGTTTTGGCTATTGTGAATAATGCTGCAATGAATATTTTTGTGCAAGTTATTGTGTGGATGTGTTTTAATTCTCTGGGGCATATACCTAGGAGAGGAATTGCTGGGTCATATTGAAACTCTTCTACTTGTATTTTAAGCAATTTTTTTAGGCTATTCTAAATCTCACTAAAGTTGAGAACCACTTTCTTAAGGTGTCATTATTTCTTCCAGGGCACTGTACCTACAATCCAGCAATTGCCAACGTGTGACATTGTACCTGGTAACAGGTGAAAAAGAAAAACTATCACACCATCCAATCAATTATGATTCATAAATAAAAAGATAACTATTATACTAAGTTAACAACATGAATAATAATGTCACGTTATCACCTTTGTTTGACAAATTTAAATCCAGATATAATAAAGAACAAGGTTTAAAGAAACAAATGGCTTGGAATAAGTCAATTATTAAGAACTCTGATATTTTCCCAGGCTACAGCTGAACTTGCTTTGATTTTCTTTTGTCTGAGAACCAGGAACTTACTGGGTTAGGCTAGCTCTAGGAACCGATTTGGGATTTGATAGATGTGGTAGAAATACATCATTCTTTTTGCCTGCCAACCATCTTTGGACACTTTTCCTAAGCTCGGTGGTTTCCCTGTCTTCTTAGATTGCACCTTTCAAAGTAGAAGCCCCAAATTCACTTGCCACCTCTCTTGCTTCCTCAGTGCAGGCTTGAGGACTCCCCTCCACTAGTCGGAGGCATTCATGCCAGAATTCAGATCAGAATGGTTGCTATGTGCACTCCATTCACAGCAGAAACACTCCGTTCAGAAGCAGAGGTTCTACTGGGGGCTACCAGGCCTGGAGTCATAGGTATCAGCTGGAACTAGCAGCCGGGGAGGCTATGGGGAAGTTCTGTGGTGTGATTTGACCATCATTTCCAGTTTCAGTTTCCAAGTCTGGTCCTCTGGACCTCTTGGAGAGTCTGGCAGTTACTCATGGGCTTCAATTAATACTTATTCTGCTTAAATTGGTTAGAACATATTCCTGTTAAACAAGAACACAACTGATATCACAGGACTCTACCTTAGAAGCCTCACTGAGTCTCAACTTTAACTACAAGGTTGTCCCAAGTTTGCTAGTTGGCTTTAGGGCCTTGACAAATCTCTGACTGCCTCCTTTGCAGAAAAGCCCCTTTTTTCCTGGCTCAATTGGGTAAATTCTCTCTACTGCTTAGAGCATAAATAGCGAAAAGTTTTGCTGATGCAATTTTAACCCTCTGTAATATTTAACACTAATAATAAAATATCTAGCCACAAAACAGTATGTTGATTTCTAAGATACTCTCCCCCAAACACTAACTCTGAATCATAAATTTCTTTGCCAGCACCATCAGGTTGTAAATGTAGGTGGTCCTATTTCTTAATCACCCTCCCTACCCTACTACTTTCCTCAAACACATATGAATGTACCTTGTCTAATAGCTTTATCTAAGCATCAATGATGGATGGAAAGTTTTAGGGACAAAATAGGGATTTGTGACTTTCGTATTTTGTACATATATACTGTACATTTAATAAAACCTGATCAAGAATATAGTCAACCACTGATTTTGACAAGTTCTCTTTCTTATGCTTTTCTATTTAAAGAAACTCCTTATATTCTACTTTGCAATCTGGAAGGCCTCGGAGGAGATTGTTTCTGTGATGCTGAAGGCAAATTCCATAAAAGAACCTGTGAATTTATAGAAACCATGTTAAACCTGATTTTCTTTCTCCATTCCTATCCCTAAATGGGCCACTGCCCAGATCTAGCCTCAAGACACTAGGTTTTAAGTCTCTTTGATCACTTGTTCCTAAATGAAATCCAGAAGAGAGAGGCAGGGTTTCAACTCGATGTTCTGACATTTCACCATCTACCTCAGATTTAGCTTGCTCTGATTGTGGGTGTCCACAGAAAATGACACAGATACCCATCACCCTTCCTAAAATGTGTTCAAGATGATGTGTACAATAGCTCCCAAGGCACACAGTCTATGCATACACAACATAGACCTGAGAATACAACCATGGACCTACAGTTTCAGATTGAGAAACACAGCCTAAAGTCTCACTACTGTGCATTTTTAAGGCTACATATGGTTATTGCTAAAAGAGAGATCCTGCTGTCATAATATTTATTAACGATCTGTGCAGAGAATTACATTTTGAGGCTAAAAGTTTCCCCAGAACACATGGTTTTGAAAATAAAAATAAAGCAAAAACCATCCATGAAAACTAATCAAAATTAAAGTATCTTAAGAAAACAAAAGCCATACTTAAAGATTTTGAAAACCGTTTATCTACGACAATGTTTAAGACCACGCAGGTAACTAAGACATGAATGAGAGAGCAGTGGGAACCTGGCAGCACGAATTGCCAAAGGTGTCAGGCTTGAAACTGACCAGCAAGAGACGGATTTGCTGGGAAGTCACGCTGAAGTCTAAATTCTTATCCTAAGATCCATGGCTGAAAGGCAAAATAAATACCCCAGGCAACAGTTTTGGAGAAGTCATGGAACTATGCCCCAAAATGTTACTGAGTCTCTCTCCAGCTAAATTTTGAGTTATTCCAGTGAACTAAAACCTCTACATTTATTGAGCATTTACCATGCCAGTTGTTCAGGCCAAAATCCTCCTCAATCATAGGTTTCCGTCCAGTGAAAGTTTTATCTACAACAATGACTTTAGCTGAACACTGTAGTCTTTCAAGGGTTACTGTCAGCAGAGCTCTTAAATTACTTTGGTTACAGCAAAAATATAAAAAAATGCTCAACATCTCTAATCATTAGAGAAATGCAAATCAAAACCACAATGAGGTATCACTTAACCCCAGTGAGAGTGGCCTCTATCAAAAAAACACAAATCAACAAATGTTGGCGAGGATGTGGAGAGACAGGAACACTTCTACACTGCTGGTGGGACTGCAAATAAGTGCAACCTCTGTGGAAAAGAATTTGGAGATACCTCAGGGAGCTAAAAATAGAAATACCATTCGATCCAGCAATAGCACTATTAGGCATCTACCCAAAAGAGCACAAAACATTCTATGATAAGGACATCTGCACCCGAATGTTTATGGCAGCACAATTCACTATTGCAAGAATGTGGAAACAACCCAAGTGCCTGTCAATCCATGAGTGGATTATCAAAATTTGGTATATGTTTACAATGGAATATTACTCAATCATAAGAAATGACAGTGATCTAGCACCTCTTACACTTTCCTGGATTAAACTTAAGCCCATTATCCAAAGTGGGGCACCACAAGAGCAGCAGAACGGGATCCATTTGTACTCACCATCAAATTGGTATTAACTAATCAACACATAAATGCACATATCAGAACAACATCTATTGGATGCTGGGGAAGGGGGAGGGCGGCGGGAGGAGGGGGGAGGAGGAAGGAGGGGAGGGGTATTTGTATACACAAGAAGTGCAATGCGCACCACCCGAAGGATGGACATATTTGAAATACGGACTTGGCGGGGGGGGAACCAAGGGCAACACACGTAACCTAAACATCTGTACCCCCATAATATGCTGAAATAAAAAAAAAATTACTTTGGTTACTTCTGAGCTCTATTTCTGAGGATGAGTGTGTTCCATGCCTGGAAGAGTGTCGAGGGGGAAACATTCGCATGAACTCAAACTGGACATAACTTGTTTTTAATGCTTAATGTAAACATCTAGCTGTATTCTCATTAGCAGTTTCACAAAGCAGAATAATGCCTCCTATTCTCATTTCTACCTGTTCCCTTCACTCGGCTTTCAACCTGCCTGTGCACATTGTTCCCGCTCCCACTCCTTCCAGGCTGTGCTTCGCATTCTCCGCTCTGCCCGCCTGCCACTGCAGCCCCTCTGATCCTCCTGCTCTTCCTCTTAACTGGTTCCATGAGGACAGACGGCAACAACTGACAGCCAAGCCTCCCTGCACCCGTTAAGCCTGAAGGATAAGAGACTGGCTTGTTAGATTAGTAAAAATTGTTGAAGAATGAACAATTAATAACTATTTCTTTTGGTTTTGCATTCCTCTCCCTCCTCCTGGAATTTTGTGATTTACTAGGATCCTTTCTATGAGAAAATCAAGTCCTCCTTAGTTCCTACAACACAGTTTACCATAAATTTTTAGTGGAAAAAGTTTAAGAGGTGTAGAGTTATTATTTTAGTTTTTCTTTATTTTTAAGATGACTCACATCTAAACCGTTTGTCACCTCTCTGACCTGGTTATCCTCCTTTGAGAAATTACACCCGTTTAAACAAGTCTGTCTAAATCATTTATTTATACAGTTGCTGAATACTGCTACAGATTCCAAGGCTATAAAATACCTTTTCATTCATAAAGCCTCAAGAGAACTCTCCTAGACCCCTTTTCCTTCCCTGCAGTCTCCCAGTGGGGTTTATGTCAGCCCTCAATGCAAAGGGATAAGATGGGGCAAAAGACAGAATTATTTATATTTGAAACACTACAAACGATAAATATCTTCATACAAGCAGTCACTTAAATTAATTATTAAAATTAGAAACAACTTCCCTTTTTTATTTTGCAAAAGAGGGGATTGAGATCCTCAATGATTTTTAGGAAACTGTATTAAAATTTACTCATTTAAATAGTAAATTCTCTACAGTTCCGAGGTTTCTCATGCAATCTGATTGAGGGAGCTTCTTTTCTAGAGGAATTCCTGACAGAATTTGAGAGTGGGAAGACTAAAGCAGAAAATAGACAGAAGAATAAAATAGGGACAGTTGAAGTCCTACGCACTGACATCGGGAAGGTGAAGAGTAACTTCCGAAGGGTCTCACGGAAAGGCACGTGCTGTTGGGCCCTCCTCCACCCTGCACCGGCTCCCACACTAAAGGGACACAGGTGTCTCCTGAAAGGAGTATCCAAAAATGGATGTCAAAGAAACTTTGGCAAGTCAGCTGCATTTCATTTATCACTAAGCACAGGGAATATGCGTCATAAAAACTCCCAGCTGGGACATTTGTTTATGGGGTCCAGCAGGAATTGCAGAGAAACAGGTAGGATGACATTCTCCAGGGGCTGGGAAAGCAAAGGTTACGGAGGCAAAGCCGGAGGGACAGGAGTGTGGTCAGAACTGCCTCTAAGCGTCAAAGACTATCTTTTCCAGTTGCAAAACTTGCAGGCAGTAGTTTTCCATTGCCGATGGCATTGACATGGGCCTAACGCAGTCCCTGTGTTCCTACTGGAGTGAAGGTGAGCGCAGCACCGGTACTAACTCCTCTAGGCCTCCTTTGGCAGACACAGAATGGTCTCCTGCACGCTCTCCTCAAGCACAGAAAGAACGAGTAATTCACTGGGCTCGACAGCGACAGGTATTTATATTGAAGACTGTGAAGTAATTAAAAGTTAAAATCCATAAAATGGAATCTGGTACGGAAAAATATATGTGCTCAAACTGTTAGATAAATGTCAAAGCATATATTGCAATAGCAGCAGCTGCAGCAATATTAATAACAACCATCGACATTAATGGGA
This sequence comes from Propithecus coquereli, assembly GCF_000956105.1. Taxonomy (NCBI): domain Eukaryota; kingdom Metazoa; phylum Chordata; class Mammalia; order Primates; family Indriidae; genus Propithecus; species Propithecus coquereli. The sequence continues at coordinate 543,050 of NW_012147634.1, read as the reverse complement.
ACTGGCTATGGTCTGGGCACTATTTTAAGTCCTATACCTGTGTCACCTCATTTAATTCTCAAAATAACCCTATTGAGGTAGGTTCCACAATTATCCCATTTTACAGATAATCACTATGTGGCTCATCCAGCGCATTCTCTCGCAAAGAACGCTGATAAAGCTTACCACTGAGCAAATACAGGAATGTTTGCTGGGGGGTTCTGGGTGGTTGTTTATTTCTTGTTTTGTTTTACTGCTTAGCAAGCACTTATATAAGATTTACTGTGTTGCAGGTACTGATCTAGGAATATATCAACGCATTTAATCCTTATGACAATGGTCGTGAGCCAAACACATTTAGTGAGCCAGACACATTTAGTATTTGCATTTTACAGTTATGGAAATTAAGCCTCAGAGAGATCAAGCAACCTACCCAAAGACACACAGCTAGTAAATGGTAGAGTGGGGCTCTGAATCCAGGCCATCTGTCTTGAATGTTCAGAGGGGAAAATGTCTTATATAAGTGGTTGATGCTTAAACATTTAAAAACTATTTAGTTAACTTATCCAATTTCCTGGGAGGGGAGGTGGCTTGTTAGATTAGATTATTACGGAGTGTGTGGACAGTGTGAGGGAGAGTTTGTGGAGAGGAGGGACAGGCACTTATTATCTCCCTTTTCTTCTCTTCAGACCTTGCCAATGACTCCGTCATATGCCCTGAGTATTGGTGTACACACTTACATTTCCCTCCTGGATGTTACCACCGAGTACGCCCAGTCATGGTGCGAGACTTACCGTTGAGGGTTAGAAGGTATCTAACATATGAATGAATAGTCAAAGTCAGTTTCGGTGCCCATAGCTAAAGCTAACAGCACAGATTTTATTATACTTAATAATTTCAATATTTCTTCACATTTAGCAACAAAATAAACAACCATGTACACTACATTTCTATTCAATTATCTAAGCATTTCTGTCTACACCTTTCCATGTTTTATTATCTAAGCGTACAACTGTTTTAAAAATCCCTTAAGTTTCAAATAAGTACAACCTGAAAACATCAACTTCTTCAGGAAGAGGAATTGCCTCTGCTCCAGCAACACCGACACCAGCCTCGACTCCCATGCAAGGAGAGGAAATTAACATTTGCTGCTGGATTTGAGCATCTGGAAAGCCTTTGGTCGGGAGGCCTGGTCTCATTAATAGCAGAAGCTAAAAATGCCTTGAGTAAGGAAGAAATGGAGGCTGCTGCTTTGAGGAGGAAAAGGAAGTAAACAAAGCTAAGGGAGGAAGCTGGTTCATTCAAAGCAGAGAGAATTAAGTACTGGGGCTTCTTAAGATAGCGGCGTCCACACTTCACTTGTACCCAGGTCGTTCGGGTAACAAGGTCTCCGATAGGTAGGTGTGTCTAGAGAGGCTGGACGCCGAGTGCTGCATATAGACCAGGAGCTCCCACAGGCCTTTGTTAAAGCTGAGCACTGAACAAAAAGAGCCACGTGTCTTTGAACGGCTCACAGGCACGGGCATGGGGCAAGGGAGCAACAGCCACAGCTGACTAGAAGTTAGCGGCGTCCAGCTTTTGGAGAGCAAAATCCAGGGGTACGATGCAAATCTCAGGGAGGAGAGAGGACCACCCTTCCTACCAAATGACTGAGACTGAGTTTTTGGCTAACAACAAATGGGGCCTGAGTCAGATTTGATTTTTATTAAAAAAAAAAAAGTGACATTTCTGTCCCTTGAATACCATGGAGCAAGACCTGGAAGTATATTAGACATTCTTCCTCATATCTTTGCATTTTCCGGTATTTATTGCATAAATTTTAATCTCAAGTTTCACTCGTTTTAATAATAATAACAATAAACCAATTTCTAATGTCCTTCACCCTGAAGTCAAATTGTGAAAACGTATAGATCCAAGACGAAATAAATGACTTAAACACTGGTCTGGCAGAATCTGATAGGTGCTCATCAAAATCCGTATTTCCGTCTGCTTTTTGGGTGCACAGCTAGATTACCTTTCCGGACATTTCTTGCAATTAATATGGCCTCATGTCTGAGTTCTAACCAGTGGAATGTGAGCAGAAATGAGGTCCACTTCCAGGGATGGCCCATTAGAAACTTCCCAAGCACACACTTAAATGACCTCTTCCCTTCTGGCCAACTGGGATAGAGATGACCCCACAGTGACCTTGAATCCTACCTGTCTAGGATGGCAGAGGCTCCCTGAGTTTTTATCTCTGAATGACAATGAATAACAGTGAACGAGCAGCGTCTTCCCACCAAGGACATAGACAGGAGACTGTTATGGAATGAGCAAGTCCGTGGTATTGTGGTACGTCCTGAAATTCTAGGATCTATTGGTTACAAAAGCTAGCATTGTCTAACTAGCAAAATTAAAGTGGCTGAAACAAGAACCACTCCCCCTCACCTGCAATCACTACATTCCTGTCCTTTGTAAAGAACATCTTTCAAATTGTAGAACAGATGTAAGAAAATTGCAGCCTGAATTTAAAATCTGGTGTAAGGCTCATATTTAGGCTACCGATAAATATATTTTATTTGCTGCACATTCTATTTTATTTGAATTGGTTGCCAACATTTAATACATAAGATTTCACACAAAAATATGGATTTTCGGCTTGTGAAAAATTGGATGATCTGGCCACCATGGGCTTCATTCCCTTTTTTACTTAAGTCGGGCACCCTCCAGACCCACTGACTGGTTCTGGCCATTGCTCCCCTTCTACATCACTCACTTGGCCTTTGACTGCCGTTGGCTTTGCCTACTGGATTATTATCAATAGCTGGGGATTTAAAAATATGCAATACCAGCTAGACTATATTATTAACACAATGAGGAAAGATTAACTATTTATATGTTATATCCTTGGCTTCTTTTGATGGACATTATAAAAACAGCCAAATAAAATCCATTACTACATTTGCTGGTCTGATATTATTGATGGATTTTCTTCCCACTATGTCTTTCAATATTCCCTATATAAAATCCAACATAAACTCCCATTTCGGAATTAACTCAACAGGAAATAAATAATAGCATGCCTTCGAATCTCCCCCAATACCATAAGAATTATTGATCTAATCAGTTTGCCTATTTCGCCTTTGGCTGTTAAAAAGATTAAAGCTATATTTCTGTTTCAACCATACTGTATAAGAAGTTAGGACTTACACACTCATATTCTATTTTTTCCTTGATATTGCTATTTTGTTTCAATATATATGTTCTCAATTATGGTTCTTCATAGTGCTTTTTAAAAATTCAACTATTTCAGAAATCCATTTCTTATAAGCCATCTCAAATCCTTTGTGAAATTAGAGTATAAATAAATAAATATGGTTAAATTAAACATTATAGTTAATATTTAATAATGGTATAAAATTATATCAAGGGAACAGCTAAAGTTTAATACTCATAAAATACCAGAATAAATCCAGTTGAGGTACAAATTCTTATTTTATTTTCATTTTGTTTCTTCCTTTTTGAAAATAGGATAAAATTATAAATAAACAATCTTTTAGCACCTTTTTTGGATGATTTGCTATAAACTAGAGAGACATGCTAAATTATTTGTTGTTGTTTTGCTTGTTTTTAAAAATTAACAATAAATGGCAAGTGTGGCACTTATACATTCTCTCATTTACTTGTCCATTGATTTAAGAAGGCATCTACTCAACACCTGCTTTTTGTCAAGAGCTACATGTGAATAAGGCCAAGTCCCAGAACTTGGGGAACTCAACCAAAGGAGGAGAATAGAGGCTAAAAGAGGGATCCATGGAATATGCACTAGGTGGAGGGACAGCTGCCTGCGGTGTCAGGAGAGGCCTGTCACCTGGTGGAGACAAGCAGGTGTTGAAAGGTGAGCCGTGGGTGAAGCAGAGGGAAAGGCCCGCTCTACCAAGGCATGGAGGCCTGAACCTAGAGGAATCTTTCGTGAATCCCAAGACCCCAAAGCAGCACAATCACTGGGTGTCGGCAGTAGAGGGCAGGGGGAGGGCCAGGAGATGACACTGTGGCCAGTGAGCAGCCAGTGAGCGCTTGGAGTTAAGACTTAAGACTTATGCAACCGAGTCTATAGTCCATGGAGCTGACTGTGGAAGAACTACTCAGGGCTGTTTATGGACTCAGTCTATTACTTCCCTTATGATTCGCTGATTTGGCTTGGTATTGCACATTGCAGAAGGGATTTAGTGTAGCTTGAAAAGGTGGACGTGTTGAGTGAGAAGCCACTAAAACAAGAGCTTGAAAGATGCGGTCGAGGGAATTTAAGGGCAAAGTAGTAAGATAGAACAAGAGGGAAGTTGGTTCACACAATTCATGCCCTGATATAATCACTTGTTAGAGGCAAGGTACAAACTTGGCTTTAGCCTTCCTGACTAATGGTTACTAGTCAAAGTAACCATTTGAAAAAACAAACAGGCATCCATGGAGTAAAATCAAGCTCAGTGCTTGGTGGAAGCACCGACATTACTGGTGCAGAGAAGCACACTCTCCAATAGAGTAATAAATGTCCTCAACAATAATCTGGCAGCAAACACAACGACAACCTTCCTAGGACAGTTTCTCGTAAAATACTCCCACACTAAGTCCTTAGCATTTTAGCAGCCCCTCACCTGCCATTTAATAAAAGCATTTCCAGGGCACCTTGATGTGGTCTAGAAATTCGGCTCTGCTGCTCTCACTTTGTTCAGAAAGGATTTTAGGCTAACTATCTGAAAGAAAAAATAGACTCTATTTTAGATAGTTCTCTGTTACATGCTTCCTTTCATCCCAGCTTTTTAAAGCTTAGCATTGAGCCCAAATATTGGCTCCAGGTCAGCTCCTGGAGTGGAGTTAAGCTGGCTAGAAATGGCCAGCTGGGTTGGGGCTAGAACTGACATCTTTTGGAAATGCAGGGCCAGAAATGATACTTCTTGAATTGAAAGGCCGCCCACATTCATTCACCCACTCACCCACTGATTGACTGACCGACTGATTCAACAAATACTTGCTGAGACTCTACTACTCAGGAGACACAGTGAACGAGACGAGGCTCTACCCTCAAGAAGCTTATAATCTAATGGGGGACAAAGACAAAGAAGCAGAAAATTGAACGACAAGGAGATTGTTCTATGGAAGGCTGAAGAAGACATTCACTCAGGAAAGAACTGGGCTGAGAAAGCATGACCCGACAGGACACAAGATTCTCCTCAGAAGGTGATTTTGAGTCTTTGATTAATTAACTTCCTAGTATGGCCTACAAAATAAACAGGGAGCTAAAATGAGGTACCTTGTTCTACAAGATTATTAACCATAATCCCATAAAATCATGGGACAGTTACTGAAAAAGATAATTTCCTTTTAGAATAACCTGTTAATAGATTTATTGAACGCTTAGTATGTGCTAGGCGTGGTGCTAAGACTTCATGTGCGTCATCTCGCTTCACAACTTACATCACCTCCGAAGAACCCTATTAGGCTAAGTAATGTTATTAGCTGCCTTTGAGAGATAAGAGGACAGAAGATAAGTAACCTTTGCAAGGTACGGGCTGGGATAGCGGAGGTGAGGGTCAGGCTCAGTGCCTGACGCCTCATCACTATCTTCCCCCCTGGCAAGACTTGGGCAGCAAGACCAGCGGCCTCGTAAAACCCCGCCGCGACTCACAATCATAGCTTCTCTCTATGATGGAAGGGTATGCCTCTCTCTCATCATAAAGTACTTTTAATTATTAAGAGAACAAATAATAAAAGTATGATTTCGATTAGATTCTTATAGTAAAGGGTAATTTCTGTGTGAACATTAATGGCTAGAGGTTTATATAGATGAATACAGCTCTGGATCAAAGGGGAAAATGCTGAGAACATTCCTACATTATTCCCATCTGATTTTTTTTGACAAGTAGGTAGAGATTATAACAGTGATCTATACTGGAAAATGTGGGCCTCTGAAATCTATATATTTCTTTAATAGGATGCTGGTGGGAGATGTCCAAGCTTATCAAAAAAGAAACTGAGATACATTGTTTAAAGAAATGCATAGTTTGCTAGTAGGCATTTACAAAAAAAGTTTACACCTCGGCCCAACTAGGTCGCTAAACAAAGATCAGACACTTGCAGTGGTAGCTGGGGGGTGGCAGGAACTGGCCAAGGGTGGCTGTTCAGCTTAAATATATTCATCATCTACAGAAAACGAGGCGACAGGACTCAGACCTCATCAGAAAGGGTAAAATAAGCCTCCCAGATCCCAGCTAGAATCCAAGCTTGTGTGACATTACTGACTCCACTCATACATTAGGTCCCTGCCCCTCAGTCTGCCGCCACTAGCAGATCTAACAACTAAGAGCAGTGGCTCCCGGAGCAATTTATTGTGCCTGGATTTTTTGAGAGAATAAAAAAGGTAATATGATCCTGGTGGGGCTCCAAAGTTTTATTTTGAATATTGCCTCATCAACGTGCTAGAGATTAATTATTTAACCATGCCTTACTGGGTAGGATCTGTTAATGGATCACAGAGAGTACTGATTCCAGCTTAGGAGCAACCTGCTCATGTGAAATGAGAGCTCAGATCCCCTCCTCTTCCGAGCTCACGGAGAAGCTTGGCAGCAACCCTCGCCAATGGGATTTGAAAGCCTCTGCTATTCTTTGATTTTTAACCTCCCCAGATCAAGCATGTGAAAGGTGACCCATGCAATAACCACAAAAAGGGTTAAAATGAAGAGCTAAATAACCATCCAGTCCAGATAATCCAACCAAAGCAGGTGAGATGCAGAGAGGGGTTCATTTTAATCAACACATGCAATGAAAATATTTCGTTGATTTATCCCATGTGTGACCATTCAATACCACCTGGTTCTGTTTGCAAGTAATCATTGAAGAATTTTCCATTTAGAATAATTTATCTGGCTCTAAAAGAATGGCCCACAGAAAAGGAATTTCCCCATTCCTCATTGGCTCCAGGTAGAACTCTATTAGGTCCTACTGCCAAAGTCTCTCAGGCTGATTAATTCTGCCATGGGGTCTGAAGAATACAATAAAGTTAGAAGATCGTAAAAATTAATTTATCTTCACAGCTGGCATCTGTACATTAGCATATATGTGCAGCAAAAATTCTGCATTGGAAATGAAGTCAAGCTTAAGAAGCAGAGGCCCTGGAGGCAGAACACCTACATACAAGCCTTGGCTTTGCTACAACACACTAGCTATTCGCTGGGAGCCAGCTCTTAGTGTCTTTGACTCTCACTTTCTTCATCTAATTGAGGGGGAGGAGTAATAGCTACCTCATAGCATTGTTGTGAAATATAAATGACATCATGTGGGTGGGAACATTTAGGAAGCTGTATATTGTTATGTGACTCCAAGGTGTTACTAATAATCACTGTCACTTTACAGTAGAATTAGTCATGACAAGTTTGAAGAATGAAGTGATGCTTCTACAGAACACAGAAGTGTGGGGTTTGGAGAGGAAGGGCAGGAAGGTCGTTCCCCTTTGACTGATCAGTTGAACAAACATGGATGGTGTGCTGCAGCCTGTCGCAATCCTGGCACCGCGCCACGAATCGGGCCTGGAGACGTTTCCCAGCACCAGGATCGTCAGGCCCTAGAGACCACCCATCAGTGGGATGTCGGTCAGGGACAATGTTCTGGCCAGAAAGTAAGGGTCCAGCCATAGGGGCTTTATTGTTTCTCAGATGTTACCCAGTATCCAATCACCTGGAGGCCTTTTAAAAACACATATTGCTGGATCCTGTCCTCAGAGTTTCTGATCCAGGAGGTAAGAAATGAGACCTCAAAATATGCATTTCAAACAAATCCCAGGTTATGCTAATGCTTCTGGTCCAGGGGCCACAATTTGAGAACCACTGGGATAATGTAAGAATTACTACTTTTTAGTTACGAACAACTGAATGTAATTCTGATTAGCTTAAAGGAAAAGAGCATTTATTGGAAGGTTATTGGGTGGTTCCTGAGAGCCACAGGAATGAGATTTAGAACAGACAGGATCTGGAGAAATTCTGGTCCAGGCAGCACAAACTCCTTCACCATGACGCCTCGGGCATCAGTGGCAGAATGTGCCAGCTCCGACGGTCTTTCCTCTCAAGAGAGAGGATGATTCACCTGAATTAATATGCAGAGTCCCTGAAGAAAGCGTCCAATTGGCTTAGGGCATATGCCCACTCCCCAGCTAGTAGCTGATAGGGTACTTTGAATTACAGGCCTTCCAAGACTGCACACGATGGGAGAGACGCAATTGAAAAGGATATCTGGATATTATTGCCAAAGGCGTATTAATAGATGCTTAGGCAGCCAAACAAAACAGAACAAAACCCAAGAAAATAGTTCATATCCCTTTCATAGCAAAGAAAGATCAATTCACAGAAGGCTTGGAATTCTAGCAGGGAGGAGTCTGCACATGGTCTAATTTGGAGCTCTTGTAGATTCTTAATTTAGAAAGTAAAATGGCAGTTTATAGCTTCTTTAGAGGAGGGCGGGAAGGAGTCAAACCACCCCCTCGGGGAAGCCCTGCCATGGAGCCAGTGGTGGTCTCTCGCAGGCCTGCGTCCCTCCCACTGAGCTGCCAGGTCTGAGTGTGCCCTCTGAACCCGCGGCTCAGGAACTTCTGGTTTCAAAGAAAGATTCATCTATCCCACAGCTGAAAGCATGCTGTGGAATTCACTCAAAAGATTCCTTCATCTGAATGTTTGTAACTTTTTAGTTTATTATGAAATATTAATATTTCAAACATACAGGACAGTACAGAGAACGACGTAGCACTTGAAGGCCTACCACCCAGTTACCCAGATGACCGTTTTTGAAATAATTCCATTGAATATTATAAAATTTTTGGCCCTGGTCAGATCCTGTGTGTAGCTAGATGCCAAGAGATGGGATGGCCATAGGGATGGGGACGGGGGAGGCAGACCTGTGGACTATTGCAGATAATTTGATCATCAGACAGGCCTAAGCACTCATACCCCAAAATACTAAACACAGGCGAGAAATGGATCAATCATTTGGAAGGCATTAATTTTAAAAGGAATTTTTCCTTAAGATACTTAGTCCTAACTCGAGTTGCCCTAACATGAACACTTATCTTCAAATGATTATAAACATTCACTTCAAATATCTGTTTTATCCCATGTAGGTCTCGAAGTAGAGACGTAATCATGCGGGAGGGATAAAAATGCGCAGGGCGACTCGGCCCGGTGCTGATGTGTGCGCTGGGAAGAACAGCTCTTTACAACTTTTTTTAAATGTATACGCTGTGACTAGGACAGTAAAGTTAATGGGATGAGATTTTAATCTTCAGAATACAAGCAAATGATAACTCTAAGATGTTAAGGCTGGTATCTTTTCTTCATTTCATAGCTATCAACTTAATTATACATTAATATGGTTCAACTGCTGAGTTCTAGATGAGTGAACTCTGAAAAAAAGCAAGCCAAGACACTATGTTGTTAATTTTCACGTTAAGATCATGCTTCCTTTAGATACTCTTCTTACTTCACCTGAAATAGCGGTTTCCCACCAACTATGTTTTCCTTCTCTGCTATTTTTTCCTTCTGTTTTCACTCTAAGAGGTCGTTTCCTTTTGTTCCTTGCATGTTATACCGTAAAAGCATCGGCCACAGATCAAAGTAATGCCTTTTGTTACTGGCAGCTTTAAGGAATACAATCCTTTTTAAAAGTTATTTTCCCCAAGTGATAAAGTATGCTCTTATAAATTCCAAAATAATTTTATTTTTTAATTAGCCATTTTAACAATTCATTTCAATGAAATCTGTACAAGGCATTGGCTGGACACTGTGGGAGGCATAAGGGTAAAGTGACTTGCTCCCTGTTCTCCAGGAGCTCGCGGTCTTGGAAAAGAGATCGGTCACATCAAATCATCCTATCGTGGGGCACAGTGTGACAAGTGACAGGAGAGAGGTGCAGAGAAGTGCTGTGAAAGCCCAAGGAAGGAGGGATACTTCTGGGCTGATGGTCAGGGAGAACTTCCTGGAAGGAACAATCTTGATAAAGAATGGGAAAAATCTGGCAAACTCTACGGCAGGGACAGGTATTCCAGGAGGAAAGGATCTATGAAGAAAGCCCCAAGGGCAGGGATGACTGGTGCACTTGGGGGTCCCAGACATATGCTGCAGATGACACAGGAAAGGGGTCAGGCCATCACGGTCAGCGTGATAAATGCATGATCAGGCTGCAATTTATTCTGGGATAATGGGCAACCACTCAGTCTAGGCTTTGAAACTGAGGAAATGACACGATCAGAGTAAAATTCAGCTCAATTCAGCAAAATGTGTTGAGTGGTTACAATGTACCCAATCCAGGACTTGGTATGGTGGATTCAGAGACACATTCTTGGTGCTGCCCTCAATGACCTTAGAGTCTAGTGGAGAACAGATGTCTAACTGGATAGTATCAACAATGTGCAATATACTGAGCTCTGCTAAATGGAATAAGCCAGTGGCCTGAGGCTTTCTCTGTACTTTGAGTTCCTACATAACAAACCACAACCTAATTCAGTAGACAAACTGAAACCTAGTTTAGGAGTATATTTTTTGTAACAAATAGCTGAGTTTCAGCCAATCACAGACAGCTTAGTGTCAGCCAATCACAGGCAGCCAACTGATCAGATCAAGCCCAAATAAGGCAAAGGCCAGGCTGTAGCCAATTAGATAAGTTCTCTACTTTGTGTCTGTGTTTGGCATATAAAAGCTCACTGCTCACACTGCTAAATGGAGCTCTCGGAACCTGCTCTAGTTCTGAGTACTGCCCAATTCATGAATTGTTTTTTGCCCAAATAAACTCTGTTAAATTTAATTTATCTAAAGTGTTTTTTTCAATAGCTCAAATAGATGTATTTATGGGAGGTTATGGGAGCCCAGAGAAAGTAATCTGGGGACTAAGGAAGAAGTTGGTCCTTACATGAGTCTTGCAAAGAGAGTAGGAGTTATTTGGACGAAGAGGAGAAGGAAGGATATTCCAGTCCAAAAAAATATGGTGAGCAAAGTCACAGAGCATCAAACAATACTGAATGTGCAAAGAAAAACAGAGGCTCCATGTTACTAGTGGGTTCAGTGTGAGGCAGAGAGAGGTGATTGAGGGAGAAGACACACAATCCATTCTCAATAAACATTATTGTTAATAATGTTTTCATTTAAGTTTTTCTTAATGAATTGAAGCAAAACATTGAAGAATACACTGCCATGTTGAAACCTGAGTGCTGGTCAATTATTTATGAGAATCCTCAGTTATTGATATCAATACCCTAATACAAGGAAGCAATTCCAGTTCACACAAGGCTGAGACAGTCCCAGCGTGGTACAGGAGCAGAATCCATAGAAACTAGGCAATGGAAGAAGACACCAAAGGAATTGTCCTAAGGCACCAGCAACTATGTTTTTTTCATCTGTTTTTTTATGAAGAGATGCCAGAAGCTAATATCAAAAGCTTAGTGAATACATCTGCTCTCCTTAAAAAATTTGGAGACCAAACTCCCCTCCATGTGAATGGCTGTAGGTATCAATCTGTCATGAAAGGACATCCTTTAACAATAGTAATTATCTGGCACCCTCAGGGGCAGGCCAGGGGAGAGGCATCTGCAACAGAATACAGGGCTAATGAGACATATTTCTGTCTGAACACGTTGCAATGCCACAAATGTAGCCCTTCGTCATTTTCAGTATTGATCAATTGAGCATAGAAGGCCAAAAGAAGATTCTGAATTTAGAGTTAAAATCTCTGCTAACTGCCAAAGCAGGTTAGCTTTTTTCTTCTCCAGCACAAAAATGAGGTAGTTACCAAGATTTTACTCAACTCCATTTATTTCAAACCCCAGAGAGATGGTCACCAGAATTTATTATTTTGCAGTCTTTTCTGCAGGTCTTCTGGACTGCAGCTCCTTAGCTTTCAGGTCTGTCTGAGGAGCTCGGCAGTGTTGAGGTTGGCCATTAGCATGACTGGCCAGTATCCTTAATCAAGAAGTCATCCCATAGCAGCCAGAACGTAGGTGGAGGAGATGACTGAAAGGAAAGGAAGCCAGTCTTTGAGGAGATGCCCAAGGCATTAGAGTTGTTCAAACCCTTTGGAAGGGACTGTGGCGGGGTGACAGCTTTATGGGTGTGAATAATACACAAGGACATTTTGGCAGGAGATGCTCGTGAGTTGTTATCTGAATAAACACAGGCTAACATTTAAAAGAAATTTGCCCTAGAAATTCATAAGTCTCTCAGGGGAGTATTTGCAGGAGAAAATGAAAAATTATGTACTCTGATTGGTTTATTTGGTCATTGCCCTAAAAATCACAAGACAGGAGCAGAATGAATATATATGTATATATTCATATTCATATATATATTCATATTCACACATACACACAAAACAGTGCTGCTCAGAGTGTGGTCCAAAGACTGGCAGCATCAGCATCACCTGAATCTAAAATCACCTAGAAGTGCAAATCCCCAGGCCCAACCTAGGCATGCAAGAAACAGAATGTCTGGGCAATTTGTTTTAAGAAGCTTTCCAGGCGATTCTCACATATGGTGAAGTTTAAGAAGCACTGCTCTAGACCTGTGTTGGACGTGTCAATAATAACCACATCTCTCTACATCCATCTACTCACTAAACTAGCCTGGCTTCTTTTCTACCTTTAGTTTTCAATTCTCTTATCCCGATAGTACCTAATTAGACCATGTGATTATATATAAGAGTTCAGTTTGTAATTTTTGGAAAACAATTCTATAGAAGCAGTAAAAATACTCATTCGGTGTGCAACAGACAAATCTCATTTATAACTTAGAGCAAATATTTCTGTTCATTTCCAGGATAACAATGATATAAATAAAGAAATGAAAAAAGGAGGAAAACACTTACATGGGCTATAAGTTGCTCCTGGGAAGCTTTTACTTCAGCTTGTAATTTCTCAATGCACTGAAAAGGAGGGAAGTTTAGAAACCAAGTGCATAAATCTTCCTTTTACATATTCAAAGTATTCCAAATATAAATATGTACCAGTTCTCAAGTCTTGTATATTATCTTAGCTAGATTTTTTTGAAAATCATCATTGGAGAAATCATTCCTCCTGTCCCTATTCCCTTCCCATTCTATGGAAGAACCCAAAGATAAAATACACAGATATGTTAACAACTAGGAAATGCTTAGGAAAAATAATGTTGGCTTGATGTGCTATAGTTAATGCTAATACTCCCTGTATCATACCTATATATACACTTTCACATAAAAACATATTCATATATTCCAAAGGCAGATACAAACCCTTTGGGTTAAATAAGAGGTAAATTTATATAATGATTTATACACACACACACACACACACACACACACACACAAATGTCCAGAAATTTAGAGATTAATTAGTTCTTATAAAAAAATGCCAAATTTTGTGATCCGCTTGTTTCACTACACAGAAAGAAACTATTCTTTGATTAGGTTCAACTTTGACAACTAAGAAACATTTGTACAATTAATACCATTTATAAAATAAACAAAATATTCATCTAATGTTATTCAAAAAGATACATGTCAAACAAACTTTAAAACTACCAGTAACAAAATTAATTTTTATATGTAAATATTCACCAAGGAAGAAAATTACTTTTAGCAAATACAAAATATTGTTATTTATCCTTGTGAACTTAAATATGAACTTCTGACCCAGCCAGAAATGGCTTTGTAGAACTGTCAGTTTATATAAGGTTAGGTAACTTTTGAAATAAAGATAATTTCTTCTACAACATATCTGGTCTTTCACCAGAACCATTTTTTCATGAGGTTCCTCACTGGCTTCCTTATGGACCATCGCCTCTAGTCTTTCCTCCAGCAAGGAAACTTGTTCAAGGAGTTTTGATTTTGTTCCTTCAGAGACTGCAAGCTAAAGACATTTTCTTATCAAGGTATGCAAGTACAGTGATATTTTAAAAGCTCTACAGTATCTATTAAATATGAAAATAGCTTCTGGAATATTCCTCATAGATGACAAATGATTAGCATAGCAAAAGAAGAAGAAAACATTGATTTCATTTATTTTTAATAATTACTATCTTTCTGGCCAAGAGATGAGACCACATAGTTACAATAGGCCAAGAAATTTCTAGTGCAAGGATCTCAACACTGATCCTCACTGTGTTTCAAGATTATGCTTTATTTGTACAGCTGAGTTGGAAACCTGTATTGTGGTTTACATACGGTTCTTGAAACTTAACTCTTGGGAGGCTACAGCTCTCTAGAAGGAGCGGGCAATCTGACTCCCTTGAATGTTCACCATACGAGCAGCGGGGTACACAGAGCTAAAGGGAAATGCAGGAGTTTCAAGTTAAAGTCTGATCAAAGGCAGATTCTATGCTAAACCACAACCAAAAAATTACTAGCAGTGGCTTTGTCTTTGTTTCACTGTTTGTGGATTCCTCTTGAGGAAAGTGGTAGTTTGATAGTCCCTAGTCCCTTAATTCCCATGGAGAGCCCCTGGACTAGCTTCTCCTTTCATTCAGACAGCTCATTGTGCTTTTTCTCCAGAGCTCAGCAACAATTCTGAAAGAGTCCCTGGAAAGGGACACACAATTTTGTATTCATTGCAACTCCCAGTGTATCCTCTGAAGCATGGATTATCTCTAAGTATCTCTTTCATGTTCCCCTGAGTGTTATTGCAAGGCACACTGTCTCATCTTGGAAAAATTTACCAAATGGGGAAGCATGAAGAGGTCGATCTGCCGTAGAAATAAGCATATCATAAATACTGCCCATCATATATACCATGAGCACACCACATATACTGGCCCCCATCCACCCCTCCACATGATCATTCGCTGAACAAATGTTTATTCAGTCGGCACCCTCCACAGCCATTGTGTTATGTGCTGGGGATTTGTCAAGCCTGATGAGAGGGCCAGAGGGCATGCACTTGTCATGAACTGTTGGCTGTGTCTTTGGCTGTCAGTGGCCTGGGAGACCTGCGGTGCTTCTTATGGCACTAAGTGGTTTGGGATTAGAGTCTGGCATCTCTGAGCACCCTTCCATTTTAGTAGAAACACAGAATAGTGCAACGGTTAAACACACAGACTCTTGAGTCAGACCCTTTGGGTAAAAATCTCAGTTTCACTATTTACTATCTGTGTGATTTAAGCAAGTTGCTCAGCCTCTCTGGGCTTGATTTTCTTCTCTGTAAATGGTGGTGGGGATGGAAAGAATACAACTTATCTCATGGTTTGGTTTTGAGGATTATGTGAGTTTATACAAAAGGAGACACTTAGAACAATGCCTGGAACATATCAAGCACCTAGTAGCTCTTATTATTCCTCTGCCTCCTTCAGATAACGGCATTCTTCTGGGTTTTATCTAAGTACTTGTTGTTTATCAAATTGTAAAACAAAATATCTGAAGATATTATAATCCCTATGAGCCGTGTACCCTGAACTCAAACTGTATTTGGTTTGCTCACTTCCTGCAACCACTCAAATCTTCAGAGAAAATCACTCTCTGTGTCTTGAAATTATTCACTCTCCAATACATTCCCTCTCAATCAGGCCCATTTTGTTCCCATACCCTGTCCGACCTGTAATCCATCTAGTCACCAGTGTTGTATTTCTCTTAAATCTACTTTCCATTGTTTTCAGGGCTCTGTTCATTCACTCCACAGGTAACCATTTATTCACTCATTTGTTAAAGAAATAAGTTGGACATTTATTATATATAAGAATTCGGACATAGAAAATGAGAATAATAATGTTCATATCCTCAAAAAACTTATACTTTAGCCAGAAAGTCAGACAATTTAAAAACAGCTATTATATAATATGAAATTTTATAGAAGAATAAATAATATTAACAATAATTAACATTTTTTTGGGCATTTACTATATACCAGACACTCTGCAGAGCCTTTTGTTTTAAAATTTATTTCAGTATCTCAGTTTATTTTCAAAACACTTTGAGAGGTTCATGCTATTATTCTTCCCATTTTGCAGATAAAGAAACTGAGTTTCAACAGGGTTATACAACTTGCCCAAGGACATAGCAAGTAAGTGTTGAAACTCAAGTTTTCAGTAGTAGACATTGGGTTTGACTCCCTAGATCCAAATTTGACCCCCGTTCAGAAGAAGGCCCTGGTAATCATGACAATCCCATCCTCCTTGTTGCTGACTGGTTCAGGAATCAGGGCCTACACTGATCAAAGCCTGGCTTTCCTCTGGCAATATTATTATACAAGGAGATGTGACCGAATTTGGGTCACCCACACTGCACAGAAGTGGAGTGTGACTTGGAGAAGATCTCTCTCACCTAACAGATATGAGAGCTACTATAGGCCTCCTATAAACATCAGGGAAATCAGGTATATGATGAATCCATATTTAGAAAGGAAGAGTGGACAACAGAAAAAACTTGGATTCTTGATGACGCTGGTAAAGTGCTTTATCAACCAGTCTTCAAGCACACCCTACCTTGCAACTTGCACTTACTAAACCAATCAGTTTCCTTATTTAAGGAGCTGAGTTTTCTATTACTTGCTGCCATAAGTGTTCTACTAATATACTGTCTAGTTCCAAGATTCCATGCTCTTGATGACTAGTGAGAAAAGTCTATGGAAAACAGCAAACTAACATTGATTTGGTAGCTATGCTACACCAGGCATTCTGTTGGCTGCTATGTATGTATTTTACCTTATTCCATTGCTCAAAACCTTGCAAGCAGTTTTGTCTGTATTCTTTATCATCATTTTAAAGATTGAGGAATTAGATGCTTTAATGGTGAATTAACTTGCATAGGATCTCACAGCTAACAAGAAGAGATTAGATTTGGATCTATTATATATTGGTCTGCCTTAGTCCCTGGATTTTATATCATACTCAAGCCCTAACTCTTAGGCTCCCTCCAAAATAAAGGCTGTGATGTTTTTTCCTTTATCATATGGACTTCAGCAATCTTTCTAAGCATGTTAACTTATACACTTAAAGGAAACTTACTAGTATTTTCTTTTTCTTAAGACCTGAGAACTCTCTCTGTATTGCCATCTTGCTTTCTTTTTTGTATAGATGCCAATCCCATCTATTTCCTCTTTTTTTGTAAGGAGTTTCTGACTGACTATCCCTTTGACTCATATATGTTTAGATCAGGTTTAGCTTAACTCTAAGAAACTCTGACTTGGAGTCAGGAGATCTATGTTTGGGTCTTAAGCGCACAACTCACTGACTCTATGACCCTGGAGCCCATAAATAGGATTTTATTATGCTACTTTGCTACGTATTTATAGGGTAGTTCTCCAGTCATATGTATTCAAACTAGATTACAAATTCTTCAGAAGAATGGATGGAGAATTCTGTCAAAACTTGTAACAAGACACAATCAAAGTGGCAAGGAGCAATCTTTGCTAAGATTTTTCCATTTGTTCATTTTTTGAGCTATGAGTCTTAATTCCCATATGCAACTTCACCTCAAAAGCAGAACAAAGGGACTTTATTTTTTTTCTCCTCATGTGCACATGTTGTGGCAAGAACTAATAATCCTGTTGGATTCCATTAAATAATAGTGAAACTGTTCATCAGCATAGGACAATTGGTATTCCCCCAGGCCCTTTCCAAATGGCCCATTGAACAAGCTTGGTAATTCCAAAGGAAAAAAGAGAAAAGAAATGAGATAAACGAGATTAAAATAAAAACTACACATCTGAGTTTTTTCTTTTTCTAAATTTGGGCCCTACATAAAAGACTATATGCTCTACTGCCAAATCACAATATGCTAGCTTCCATCTTGAATTCACTCCATTGTGTTCATGGGGGTTTTAAAGCTTTTTAAAGTTTAATTATCAATTTGGGAAAGCCTTAGGAATGTTGCATAAATTCAAATTCAATTATGGGATGGGAAATAAGGCATCAATTTAAGTAAGAGGAAGTCTAAGTTAGAAGCTGCAAGATATAGAGTTGAACTTTTAAATTCTGGGGACCTTGGACATTGTTTCCTTTTTACTGCTTTTTTATTTATTTTTAAAATAAAAACTGCTTGGTTTTACAAAGTAATTGTTTTGAAAGAGCATAAAAACAGAAAGCTCAGTCTCACTTAGCATCAGGTATTTGCTTACAAAAAAGGGAGTAGGAATGCATCTATTCTTTAAATGATCGATTTTTGTATATCCTACTTAGTTACATTTGCTGAAACATATGGTTCATGTGATGTTGGGAAGCTAATATTCTATCTCTGATACTTTGGGAAGACTAGGCCTCTATCCCTTTCCCCCATGGTCTTAACAAATTTGGAAAGAGGAGGTTGTTTTAAAAGCAAGAACAACATTCATCTTAAGAATTGTATAAAGCAAAATAACAACTTTTATATTATACATTTGAGGTTGTGTAAATCTACTCAGAAAATTCAACTTTTAATATTTACCCAATGTTAAACAAAATGACACTATAAAGATATTGCAATATATTAAAAGTCAAATAAATATAAACTGTATCTATTGTACCATATTGATACAGTCAAGAAAGGGTACTGATATACTATTTTAGAATCATATTTAACTAATAGTTGAAATAAAATGATTTGCACATCACAGAAGATGACAGACTAGGAAGCCTCAGGAACTAGTCCTGCCACAAAAATAACCACTGAGCTGGCAAGAATTGTCAGAATCAACCATTTCAGAACTCTGGAGTATAGTAGAATATGTTCAGCTTCCAGAGAAGTGCTTGATGAAGAAAGAGATTGATATAGAAGGAAATCTTTGTCAGGTCACTGGGTGATTACAAAAATATTGAAACAAAGACTTCAGTGACCACACATGACAAGGAATACAGTCTTTGCAAAATTAGTTTAGAAAATCATCAAACAAATGGACGATTACAGTCCTCAAAAAGCAACAAATAACAACAACAATTCTGGGAGGGAGAGGTATAATCCTAATTTCCAAAGTTATGACATTACAATACTCAAAATATCCAGTTTTTAACAAAATATTACAAGCCTTACAAAGTAAATATGACCCAGTCACGAGAAAAAGAGGAATGGACAGAAACCATCTCTGAGGAAGCCCAGTGAGTAAAGTCTACATTTATTGGACAAAGACTTTAAATTAACTGTCCTAAATATGCTCAAAGAGGTAAAAGAAAACATGGGCAAAGAAGTAAAGGAAATCAGGAGAATAATGTATGAGCAAGTGGGGAATATCAATAAAGAAACTGAAGACTGTAAAAAAGAATCGAGCAGAAATTCTGGAGTTGAAAAGCACAATAGCTCAAATGAAAAATTCACTAGAAGAGTTCAATAGAACCTGGCATATAAACTGGCATATGAAGAATCAGCTAACTTGAAGATAGGTGTCCTAGTCAGTGCAGACTGATATAACAAAATATACCATAGACTGGCTGGCTAAATCAACAGACACTTATTTCTCATTGTTCTGGAAGATATGAGTCTGATTTTAGGGTGTCAGCATGGTTGGCTACTGGTGAGGGCGCTCTTCCTAGATTACAAATGGCTGCCTTCTTGTTCTATTATCAAATGGCAGCGAGAGATAGAACTTTGGTCTCTTTGTCTTATAAGGGCACTAATCCCATTATGGGGACTCCACCCTCACGACTTTATCTAAACCTAATTACCTGAAAGCCTTCACCTCCAAATACCGTTACATTGAAAATGAGGACTTATGGATTTGGGGCAACACAACAATTCAGTTTATAGCATTTTACCCCTGGTCCCCAAATTCATGTCCTTCTCACATGCAAATTTATCTGACCCTATCAACCTCCATCTTAACTTTTTCCAGCATCCACTTTAAAGTCTAAAGTTCAAAGTCTTACCTAATAATTAATATCATCTAAATCAGATAAGATTAAGATTCAAGATATAATTCATTCTGAAGTAAAATTCCTCTCCAGTTGTGAATCTGTGAAACCCAAAGAAGTTATATACTTTTAGGTGATGTCACCAAGATGGCAGAATAGAAGGTAACCTGCTCGTATTCCCCCATAACAATAAGAATTCTACATATAGATGCAGTCAAAAGTCTCTACACAGGAGCTTTAGGATTCAGGTGGGATTTGGGGAAAGCCTGATGGAGCCTAAGACCTAGGAGGGTCATTTTGAGAGTACAGACTGATACCCAGTTGGCTGATCTGCCCTGCTGAGCTTGCTTCTGGGTTCAAGACCAGAAACGGCTCAGTTCCTCAAGAGGCTTGGCTACAGTCCCATTTAGCCTTGAGCCTGCAAACAAAACCAACTGCCAAGGGGTCCAGAAGGAATTGTGCACACTAGTGTCTTGGCAGAAAGGCTCGTCTGCCCCCTGACATCAGTCTCAGCAGTGAACTTGGAAGTTGCCCTCCAGTGCTGTTCTAGCCTTACTCAGCTGAGCTCCCAGCTTAGGGCTGCTCACACAAGGACCCAGATGGAGATTTGCCCATATCTTATAGCCCAGGGAGTCTGAACCTCCTTGATGGGCTTGCCACAGGGCTCTCATCCCACAAAAGATCCCAGTAAGGCCACGTCTCAGCCCCAGCCTCTCCCACTGCATTTGGGGACCTATCCCATTTGTATCGAAATCGGCTGGGAGATGCATACCTGTCTGAGCCAACAAGATAGGCTCTCCAGCCCTGGCCCCACAGCAGACTCTGATGGGGCCCAGTCTCAGCTAGGGCCCTTTCTGCTGCAGTCAGGGAATTATCCTGTCTGTGTAGGGACCTGTTGGGAGCTATGAGCACTCTGAGCCAATGAGATGGGGCTCTTCAGCCTCTATCCCATAGTAGATCTTGAGGGAGCCCGGTCTCAGCTCTGGACCCTCCTGCCACAGTCAGGGAACTAACTTACTTGTGCAAGAACTTCCTTGGTGACATACATCCCTCTGAGCCAAGACTGGGCTCTCCAGCCTCTGTCTCACAGCAGATTCCAGGGAGTCCCAGTCTCAGCTCCAGACCCTTCTGCTGTAGTTGGGGAATTATCCTGTCTGTGCAGGAACCTGTTGGGAGATGGTGCCAGTCTGAGCCAACATGACAGGCATGCCAACCTCTATCCCACAGAAGGATCCCAAAGGGGCCAAATCTCAGCAATAGCCCCTCCTATTGTAGTCAAGGAACTACCCAACTGTGTAGTAACCTGCTGAGTGATGTAAACCCATCTGAGCCAATGATACAGGCCCACAGCCTCCCTCCCACAGCAGACTCTGAAAGGGCTCAGTCTTGAATTCAGCCCCTCTTGCTGCAGTCAGGGGCCCATCCTGTTGTGCAGAGACCAGCTGGGAGGCATGCCCAACCGGGCCATGGGGAGAGTCTCTGGACTCAGATGCCTGGCAAGTGTTCCCACATAGCCCCAATACTTTCCTTGGGTCTTCCTCAAGTCCAGCTGAGCCAGAAAGCGGCATCAACCTCAGAGCCTTCGAGAGGCTCATGGCAAGCCTGGGCTTAGAGCATCTTCTAGTGCTGAGATGACTGAAGTGGTCAGGCTCAAGGAACACAATAGTCAGTCAGCTTAGAATCCCTAGAAGGCCCTCTGAAGGACAGACACAAACAAAGGGCATCTGAATTGAAAAGGAAGAAGCCAAATTACCCTTGTTTGCAGATGACATAATCTTATATTTAGAAAAACCTGAAGACTCCACCAAAAAAATCTTAGAATTGATAGATGAACTTAATAAAGTTGCAGGACACAAAATTAACATATAAAAATCAATAGTATTTCTATATGCAAACAGCAATCAATTTGAAAAAGCAATCTATTTATAATAGCTGCAAAATAAATAAATGAAACACCTAGGAATAAATTTAACCAAAGAAGTGAAAGATCTCTACAAAAAAAAAAAAAACTATAAAACATTGTTGAAAGAAATTAAAGAGAAAACAAAAAGATGAAAAGATATCCCACGCTCATGGATTGGAAGAATTAATATTATTAAAATATATACACTAATTAAAGTGATCTACAGATTCAATACAATACCTATCAAAATACCAGTGACATTCTGCACAGTAATAGAAAACAAAAACGACCCTTAAAATTTGTATGGAGGCACAAAA
The DNA here is from genome assembly GCF_000956105.1 of Propithecus coquereli. Taxonomy (NCBI): domain Eukaryota; kingdom Metazoa; phylum Chordata; class Mammalia; order Primates; family Indriidae; genus Propithecus; species Propithecus coquereli. The sequence goes on along the minus strand of NW_012147634.1, from coordinate 521,064 downwards.
GACCCTGAAGAGATAAAGCAATCTTGAGCAAAAAGAATAAAACATTACACAACCTGATTCCAAGTTGTACTACAGACCTGTAGCTCTTATTCTGGCTTCCTTAAGATGAGACAGATGAGTCAAGGTAAGCAAGCTTGGGATTAGCTTGTTTGAAAAATTTCAGTGAATTCCGGGGAATAGGGGTTGTCCTTAGTTGTCTAGTACTTTAACCTGGGGCGATTCAAGTAAAGAAATAGTGGCCCTGAGTGTGAGACCAACCAGAGGAGATAATGGGGGTGTGCACAATGTTGGGAATGCACTAAATGCCACCAAATTATATATTTTAAAATGTTCTATGTGTGTGTTCTATGAATTTTACCTCCATTAAAAAATAAATAAAATGACTTCCTACTGAGCCTTCAGGTTTATAAAATTGTTAGTATTACATCCATTCATTGAATGTTATTAGAAAAAAAAATCACAAAATTGGATTGACTAGTTTCATTTTAAATTAATAAACACAAGCTCAGATGGATACTCAATACTGCCTTGAAATCAAAATGCCATTATATTTTTCTCCTAATAAATTGGCTTTTCTCCTCTTTGAGATAACTATTTATTTCCCTTGACTTGCTCCTCAAATATCATTTCATACTTCCTTCTCTCTTCAAAATTCTGCCCCTACCCTTCACTCAAAATGACAATCTCATTAATAATTCACTGAAAAAATAGAAGCTGCCAGATGGGTAGCTCCATCAACGGCTAAGATATTATAAAAACCTTACTGCAGCAGATATTGCTAATTTATTTCCCAATAGTTATTTCACCATTTACCCCTTGCTAACGGAAACCCAAGTTGGATTAGCTAACAGCCATGTGTTTAGGGGGGCTTGGCCGTGGCTAGGCCCAGAGCATGAATCATGATTGAACTAAGCTGGCCACGTTGGTCTCATTCCCAGATATGAGAGATTACTTTAGACATGGGCATGCAACAGCTCGATTCCCTACTCAATACGGTCGGTGCCCCTGGAGCTTGAGGAGGATTTTACCAGATTTTTAAAAAGACACACAGGAGGAAGCACATCTCTTTTTATCAGGATGTTGTTTTAACTGCATATAATGCTTGGAATTGCTGCAGATATCTTACAAGCATGACACAGCCAACATATAAAGGATAGTAGAGCAAAGGATGCATAGCACCTGTGTCCTTGGTGACATTTTTGAGCCACTGAATTAACCAACTCTGAAACTGCCTGACCTCTAGACTTATTGTCGTATGAGATGACAGCTGGTTTTACTGTATTTCTTTAACTGGGTTTCTATTATTTGAAGAGGAAAGCATCCTTACTGAACAAACAGAGAAGATACTCTTCTGACTATCAAAGGCAGGTCCTTTCACTTGGCTTTGAATCCCATCACCTCTACCTGTCACAAAGTCTTGCTCCCGTAATTGTGCACCCCTGCCACCCAATCTACTTCTGCATTTCCTATCTTACTCTTTCTGGAGGATTCCATTCAGCATATTAACATGTCATAGTAATTTCTGTGAACGAAAGATGTCCATTGAACCTCTCTTGCCTTCCCCTCCACTATCATCCCATTTCTTTGCTTCTTCTCCCAGACAAACTTCTTAAAATTATCACCTACCCTCACTCTCTTACAATCTTATTCTTTTTTTAAAAGGCACAGAAAAAACGATTGGCTTATATAACTGAGAAGTCAGAAGCAGGTATTGCTTCATTTACAATTAGATTCCACAAACTCAAATAGAACTAGAGTATTCTGTCTCTTTCCATATCTGTATCTTAGTGCTGCTCCTGTGTGTTGTCCTCATTATTTCCCACTACAGACAAGCTGTCTTCACACAGTGGGAAAAATGTTACCTATAGACTTCCAGTTCCATGGTCTCAATAGTAAGGCAATTTGTCTTTTAGTAAAAATTGAGAAAGAACTCTATTCGGCCCATCTTACTTAGTTCATGTGACTTCTCCTGGACCCATACTTCTGGTGGAGAAAGTGGGATATCACAATTGACTGAACCTATGTCAATCCCTCTAGCCAGGAAAACTGTGATTCACAGTCACAGAATTATACAAGATCAGAGTCAGAGAAAAAGCCATTCTCCAGATATGGCAGACATAAAGATAGCAAGCTGCAGTCCACGTCCTGGGTGTTCCGCACAATCACACCATTGTGCCCACACATGTATGCATTTCCCAGAATGCTCCTGAATGATATGGTGGATGCATCTATTCTATGTTAAACCAAAAATGCACTCACCATCTCCCAAACGGAGACAAGCCAAAAAAATCACACCAAGTTACTGCATTTAGCTCCACATTCAGATCTCCAAATTATGTGCATTCCTTCTTCAATCAGATCCAGACAAGAATTCTCATGATATGGCACCTAAAAACTAAATGAAAAATGTACCATCCCTAACATGCCCAATGTACAGGAAAAACAGGACAATCAGGGCAAGGGGAAAGAACTTACAATTGTCACCAGCCATTGGAAACTCCGCATTCTATTGCTCAGAGATAGAAAAGCCTCACTGTTCTGGCAGTGCAGTGAGCAGAGGTAGCCAAACTATTTGACTCTAGTTCTGACCTCTGGGAGCCTTGTTTGTCCTTGTCTTCCATGGCTATAGCCAAGAAAAGAGGTAGAGGGATTCTTTAGGTGGGAAATTGTACTAACTCCAGTTTCAGGTATGTCATCTATTTGTCAGAACCCTTCCAGTTATGTTACAGAAACCCAATGCAAATTAGCTTAGATTAAAAAGAGAATTGGCTGGACGCAGTGGCTCACGCCTGTAATCCCAGTACTTTGGGAGGCTGAGACAGAGGATTCCTTGAGGCCAGAAGTTCAAGGCCAGCCTACACAACATAGAGAGACGCCGTCTCTACAAAAAATTTAAAAAATTAGCCAGGCATGGTGGCGTGCGCACCTGTAGTCCCAGCTACACAGGAGGCTGAGGCAAGAGGATAGTTTGAGCCCCGGAGTTCAAGGCTGAAGTGAGCTATAATCATGCTACTGCCCTCCAACGTGGGTGACAAAGTGAAGCCCCATCTCTAAAAAGATAAATAAATAAATAAATAATTGGTTCATTGAACTGGGAAGTAGAGGCATCCCTAGATTCTGAATCTCAGATTTGTAGAAATCTCTCACTCTACCACTGGCCTTGTGCTTGTTCCCCACCCCCTGCCCCCATGTCTCTCTCTCTCTCTCTCTATTTCTACCTCTACCTCTATCTCTATTCCTGTCTCTAACTCTACGTCTATCTCTATATCTCTCTCTCATTATGGAAAAAATTTCCCAAGAGCTAGCTAGGAACAGGGGTGCCAGTAGTCCTAAATTATATTCCTTTCCTAATCTCTCTTTCAATCTGGCTTCTGCCCTCCACAACTCTACTGAAACTGATCTTGTCAAAGTTACCTCTGATTTCCATTTAACCAAATGCAATGGACAATTTTCTGGTCATCTTATCCCAGCAAAATATTACACATTTGAGCATCCCACGCTTCTTGAAACACTCTCCTCTTTTTGCTTCTAGGACACAATCGTCTTGATTTCTTCTTTATTCTAAGTTTTCTTTGCTGAATTTTCCTCTTCTTCTAATCTTCTAAATATTGAGATCTGGAGGTTTGATCCTAGGTCCTCCTCTTTGCCTTCTTTATACTCTTTCTCTAAGTAATTAGGTACCACGATTTAATACTAATCACATGTTGATGACTCCCAATTTTTGAATGTACAACCACTCAGCTTCTGACTCATGTATGTATCCAACAATCTACTTGATATTCACTTCAGTGTATACTGGGCATCTCGGAATTAACGTATTTGCAATGAACTCCTCATAATCTATTCCTTCCCCAAACTTCCCTCTTTTCAGCAAACAGCACTACTCATCTTTATCTTTAAGCCACAAAGATAAAACACTCTCTTTCCTCGCCATCTACCCAATCCATCACTGAGTACAAGTATCAAAACCACCCAATTAATTAATGTAAATTTTTGTATTTGTCTCCTCTCATTGTCTATTCTCCTAGATTTTCTCCTCCATTACCCACACATGTATAGTCAGAAATTAATATTGCAGAATAGATTTCCAGTGTCACTCAAAAACCACACAAAAACAAATTAAGGCTTGCCAAACCTTGTAGAGCTCATGCTACAGAGAAAGGAGGGACTTAATTTAAAAATAAAGGCTTCCCTTGTGCTAAATGCTTTGCAAGCTGACTTGGATTAGCACCACAAACTATGAAATTTCCTGGCAACAAACAAGAAAGGCAAGCACTTAAAAAAACTATCTCTTCTACCTATGGAATGGGCAGGAACCCCTATGTCTAAAGATACATTTAACTCACAGAACTGGTTTGGTCTCATTTCAGTTTTACAGCTAAAACAAACAACAAATTCCTCATCCTAACCCCATCCTAGACAAAACGGGTTTTTACATTTATTAGTATTTTTGCCTTTAACAAGTTATTTCCAGCCATTTCTAGGTTTATACACATCTTAAAATAGACCTCCGAGGGCCCATCATTTAGAAGCATAGTTACCTCCCTGTATTAGTCTGCTAGGGCCGGCATAAAAGAATACACCAATTGGATGGCCAGAACAGCAGTCCTCAGCCTTTTTTGCATGAGGGGCCAGTTTCATGGAAGACAATTTTCCACAGAATGGTGGTGGCTTGGGGGAGGCTGAGCTCAGGCGGTGATGTGAGCGATGGGGAGCGGCTGTAAATACGGGTGAAGCTTCACTTGCTCACCTGCCACTCACCTCCTGCTGTTAGGCCCGGTTCCTAGGTTTCATGGAAGACAGTTTTTCCACAGATGGGGTGGGGAGAGGTGGAGCTCAGGTGGTGATGCACCACCTGGTTCCTAACAGGCCACGGGCGGGTACTGGGTCATGGCCTAGGGGTTGGGGACCGCAGGTGTAAACAACAGAAATGTATTGTCTCCCAGTTCTAGAGGCTACAAGTCCAAGATTAAGGTGTCAGCAGGGTTGATGTCTTTAGAGGGCCATGAAGAAGAATCTATTCCATGTCCCTCTCCTAGCTCTGGTGCTTTGCTGGCAAGCTTGGGCATTCCTTGGCTTGTAGAAGCATCACCCTGGTCTCTGCCTTCACCTTCACATGGCTTTCTCCCTGTGTGAGTGTCTGTGTCCAAATTTCCACTTTTTATAAAGACACCAGTTATACTGGAGTAGGGAACCATCCCACTCCAGTACGACCTCATCTTAACTAATTACAACTGTGATGGCCCTTTCTAAAAATGGAGTCATGTTCTGAGGTCAGAAGTCGTGTTCTGAGGAAGCTAGAACTTCAACATGAATTGGGGGGACATAAAATTCAACCCGTAACACCCCCAAATTATTTGGGTGGGGGAAACCCAGAATAATAAAGGATCATTTAAACTCTGAGTGAAAATAAAAATATTTGCCAAAAGGTCAATCAATAATTGAAATACAAAGTTAGGGGTCCAGGCATAGGGATTCCTAAGATTTCTTTAATCTCCCAAAAAGTTTTCTAGGCCTTATGAATAGATAAGAATATCAGAGAGAAATGAAGAGACTTGGAAAGGACGAGGCAATCAATTATTGACTTGGTTGTATAGGTCAACAATTGAATGTAAAAATCAAAAAGCAATAGTATCAGGTTCTGAGAAATTAAAGTCAACTTCTTATTGGACATAAAGTAATTAAACAGAAATAGAGCTACTGTTGCCAGGTATAATGCAGACAGCTCTCAATCCACAAACTCAAGTGAGCCAGACATATCACATTTTTTATTATCTGTAAATCCTATTTATATCAACTCAAAGTCCCCACTTGTCAGCAGACAATCGTTCTTGAGGATCTCCTGTCCCCAGAGCTGTTCACCCGTCTGGGAGCCTGCTATATCCTCAGGGCGCTAAGGAAGCCTCTCTGATCCCACCCTGGTCATTGCTCAGAAACCCCTCGTCCCCAAGCGGAGATCCCACAGGTGAGCTGACACTGCAGTTGCACTGCAGGGGACTAGGAGCCGTTCCTAGGATACAGCCAGTCCCTCTAAGTTTGGCACATTGTCAGAGCACTTTCATGGAACAGGTTACAGGCTTCCCCTGCTGGTGGGACTCACAGAGTTGACTCTCCACTCCTCAGATTGGGAGAAATGCATTCCGCTATCTTTAAGTTTCTCTCAGGAGTCCCCCTTTCCCTGAAGTCCTTATTTAGTCTCTTTTATGGGTTTAGGGTTTTGGAAACAAAAATCAGGCAACTTCAGGAAAAGTCCCCCGAAGTTAGGAAATACAGTCTCCTACTTTGTTTGAATGAGGAAGGCAACAACAGCTCCCAGATGAATTTTGAAGCAGGAAGTTAATGTTCCCACGAGAATGGAATCATGATTCAACTGACTGCTTCTGCAGAGTGTGTGTGGGTTCCAAAGAAAGCATAAAACACTCACGGTGAGGACAGAGGAATCAGAGCTGGGGAAAGGGATGGACAAGGACTCCACACACTCAAAGCCTCAGGATGACGCAGCCGCCCTTTGTGTTATCAAGGGAAACTATTTGGGGAAACACATTTGAGGGTAGCCAAGGTTAGTGAAGCTTTAGAGACTATCTTTTTTTTTTTTCCCTGACACAGGACACAGGCACAGACACAGATAATGAGGGACCTTGAAGTAATAAGTAGACATCTTGAGTAGGGTAGAATAAGAACAGAAGAGAACCCACAAAAGTCCCAGGACCTGAAATTAAAATCCAGAGCAGATCAGAACTTCTCCCTTAATTATACCGAGTAAGGTTTTTTTTTTTACCAGTTCCTTAGAGGAGAAGAATTAGAAATTGGTTTCATAACCCACTGTATATCCTCCTAGAATTTTTTCTATATGCATTTACATACTACATTCTGCGTAATCAAATCGGTCATCTTCAACAAATGCCTTTCTGGTGTACACCAAGTTAAAGAACACTCCCTGGAGGTATTTTCCTTGACCAAGTAGATCAAACTCAACTACTGAAACCAAGATTCTGGTCTCCATCTTAGGCAAAATTGGAGAGCAGCCCTTCCTTACCTTCTCCTCCCTTGTACAATTCTGAAAAAGGCATATTTCTGCCAGGGTGTGCGATGAATTTAAAATGATCCTGTTAGAATCAGAAATTCGGTGTCCACATAGGGCGTACGTGAGTGGGCTGGGGTTGTGAATACAGGCTTGAGAAGCTGAAGGGGACAGGCAGTGGAGAAATGGAGAGAAATACAATGGCAGTGGAGAAATACAACGAGGGGAAAGGACAGCCCAGCTCCCACGAAACTTAGGCACACGAATTCTGGTGATCGGCGGGGGATGAAAAGGAAGACTCTCACGATGTGGACAATTCTTCTTTCACTCATGGTCTTGTGCAAGTATGAATAAGGAACCTTTTCATTTCATTGATTTCCTCATACTAATTGAAGGGTATTTTCTTTCAATGACAGGTGACCAGCTGTCCAGGTTTGCCAGCAGCTAATGGATTTCCCCTCTTTTGGGGTTCTGTTTAGCATTTACTATTTTGTTTATCAACCAAACTTATTTTAATTTACTATCCATTTTATGGAATGGTGGTTTCCATCATGGTTCATGTTCCCAAACAGGCTGTGGCTCCTTAAATCACACACTACAGAGTCACTAAATCAGCAGTTCACAAACTGTTTATTCAGGAACTTTTTATGCCCTTGAAAATTATTGAGGACTTTAAAGAGCTTTTGTTCATGTGGGTTATATCTACTGACATTTACAGTATTAGAAATTAAAACTTAGAAATTTTAAAAGTACTTCTATTAATCTGTTTAAAAATAATAATAAATCAGTATATTCTGACATCACATATTTTCATTAAAAATAACTCATCTTTAAAACAAATAAAGCAAAAAGAAAGCTTAGTAAGAAGAGTGGTCTTGTTTACAATTTGGAAATCTTAACGTTCAGCTTAATAGAGGACAGCTGAATTCTCATATCTGCTGCTGCTTTCAATCTGTCATGTAGCATCTGGAAAACTCTTGTCTACTCATGAAAGAATGATACTAGAAAAGGCCAATAACATATTAGCATGATTATGCAAATAGTTTTAACCCTGATGATTACCTGAAGGATGCCAGCAACCTCTAGGGGTTCCTGGCCCACATTTTGAAAACCTCTGCCCTAGACTTGCATTTGTGTAACTCCAACTTTAAACATCAAGCTGTTCCTGAGGCTAATGAATGAGATTTTAATACACAAAGTGCACAGTCATCCACATTGTCTCCCTGAAACTCCAGGGACTGAAAAATGGGTAGAAGGAAAACCTATTTCTAGGAAAAGCATTTAAGGGTCTAAAGTAATATCAAAGGACTACAAGATTCAGAAGATCTAAATAAGGAAATCTAATACCATCCAAAACTTTGAAGTAGAGTCCATAGCACACATGATAAATTGAGCCTGCATGGAACCTTCCATAGAAAATGAATCATCTTTAACATCTAATGATTCAGATAGAAGACAGTTAAGTGGCCACAGGTCACACAGTCACCTGAAACTTGTGATCAGTCTTGAATCCTGCTTTTCCCTCAGTTCTTACACTTAATTGATCACCAAATCCAGCTCATAAATATTTCTTGCTCTATTTTCTCTCCACCACTAATTTAGGCCTTTATCATTTCTAAACTGGGTTTTCATAGGCGCCTACACATTGATATGCCTGGCTCTTGTCTCTCACATCTGTCCTTCTCAGTAACCTCAGAGCTTTCTCTCTTGAACACAAATCTGAGTATGCCTCCTTCTAACCCTTCAATGTTCCCCATTGCCTGCAGGTCAACTCCAAGTGTCACAGTGGAAAGAGCATGGGCTTTGACATCAGAGAGACAAGGGGATGATCCTAACTTGATTTGAGACCTCAGAGGAGTTACTATCTGAGCTGCTTCCACAGGACAAATGGTATAGTGGGAGGTACAGACAGACAGAAAATTATTATTTGTGGTGGGTGGGAAGTGGAAGAGAGATTATGAAAGCACCTAGGAAAGATGTCTAACCCAAACTTGAAGGACAAGAAATGCATTTTGGAGGAAGTGGCATCTAACTGAAGTTCTAAAAAGGAGGAGTTTCTTGGGGGTTTTTGATAATGAGAAAGGGAATGAGAGGAGGTGGTGGGAGCAGAGTAGAGAAGGTATAGGCAGAAGCAGGGGGAAAGGATGCGCTAATTACAATTCGACTCTAAGGAACAAGGCCTTTGTTTCTTCTTAGGTGAGAAAGGTAAGAGCATGATACATTCAAGAAATTGAAAGTGGTATAATAGTGGTATGCAGGGAAGGGTGTAAGTAAAGCTGGAGAAACAAGTAGGTGGTCAGATCATAAATGGCATTGTAAGATCTGGTAAGGAGTAGAGATTTGATGTGGACTGTTAAAGGGGGCTAATTTAGGATTTTAAGCTGAGGATAAATATGAGGTCTGTGTTGGAGAATCTTCACTCTGGTCATAGTGTTGAGGAGTCATTAAACCAGGGCCATAATGAAGGTAACATCAGGAGAGGCTGCTGGAGATGGTGGCCTGGCCAAGGGCAATGATGATGGAGACAGAGAAAAGAAGATGTATATAAGAACTACTTGGACGTCATCATACATAGTACTCAGCAATTGACTGGACGTGAGGGGTGAGGAAAAGGAAAGAACAAAAGCGGCACAGGGTGATTGGTGGCACCCATCACTGGCCTAAGGGATGTGGGAGAAGGAACGGGTTTGGGGCAAGATGCAGATGAGTTGAATTTGGGAGCAGTAGAGCTTGAGTTGACTATGAGAATCTTGGTGGAGCTGCTCAGTAGACAGATAATCAGGTCTGGGGTCAGGGAAGATCTGGACTACTGATGAAGACTTGGTCCTTCTCAGCAGATTGTGTACCTGAAAGCCAAATCACCAAGGGAGAGCGTATAAAAGAAGCAGACAAAGGGCTCTAAGCCCACAAAGGGCTGCAAGCACACAAAGGAGCCTCCATCATTTGCAAAATAGCATAGGCAATTTTCCAGGACTGTTTGGAGAAATACATGGGAGTACCTAACAGAATGGCTAGCTAACAGTAAATATTTATTGAATAATTAAACGAAAGCACATACCTAACTTTCTAATTTTCCTGTAGACATTAAGCCAAGTGAAAGTTAGTTTACCATCTCAGAGAAAACCTCATGAAGAACATGCAGGTTAAGCCCATACAAAAAAGACACCTCCTGTTATCAGCAGAGCCATGACTCTTAAGGGACAAGGCCTTTGCTTTTTCTAAGACAAGAAAGTCACATTTATTAGCACCCGGTCAGCTATTTAAAACTGACCTCTGTTTGATCTTGACATTTACAAGCAAAAGGAAGTCTTTAGTTATGTAACAGACCAGCAGTCCACACATCCCGGCTGCAACAACAGAAGCTGATTTGTCACTGTGCCTCACTCTATTCAAAACAACACATCTCTTCACCAGCTTGTTATTTTTTCCTTACATTCTCTGAGCCTCCCAATCTATGCCCCCAAAACCCACTAACAGGGTGATGATTAACATTTGCTTAAATGGGAGGTCGTTGATTTTTTTTAAAAGAGGGAACTCATCTGCTGTGAAATCTACCAGAACAGTGGCCAGCTTAATTCTTTAATGAAGTCCCTCAACGAAGTTTCATGGTGATAAGGAACTCATTCCAGGTCAAATAAACTGCTTGTGATTTTATGGCATTAAAGTAGACTTCAAAATAGTTCAGAAAACAAAAACTCATTCACAAAAACTCATGATTTCAGATTGGCATGTCAAGCATAATTTCTGAGCATTTGCAGAAATGAATACTCCTACAGGGCACATGACCTATTTCAAAAAAAAAAAACTTGACATCAAGGAATCCACTGTCTTGCATTTAAACAATGGGAAAAAAACAACATTTTTGGGACAATCTCAGTATGCATCAAATTATTTTTAGCCACTCAATACACATATTTGGTATCTAAAAATTTGTTGAAGGTCTTTGTTCCTCCTATTTCTAAACTTAAAGAAAATATAAATTGAACACTAAGATATACTAAGAGGAAAATAATGGGAGTTAATTTTAGGGCCTTAGAGATAAAATGATTGGTAATTTCTGGGTTATTAGAGTCAAACATAACATACTAGTTTTTGGTGGTTTTTTTGTTTGTTTCCAGTCCAACCTTTATAACAACACACAGATATGTCTGAAGAATTGAAGGTAAATATAGCCAAGTGGTTAAATCTTCCAAGAGAAAGTAAATTATCAGAATCCTCTTTTTTCTGTTACTATGAACTATTTCCTCCTTCCCCACCAGCTACCATGAATATTTGAGTCCTGTTTCATTGCCTGTGGCACATTCTTATTATCTTATGGCCAAAGAAGTCTTAAAAAGTTCCATTGTCTTTGGACACCCCATCTTGAAGAGCAAACCTGAGTCCCAAGAACCTTGAGCAAACCTAGGGCAATAACTTGGCCTTAGCTTTCCTTGTTTGCTGTCAAAAACAACAAGAATCAAACACACACACACACACACACACACACACATACACACACACACCCCTACAACCACCAGCGTCTCAAGGACGAGAGTCCACTGGTTACTCCTGGTAACCATCCTTCCCAGTGAGATTTGAGGTCCTGTGTAGAGCCCCCTGCGTAGTCCTTCATCACGGCCCAGCAAGGTGCTTACTTAACACCATCTGAAGCTCTATTTATTTTCAGTGTTTACTTGTTTATTGCCTGTGTCCTCCCCCTGCAACATCAGCTCCATGAGTCAGGGATCTCGTCGGTCTTGTTAACTGCTGTAGTCCCACTTCTTAGCATGGTGCCTGGCACATAGTGGGCCCTCAGCGAATACTTGTAAATGAAAGAACGAATGCTGCCCAACAAAATCCAAAACAGAAGAAAAACAAACTAAACTTGGCTGGATCTTGATTTTGAATAGCCTGCAAAGCCACTAGTGCCCCCAACGGGGTCCTTGCGATAAGTCAGTTTGGGCCTGCAGGGGAGCAGATGTCGGGGCGCCAATCAGAGTAGATATGTCTTGTTCAGAACTGAATGGTTCCTTCCTTTGCCTTTTTCCTCCTCTCAGATTCCCTTTAACTTTCTTGTTCATTTGGACAACATACTCATAATGTCTTCTTTCTTCAGATCAAGATCACAGATAATTTGCCCACCTCTTACATTCCAGGAGACTCCAACAGGGAGGGGTATCTTAGGGTTCAGCTCTCGCCATCTTCCACTCACTTGGGACTTGGCTTTTTGTCTTGCCAAGATTTTCTCTGCAAACTGGAGTACAGGGTTCTCAGAACAATATATTTTTGTCATACTTCCCACATCTTTTCTACATTAAAAGGTCATCCAGTTGCCAATGCGTCTTTATAGGGTATTGTCATTATGTCAGGCATTTGGAGAATTGAGAAACCAAATGAAGAAAACCTCATTTCAATTGTCTTGGTTTGAGACGCTGACACAAACATATCCCGTATTTGTCTCTTTTTATATGAAGTGCCTAAGAATATAAATATCATCCGAGGCACAAATCTGAGGACCAGGACTTCCAACTGGCAGTACCTGCTGAATGTCACGGTTATAGACCAATGGAATAGAATTGAGAGTCCAGAAATAAACCAAAGTATCTATGGCCAATTGATTTTTGACAAGTATGTTAGGATCATTCAATGGTGAAGAATTGTCTCTTCAACAAACGGTTCTGGGAAAACTCGACCACATACAAAAGAATATTGAGGTTACCAGACAATACATTCTGTACAATAATATGGTCAAGGGGTTGGATAAGTTCGTCAGAGATTGCCATTTGCCAACCAAATATCCATTCTTCTCTTCTTAGTAAAAGACTCTCCATAGTCTTGGGAGTGGCGATGTGCCTAGCTAAATACCCATCTTTCTCAGCCTTCTTAAAATGGAGCTGGCCAGCGATATATAAGAATTTATTAACTGAGGTTTCCAAAAAAGCTCTTAAAAGGGACTGCTCAGCTGGCAGTTGCCCATTCCTATCTTGCACTTGCCCCTTCCTTCTTCATGATGCCTGAGAGGTGAACAAGGCGGCTGCACCTGCGGCAGCACCTGGCGCCTGAGGAAGGAAGCCATACATGTGGCAGAAGAGACAAAGCTCAGGCCCCCAAGGGCTGTGGAGCCACCTGTCCTGGGATGCCCATGTCTCAACTTAACTTTATGTGAGGGACAAATCGACATCTGCTGTGTCTTATTTGGGTTGTCTGTTTTATGCACCCAAACCTAATCCTAACTCATCCAGTCACTCCCATGAGGTGGGGGGCACAGGGCAAGGGTGAAGAGGAACCTCGGCCTGAAGGTCTGGGCTAGTGCCTGGTACTCAACTTAAACTGAATGGGAAACTGTTAGAAATGCCAATTCTTGACCCTGCCCCAGATCTACTGCAGAAACTCTGGCGGTGGGGCCCAGCAACCTAACAAGCCCCCAAGTGCCAGTTTGGGAACCAAGGTAAATTCTTTTAGTTCAGTGCTCCATTGTAGGAAACTTCTGTTAAGTGGCTTAGGCTATGACCACATGCTGGTAATAGGCGCTTTTGATTTTAAAAATGCTTGGGTTCTATTACCAGATTCACCATTTATTGACTGTATGACCTGAGGCTAATGACAATGTTTTTGAGTCTTATTATCCTCAATATCAAGTGGGGCTTATAATAACAGTGCCCCTTGTAGGGTTATTGCGTGGATCAAATAAAATGTCTGCAAATCTAAGCACAGCACCTAGAATACTCTAGGTGCTTAATAAATGTTAGTTCCTCCACTTTCTATCCACCATTTACAATGCATTGCGGGGGTCTGGTCTCAGGCACACATTCCTGTAGGATGCAAACTGGGACACTTTCCACCTCACTCCCTTTTCATGCTCTGTCTCCAGTATTGCTCCTGTTATTCTTCAAGGTGGGGGGAGACCTTCAGGCAGGGAGATTCCAGGGGTAAAAAGAAATAAAAAGGAATTTTCTTTGCATATGACTTAACTGGTCATGTTAGCTCTTGAGTGGGGATACAGGAATGCCCTATTACTAGTTTTATTTTAGGCCTTAGGAAATGTTTCATGTGCCCAACTGGCACATGAGCTACTACCAAGAAGTAAGAAAAATGCTCACACATGCTTTTTCCAAAAATTGGGAAATGAAACTACCATGTTCTTCTCCATTGAAATGTCTCTGCATTTTGAGTATAACCAATAAACTTCTCTTTATGGAAGCAAATGGGAAAAAAACTACTCCAAAAGACCACCAGGGACCCCTAGCCATGGCTTGTCTATGTCTCATCCCTACCTGGGAGAAACAATGGTTAGAAAAGAAGGTCAAGTTCCCACCCAGCCTCCTGCCTCCCAGCCCTGGCATCAAGTTATAAAATCTCTTTCCCAGCTAGTGTTTATGGCACACTCAATGTAAGTAATATTTTGCTAGGTACATTACCCACAAGGTGTCCAAAACTATTTCTGACTACATAGTTGTTACTGGATTCACCTCATCAGTGGAAAATAACCACAGACCACCCCCAAGCCCCCACACTCCTCAGCTTGCCAAAGAAAATTCTGAAATGACCAGATACCAGCACTGCTCATTCAGTTCCCAGCCTGGGAAAAATTAAAAACTAGGCAGAAAGAACCCCAAGAGATGAAGCAGGGACAAAAAAACAAGGTTAAAGAGCTAAAGTCACTTTACCAAATGACAAGCTGAGAAAGAATAGAATAGAAAGCTGGATGGTGGACAAGCCAGTCAAGTTAGGACACGGGAGCTTGGGCAGTGGCTGGAGGAGGGGCAAGGGCCAGGGAGGGGGTGCTCTTCCTGGTCAAGAGACTGTAAGATCTCTCCTTGGAGAAGGACTGCTCTGTTATGATTTGGGCCATCTTTCAAATGTTTTGAGAGATACCAGTAAGGAAAGATATTTCTTATACACACACACACACACACACACACGTGTGTGTGTGTGTGTGTGTGTGTGTGTGTGTGAGAGAGAGAGAGAGAGAGAGAGAGAGAGAGAGACTTTTGTGATCAGTTGGGACTGTGATTAATTGATTTGGCTCAAGGAATGAAGGGAATCACAGAGTTCTGTTATGACCACTGCTAGGAGTAGAGATAAATTGATATTTACCAAGAGAGAACCTACTGTCTTAGTCCACTTGGGCTGCTATAACAAAATACCATAAGCTAGGTAGTTTACAAGCATAGAAATTTATTTCTTATAGTTCTAGAGGCTGGAAAGTCCAAGATCAAAGCAAGGGTGAGGGCCCACTTCCTGGTTCATAGACAGTGCCTTCTTGCTCTGCCCTACACAGATAGGAGCAAGGGAGCTCCCTTGCACCTCGTTTGCAAGGGCACCAACCCCATTCGTCCCCCCAAGGATCCCACCTGCAAATACCATCACATTGGGGATTAGGTTTAAACATATGCATTTGAGAGTAGCACAAACATTCAGACCATAGCACCTACTAAGAGGCAGATCTCTATCTCATTTAATCTACTCAACAGCCCTCTGAAACTAGCATGTTTATCCCCTTCTAGATAAGACAACTGTGGATGGGGAGATGAAGTGAATTGCCCAAGGTCATAAAGCCGGCAATTAGTGTAGCAGGCTGGAGCTGGGAACCAGAAGCCCTAATGAATAGGAGACACTCTAGGCCAAAGTTGCTATCAAAAGGAGTGTTTTCTCAGGAACTGTGCACTGGGAGCATCTGGATCCATGCCTCATTGTGAAATTGTGGGTTTTCTTGACACTTTCTTAGAAGCTGTCTCAGCACAACAGCTGTAGGGTTGATTTACTTGCAGATGGTCACAAACAGCAGTTCACCAGAGCCCGCATTTTTGTTCCCCACTAGAAACTGATGAGAGAAGGCAGCACACATGGGAAAACTGCTTTTCATGGGCATCCCCAGACACCTTTTTACTTTTCTTCTTTCTCTCATATTTTAAGAACTTTTCCTACCTTTCCTATGCACCCTTTTTCTTTATCTACTACCCAGTTTCCAGGCATTTGACGTTCCTTCCACTGATCTTCACCTACAAGAAATACAATCAAGTATTTTCTTACACAAAACTTGGTAATGTTTTGAGTTATTTATTATCACCCAGGATAAAAGTTAATTGCAAATTATGCTGATCTCATATTTCTTTTATTTTGACAATAGTGGCATGACTGCAGAGAAAGACAGAATAATTGTTAACTAGAGTGAAGCCCAAAAAAGAATTCTGGTTCCTGTGCGACCTCACCAGGGGAAGTGGCCACAATCTCCTCATCTCATTCACTATTTCTATTTTTTTTTTTTGTCTTTTTCCTAGTGAACCTAAAGAGACCTTGCTAAAGAGGATCTTAGAAACGTCCAGTTTGAGTAAACTGAGGCCCAGGACCAACAGATGCTTAGCAGGTGACAACTCCAGGCATCTATACTTTCCATTCTGAGTTAATTCCATGTTCTTCTCTAAGAAGCAAAGCTAGGAGGTAATGATTGGCTAACAGTGGGATTATCCCTTCACCAAGCTAGATCCACTGGTTGACAATTCTGTAAGCTTCCACTCCTTTTTTCCGGCACAAATCTTTGACGTCATTTCTTCTGCTCGCTGCACTTCTTTCTGCCCTACTGGGCCAGTCTGTCTGGCCAGTGCTCAGCTGCATGGCTAATATACACAATCTGGGTTACCAGTGAAAGCCAGCTAGCATTTCCAACATCCTTGTGACAAATCCTAAATCAATGACATCTAAAAGAAGCCTTAATGTATATAGCACGCAAACATACTCCTTCAAACACACACACACGCGCGCGCACACAATCATTGTCTTTAATACTAAAGACAGTATTTCTGCAATCCCTTAGCAGCACAGCCTGGTAAGGAAGACAGTGGCACCCAGTGGACAAAAGTTTGATTGTTTGAGACAGGTGTTCCATTCTGAAATATTCTCAAGAACATTCTTAAGAAATACTAGTTCCTCCCCTTTCCCTGTCCTCTCATCTCATTTTTTAAGATGACAATTTAAATTTTAAAATAGAGGACAAGGCACTGTTCTTACGGTTTTTATCTTTTCAAGGATCAGACTGGACTCAAACACTTGAGGAAAGCAAAAACCTCAGGATTAAATCCTTTGAGAACACAGTGTCTATGTTGGACTGACATGCCTCAACAATAACCAAGGAGGCAGCCAAATCTAATAAAATGTTCAACTTAATTAAAAACGTAATATTGAAAATGCCTACAATGTCCTTTTGCACATCATACTTGCCTTGTCCTCAAACCATGACCAACTTCCAATTCAATTGACTTGGTTATGCAAAGTTGGCAACTTCAAGAACTATATTATAGGACAATAGCACACACAGACCCTGCAGCTTAATACTATAGTGCAGTTTATCTTGGAGTCATAAAAACACCTGTCTTCATTCCCCGCCTCTTCCAATGATTCTATTTTCCGTGACCCATTTGAGTAGAGAAGCCCTGGCTTATGTGTCTTTCTCCCCAAAACATCTACCCAGCATCTTACTTACAGAAGGTACAAAGACGTTAAGTGAAATCCCATTTCTGTTTTATATATTTAAGCTGCTAAACACTAAAAAGAAACATATCTAATTGATTGGTGTCAAATAATGGGATCATCCAGTTAAGAATCTTAAATATTAGGGGCTATTTGTACTGGGTAAAAATATTTTATAAAGAACAAAAGGAATGGGTATATTTATGAGTGAACTGGATTTTACTGAGTTAAATGAGAAATCATTTAAGCCATTCAATCACAAAATAAACATGTATCTTAGTGCAACCTAAAGTTGGTGCCTTCCTTTAGTTAGTTCAAAAATCCTTCCCAGTTTGGAGGCTCTGATATTTTTAGTTTTTTTTTCTTTGAAATGGTACCTCAAGTTCATCATTATGTTCTTTGTGATTGATAATTTTGCCACAGTTTAAGCCCTGTTTTTGTTTGTTTTAGAGGAAAAAAAACAGCTTGCAGCCTCGTACCATGGCTTGAGACTGAGATGGAAACTTTCCCAAAAGGGCAACACACTTTCATTAATTGACATAAGTCCCCTGGTGAGCCCTTGTGTCAGTCACATTTAGTCAGTAAACAACAAACATGCCAAAGGGATGCACTTGTGTTGGTAAGCTAAAAAAGAAATGAAGGCCACATTACAGGTTAATCATACTTCTTTTTCTCACAACACCAGCACCTTTTCTCCCTAGTTTCTGCAAAAGTTCCTATAAAACTCTGATACAATTAGACTTTACTGTACAAAGACACTACCTTTATTATTTAAAAAACTTAACATTAGGTTTTAAAAGTTTCTAAAATATATTCTCATCCAAATGTATCAATCAATGAGAAATTAACATACTTTTATAACATCTAATGGTCTCCTCTGTCCGGTTCCTCCACTGACTGTCACCAAGAGTGAGGGCTGGTGCCCCTGTGCCATAGGGCAGACCCAGCTCCCAGGCAGCTTTGCTTGCTGGGGCCAAGCCCCTCTGCCCAGGAGGAAAAGGCAGTAATAACGGCTGGTTGCACTGTGCCCTGTGCTATGTGCAAAGTGCAATCTTATTGGGAAGTGGTCCAGCCCCTGGTCTGAGTTTCACTGATACCCACAGCCACTGCCTCTGAAATCAGGGACCTGCTGTGGATGCAGAGCACCTGTGCAGGGTGCGGGCCGGGCTCCACCTATGTTCTGCTGTGCCTTTGCTTCTGTGAGTTTCAAAAATCCAAGAGGAAAGTCAATATTTAAAAAATTCTCTTCCAAGTAAACTTTTCTCAAATAATTCAAAAAAAGGTACTCCAATGTGGTTCCCATTGGTTTTATTTAATCTTGGAGCCTTTCTGTTTATAATGCAAATATGCTTTGCTTATTCAGGAAAACCACTTGCTTAAAGAGGCTTTCCTAACTCATGGCCCGTGGTGAATGAAATCAAGTAAAATAGAAAGGTGAAAAAACTTTTAAAGGCCAAAAAGATCCACGCAGATTAAAGTGCATATTGTTATGTCCAAAATGATGAAACACTCTGAGGGCGTGTGTGCATCATGCGTAGTTGCGTGCACGCGTGTGTGTGCTTGCGTGTGTGTATCAACGGGCAGAGGTTAAAGCGTGTGTTCAGATTACACTTGCCATACTGAACACTGAGGGACATCTGTTTCCAGTTCCCATGACAGGCATTACCTGTTCGGATAAAGCTCTAGCCTTTTCTTCTGCTTCCTCCAGGCAAATCTCCAAGGATCTGAGTTGGGCCAAGGTAAATGACATCTGTCCAGCACCCAGGGACTTTCTCTTTAAAACAATAATAAAGTATTACTTTTTGACATAGTTTGCTGAGTGTGTCACAAATAATTTTATAGATTAAGGATAGCTTGATAAACTCACACAAGTTCTCCTTTTTCCTAACACAGTGATAAAACAGCAAAATCTTATAACCATAGTCTTATTTAACAGTTTACAGTCTAAAGGGAGAGTAAAAATTAAATGATGACAATAAACAGTTTTAGAAAGCTGAGATCAAATTACTCACGTTGGAATTGAGTTACTCTGCCACTTTTATTCTTACTTCAAGAGGTTAGGATCAAAATTTCGCATTCCTAATGGGAGATGTCACCTAGAATGCCTGTGTTTTTAACATCACCTATGAAGAGGAACAGGGTCATTGGAACTCGGAGAAGCCCTGTGTCCTCTGACCTTCACCTTCTAGTTCTTATCACAAGTATCATTGAAGCAAAGGCAACCACATGCTTTAGAGTCAGATCATTCTTCCTCAGAGCATGGCTAATGTGACCGAAATCAGCAGATGTGTAGACTTTGCCTCTCACAGTTTTTCTAAAGTCACTTTTTCTCAGCTGCAAGCTGAAGAACATGCAAAATTGGTATGGAAATATCAGTTATAGGCCTTGCTGAAACTAGAGTGCTTCCTAACTACTCTTCGGCTATTGTGATAATTACTAATTACAAAGCAATATGAAAACTTAAAAAGGAAAACTTCATATATGCTAGGATTATGACCTTCCTATAGCTTCCCTGGGTGTGCCCTGTTTTCTTGTGAATACTCCTGCCGCTGCAGCTGCTTCTAATTAACCCCATAAAAATTGAACTGTGTTCCTACATATTTTAAAGGTCTAACTGCTGCTTTGTTTTTTCCTTATGGTTTATGAGACCATGGATTTTACACATGTGTGCATTTCTTGATGATAAAATAGAGCCATCTGGTAGCAAATGGAACCAGTCAAAAAAATGCAGCGTTCATTCAGTTCCTGTAATTTTTCATGCTGTGTGCTGAGCCTTGAGGCTGTGTCTCTGGCCTCTAATAAAAAAGGAACTCTATGGGATGGGGACAAAAAATATTGCTACCTCTCACAAACAACCTGGCTCCAAAGTCAAGCTCCACCACACACAGCTGCACGCCCACCCTCAAAAATTTGCCTTTAAGGGATGGACATCTTTGGCTGGAAAGGTGATACTGAGGGATGACATGAACCAATCATCCTCAGTATCTTACAATGATTCCAGTAATTTCAAGATTGAGTCCAAGAATTCTCAAAAAAAAAAAAAAAAAACCTTAAAATAAAATTCTTGAGTATCTACATTTAGAGAGAAATGCATGCTGTAAAACATTTTATGCAGAAAGTAGGGATTTTCAAGAGGCCAAACCATTTTTAAAAGATTGGGAATCCCTGACCTAGACTGCTATTTCCAGGGAGCATCTCTTTGCTGGATATTTGATCTCAAGAGGAAGTTTTTAAATTTTGCATGAGTAGTCACCTAATCTGTTACTCTAGTCCTTTTCATCCAAACACCAAAAATTTCCACAGCCAAAAAAGACAACCGTTTCCGGTAAGGTAACAGCATTGGGAGGGTGGGGCAAGATGGCTGACTACAGACATTGCTCACTGGACCGTCTCAGAAAGAAGGAAAAGTTTTAGGTGGAAAACAAACATAGCTCAGGTGTAGTTCCGATGGAAAAATGCCAGAACCTACCGGAGACCCCATGGGAAGAAATTGCAGAGCAGAACAAGGAGGAGCAGGATGTCAGCGGAGATCAACCCCCCGGAAACCTGGAGCCCGTGGAAACGGTAGGTGGCGTCTGCTTGTCCTCCTCACGCCCCGGCAGTCGCAGGCCCCCCGAGCTGCTGAGAGGCCCCAGCCTCGCGAGCCCAACAGCGGCTGCCGCCAGTGACTGGGAGCTTCTCGAAGACAAAGCACCAGGCTGCCAGCCCCCTTGGGGTCACTCCCTGTCACCACAGACCTGGTCAAGGCGGTGGGCACCGTGCTGCTTCTCCACCCACTGTGTGCCTGTGTCCTCCCCAGGAGCTTCAGCCCTTCAGTTTTCATGTCCCTGGTCTCCACACAAAGCTCTCCCAACTCCTGCCCAGACGACAGTGGCCACAGGGGCCGGTGGGTCCCCGGGGATCTGTGTGCTCCCGGAGCCTGGGCATTCCGGGCGGGCTGCCACGCAGGGAGAGGGACAGAGGGGACAGGGCCGGCTCTCCTCCACTCAGACCCTTTCCCTCCCTCTCCCCTCCCCCTCCCGCTGCTGTCCAGTGGCCCTGGTGCAGGAGGGTGACTGGGCCAGGGCTCTCAGGAGGAGCCGCTTCCCCTCTGTTCCAGGCTCCTACAGAGAGTGGGCTCTCACCTTTCCTCTTAATGACCTGCAGCAGAACTGAAGGTTGCCCGGACCGTGAGCTCCCTGCCTGCTGGCCCTCCCCGTGCTGCTCGCCTGGCTACCTCAACAGAGCAGGGCATCACCCAAGCAGAGGGATATTAAGCCTGCTTGAGCGCTCCCTGGGCAACTCAAGACCAGCATGTGTCTCCCTGGCATGGTCGGGGATTGAACTTGGGGAACCGGAGGACAGGCATGCAGGCCAGATTCCTGACAGGACTCAGTCATATTGTTCGGAGGCACGGAAGGAAGATCTGTGAACTAATCTTGGGAGGCAAGAGAGCCCATGTGGGCGTAACTAAAAGGAGAGTGCAGTGTGGGTCCCAGCTGCAGTGCATTCATGGAGCACCCCTCCCCCCACAGGAAAGCTGCGCTTTGCGTTTGGGACAAGATCTTAGACAGGGAAGTTCCCAGCTCTGGGCATCTTTGCTGGCGAGGTCAGCTGGTTCTGGCTGCTGGTTTTGGCCAGATGCTAGGAAGATTCACGGACAAGGGAAGAAGAAGAGGAGCAAAACCCACTCCTGACAGTCTGTGAATCCTAGATGGCCCCTCCCCCATGAGCAGATTTTCTGGCTTCGTGGGGCCACTTCAGCCCCTCCCTGGGGGCTTTCCCCAGCAATCTGGGAGCAGACCCTTGACCACTGCCCAGACAGCTCCTGTGCCTGCCTTTGTGGAGACTGAACATAGGCTCATATGACCCACCTCTGCTGTGGTGGAGAATAAGCAGTCTCCTGGGAGTTCCAGGGCCCCAGGCACCATCTGGGGCAATCAAGTGCTTCTCCTGAACGACTAGAGCCAGTCACAGGTCCCAAAAAACACCACTGCAGTTGGCTCTTTCCTGCAAGCACCACCTACTGGCACAAGGACAACCTGTATAGCCCATTACAGCAGTGGTCCCCAACCTTTTTGGCACCAGGGATGAGTTTCATGGAAGACAATCTTTTGACAGACTTGGGAGGGGATGGTTTCAGGATGATTCAAGTGCACTACATTTATGGTGCACTTTATTTCTATTATTATTACATTGTAATATATAATGAAATAATTATACAACTCACTATAATGCAGAATCAGTGGGAGGCTTGAGCTTGTTTTCCTGCAACTAATGCTGCTGTTGATCTGACAGGAGGCAGAGCTCAGGCAGTGATGTGAGTGATGGGGAGCAGCTGTAAATACAAATGAAGCTTTGCTTCCTCACCTGCCACTCACCTCCTGCAGTGTGCCTGGTTTCTAACAGGCCATGGACTGGTACCAGTCTGCGGCCCAGGGATTGGGGATTGCAGCATTACGGAATAAATTGACTCAATCATACAGACTCTCATCCCCAAACACCACCTACTGTCTCAGAGATTAAACTGGGCATCCCAATATAATTCACACTGTTAAGATGACCGCAGGGCTAGGGAAAGAGAAAGAATTTCAAAGACCTCCATCTTCCCTTGACAACAAGAAACAGGGAATCTGCCCATGTACATAGTACACAACCACTACAGCCTAAAATAACTAGTAATCACACAAACTTCCACACTCAGGATTTCTATAACCAAGGTATCCATCTAGAATCTAGACCCCCATCAAAGTAGCCACAAGCAAAGCCAAAGGTCCTTATTCAACATACACTACAGACACACCCTTAAGAGTGAGGGGGAAAAATTCATCTAAACAAAAGAAAATTTAAAAAAGAAGTGATAGATGCTCCAGATGAGAAGGAATCAGTGCAAGAACTCCAGAAGTATGAAAAATTAGAGTAAAAGAATACCCCCAAAGAAGTACACCAGTTCTCCAGCAATGAATCCCAAATAGAAACCAAAAGCAAGCAGCCATTTTCATATCAGATAAAATAGACTTTAATCAACAATGGTAAAAAAAGATGAAGACAGTCATTATATAATGGTAAAGGAAGGAATTCAACCAAGTTTTTGGTTTCTATTTGCATGGAATATTTTTTTTCCATCTCATTATCTTGAGTCTGTGTGAGTCCTTGTGGTTCAGATGTGTTTCTTGGAGACAGCAGATACTTGAGTTGTGTTTTTTCATCCATTCAGCCAGTCTGTCTTTCAAGTGGGGCATTCAGACCACTCACATTGAGTTTTCGTATTGATATGTGGAATACAGTTCAACATGATAGGTGAAACTTTATTGTTTTACTTTCCCTCTTGTGCTATTGTTTTATAGGCAGAGTAAAGACTCAACCCCTATCAGAAATGGAAAAAGAGACATTATAACTGATATTGCAAAAATAAATACTATGAAAACTTCTATGCAAACAAACTAGAAAACCTAGAGGAACTGGATAAATTCTTGGAAACACACAACCTCCGAAGCCTGAATCCAGAAGAGATATAAATCCTGAACAGACCAATAACAAGTAGTGAGATTTAAGTGGTAATAAAAAATTACCAACAAAAAAAGCCCTGGACCAGACAGGTTCTACCAGACCTACAAAGAAGAACTGGTACCTATCATGCAGAAACTATTCCATAACATTGGAAAGAAGAGAATCCTCCTTAATTCATTTGATGAAGCCAGTATCAACCTGGTAGCAAAATCAGGAAAGGATACAATAACAACAAAAAAAGAAAACTACAAATGAATATCCCTTATGAACATAGAGGCAAAAATCCTCAACAAAATACTAGGTAACTGAATTCAATAGCACATCAAAAAGATTATCCACCATGATCAAATGGATTATATACCATGGATGTAAGGATAGTTTAACATATGCAAATCAATAAATGTTATTCACTACATAAACAGAAACAAAAACAAAGAATATATGATCATCTCCATAGATGCAGAAAAAGCATTTGATAAAATCCATCACCCTTTTTATGATAAAAACCCTCAACAAACTAGGCATAAAAGGAGCATACCTCAAAATTATAAAAGCCATCTAGGACAAACCTACAGCCAACATCATATTGAATGGGGAATAGTTCAAAACATTCCCCCTAAGAACTAGAACAAGACAAGAGTGCCCACTGTTATCACTTCTATTCAGCACAGTACTAGAAGTCCTAGCCAGAGCAATCAAGCACGAGAAAGAAAGAAAAAATAAAGCAATCAGGATAGAAGAGGTCAAACTATCCTGTTCACTGATGATATAATCTTGTATCTAGAAAATCCTATAGATTCCACCAAAAGACTCCTAGAATTGATAAATTCAGCAATGTCTCAGGTGACAAAATCAATATACACAAATCAGTAGCATTTCTACATTCTGATAACAGTGAAGCTGAGAGTTAAATCAAGGACTCAATACCATTTAGAATAGCTACAAAGAAAATAAAATACTTAGGAATATACTTAACCAAAGAAGTAAAAGATCTTTACTAGAAGAACTACAAAACACTGATGAAAGTTTGTGTCATAGATGACACAAACAAATGGAAAAATGTCCCATGCTTATCTCATGGATTGATAGAATCAATATTGTTAAAATGCCCATACTACCCGAAGTGATTTACAGTTTCAACTCAATTCCCATCAAAATATCAGTGTTGTATTTCATAGATCTAGAAAAAATAATCCTAAACTTCATATGAAACCAAAAAAGAGCCTGAATAGCCAAAGCAATCTTAAGCAAAAAGAACAAATCTGGAGGCATCATATTACCTAACTTAAATTATGCTACAATGCTATAGTAACCAGAACAGCACAGTATCGGTATAATAGTAGAGACACAGACCAATGAAACAGAATAAACAATCCAGAAATAAAACCATCTACCTGCAACCAGCTAATCTTCAACAAAGCAAACAACAACATACACTGAAGAAAGGAAGCCCTATTCAATAAATGATGCTGGGAAAATTGGATAGCCACATGTAGAAGAATGAAGCAGGACCCCTATCTCTCACCATATATAAAAATTAATTCAAGATGGATTACAGACTTAAATGTAAGGCATGAAATGATAAACATTCTAGAAAAATACGTAGCTAAAACTCTTCTAGACATTGGCCTACACAAAGAATTTATGACTGAGACCCCAAAGGCAAATATAGCACAACACAAACAAATGTGACTTACTTAAATTAAGAAGCTTCTGTACAGCAAAGGAAATAATCAACAGAGTGAATAGACAACGTGTAGAATGGAAGAAAATATTTTTAAACTATACATCTGACAAAGGACTAATATCCACAGTCTACAAAGAACTCAAACAAATCAGCAAGAAACAAACAAATAAACCCATCAAAAAGTGGGCAAAAGACATGAACAGCAGTTTTTCAAAAGAAGATAGACAAATGGCCAACAAACATCTGAAAAAATACTAATCGTTAGAGATATTCAAATTAAAACTGCAATGAGATACCACCTTACCCCTATCAGAATGGCCATTATTAAAAAGTCAAAAAACAATAGATGTTGGTGTGGATGCAGAGAGAAAGGAATGCTTATACACTGTTGCAAATTAGTGCAACCTCTAGGGAAAACACCATGAAGATTCCTCAAAGAAATAAATGTAGACCTACCATTCTATCCAGCAATCCCACTCTTGGATATCTACCCAATGGAAATGAAGTCATTTTATCAAATAGACACCTGCACTTGAATGTTTATCACAGCACAATTCACAATTGCAAAAAATGTGGAATCAACCCAAATGTCCATCAATTCATGAGTAGATACACACACACAACCCATGAAGTACTACCAAGCCCTAAAAAGGAAATGAAATAATGTTGTTTGCAGCAACTTGGATGAAAGCAGAGACCATTATCCTAAGTGAAGTATCTCAGGAATGAAAAACCAAACACCATATGTTTTCCCTAATAAGTGGGAGCTAACTGATGGTACACACGGGCAAAGAGCAGTATAAAGTACATGAGAAACCAAGAAGGGGGAGGATGTGAGGGTGCTCATGGGATGAAAACTTACCTATTGGGTATAATGAACACTATTTTGATGATGGGCACACCAAAAGCCCTGACTTAAGTATTATACAAGGTATCCATGTAACAGAAACACTTGTACCTCTTAATATTTTGAACAAAAAAAATCATTGGTAAGTCAAAGCCAAATGCAACAGGCTTAACTGAAAACTGTTATTAAATAACATACGACTTTTTGTACAGATAAATTTAGGAAATTGTCATGTGTTGCAGAACAGAGAGAGACCTGAGCAAACCATGGAGAGTGCCAAGAAAGTCTAATGCACCGTTACCGCAGCCGCAAGCTGTCACTCCCCGCTCTCTGACCTCCGTTCCCCTACTCTCTTAAGGGAAAGAGTTTATACAAAGACAAGCACTTTTTGATGGGAGGCAACCCTATTAACAAAGAAAAAAAATAATTAAGTCACAAACCACTTCAGAAATAAATAAATACATGCGGTAGAGGTTTTGGCAGTAGGTGTGTGGTTTCAAAGACACTAAAATAGAGGTGTAGTCAGTCATTATCCCAGCTTTGCAGGATGCATGGCAGACAGCAGAGAGACAGGACTTAGACTGTTAATTTCATTCTGCTTCCAGGCACGTGCAGACACATGCAATTCGTGTTAATGATGAAAATGAACACAATCTCAGTGGTTAGAATAATTATCATACTTTTTGTCTTAAAATTATCTACCTAAATATCAAGCCCATAATCTAAATACATGTAGCTAAGGTAGCCAAGATTATCGAATTAAAATAATGCTAAATAATATTAATAATGCAATAAACTCTTTTGACTTCTGATTATTATGCATCTATATTAAGGTCGATAGTCTATTGAACAAATCTTATATGAAATTTTAAGAGTAGATTTCCTTCTGATTGTGAAGATTTCACATTTGAGAATTTAGAGGAAAATTTACATATTGTTTTCTAATTTTATATTTCTTTATTTATCTAACCTATTCCAGTACCTTCTCATTGTCCCCTTCCTTGCTTTGAGCCTTTATTTCTCTGTCCTAAAATGGCCTTACTGTTCTCCCTCAGCCACACAAACTCTTCCACCCTTAAGACTTGGTTCAAGGTCGCTGACTGATGCAACTTCATGTGCCAACCTAGAAAGGTCCCTGTGTGCAGAGGCCAGGCAGAACTTTGCTGAACATGTAGCAGAAGCTTGACAAATAATTGATTGAGCCCTTCATCGATCAAATAAATTGATCGATTTGATCGATGAAGGGCTCAGCACTCAAGGAAGGTGGTTGCACCAGAAGCTGCAGTCTTTCATGCTGAGAAGCTGTAACACTGATTCCTTTGAGCAATACTTCCCATCATCTGGCCTGGAAGACTGACAGGGATCAGAGTTTGTCAAAGCCAGGGGCCAGAGAGTGCAGCAGAAGACAAGGAGATGGCCTTGTGGTTGGGTGATGGTAGGGTTGTTGTAAGGACTGAATGAGGTCAAGCAGGTAAATGCTTTGAGAGATAGAGTGCTCAATAAATGTTAATAATTCCATTATCCTGACTCCTTTAAAGAGAATACTTTGATACTAAAACTTCGTAGCTTATTTTAAAACCCTAGTAAAAAGAAAATACCACTGGAGCACTTTCATAACAAGGGATCAAACAACAGTAGTGGGAAATTCAGTCAAGTATATAATTAAGAACCAGTTCATGTTAAATATGTGCATGTATATTTATTCAAAAGCAGGATTGCTAAATGTAAGTGTGGTTACAGCAAATTCCCCCTTTGTGGAAGAGCATTTTGACATAGATCGGTTTTAGAGAAATGTCTCGAACAATCTGAGGCTTCTAAAATGCTGGGGTTCTAGCAGCAACCCCTGCTCAGTGGTGCAGTGACTTTCTGCTGGATAAAACGCACTTTCAACACATTTTGCAATGGCCGAGCTTCCTGCTTGACAGAGCATCTATTCACTACTACCGCTGTCCAGACCTCTTTCCCCCAGCTTGACAGGCACCTATGGCCCTACGCTTCCTTATCCTTCTACCACCTGTTCACATTCCTCCTGCAGATTCAGGGTTTTCCCCCACAGAGCATCCCCTCCCCACCCACTGCATACTTTGGCCCTGTACGCCAGGCACATTTCTGTCCTGCCTGCCCTGCTCACCTTTCCTGATCAGAATTCATTGCACAGTGGAAAGTTCATCACTCTCATGTCCTTTTGTGTTTAGCTTTTGTGATTTTAAAACTCAAGTCTCCTGCTTCCAATCCATTCCAGTGAAAACTGTATTCCTCTGGGTTTGGGGTTGCCTCAATAGTTATCTAATAAGGTATTTAAATTCCAAATGTGAACAAACTACAACTAGAGGTTGTAGAAGCTGCCATCAACATGACTGAGCAGGAGGTGGCCATGGAGGATGCCAGATGAGCACTGACCAAGGAGCACTCTGCCTGTAATCTGGAAGGCCACGATCAGGATCTGACCTGATCCGAAATGACTGTGTGACTTTGGGCCAGCTACTTCACTTCTCTGGGCCTCAGCATTTTCCTCTTTAAATGTAGAATGTATTGATCAGGCCCCAGCAGGAAACAGATGGCTACTCCAATGGAGTCATTGAGGACAGTTGGATGGAGGGACCATTTCCAAAAGTGTGGGCACAATTAAGGGCATGAGCAAAGGATGGTGAGGCAGCCCCTAGAAGAGCAGGTGCCATTCGCTTTACCATGACCTGAAGAGGTAGGAGGAGAGGTAAGGACAGAGCATCGGTGCTGGATCTAGATAGAGAGCCTGACGGGAGGGATACAGCCACTGCCAACCTGCACCCAGGAAGCAGTGGTGGTTGGAGGGAGGGCGTGAGGGAGAAGCAATGGATCAGTGGAATAAATAGCCTGACCTCTCCTTTCACCCTCTGTTCTCCTGTCTGTATCTCCCTTGGGCTAAACCCAACAAGAAGCCAGAGGGCAAGAGAGCCTGAATGACAAGTCCAGAGAGACCAGCTTTCCCTGAAAAGAGCAGAGTGGAGAAAGGGTAGAGAGTGGATTCAGAGGGGGAAACAAAGAAACCTCAGCCCAAAGAGTTTTGAGGGAAACCTCAGCCCATACATCAGTGTTGGTTTCTGCTAACATTGTCACCAGTCAGCAACAAAAGGACAAAAGCAAACTTTTAAGAAGAACATTGTGCATTTCTCATGAAGTCAAATTTGTTGCATTTAGAAGACTGTTCTTTATTCTGAGATTATGATCTTACCACTTTTTTGGTGTTAAGAGGATGTTTCTTTAACAAACAATGATGGTATATGGAAATTACTGTTTTAGTGTCTTGGAAAAAAAGTGTAAAGTTGGCAGTCCTATGAGAACTAACCCTAATTATATTTGGGGTGAAAATTCTTACTGGTTTATGAAATCTCAAAGTGTAGAGACACCCCCCATCCAAGTGGTCTCTGTTAAATTATGAATTGAATGTTTTACCAGGTAGCCTTTTCAGAACTATGGTCCCTGAATTCCCTTGGACCTAGTCCAGGATGAATCTGTATTCTATATCAAGTCGTGTGCCTCAGCAAGTTTCCAGGTAACTATTTTTCTAGAAATTAACATATTCCTAAAGGTCAACCTTTCATCCTGAGAAAGATCTAACGACTTTTCCATTTCTATAGCATCACCGATAGAAAAAAAGGAAAGGAATTTTCGACTCAGATTTTAATTTATTATATAAAATGATTGTTGGCATGGAATTTGAAGAGAAATGACCATGTGACACTCGATAAGCTTCATAAATAACTTTAAATAATGGCTTACCCAAAACTCTTAACATGCCAACCCTCATTTCAATTCAGTTCAAGGCAATTTAATTCATTTAGGTTAAAAAAATATTTACTGAGGACTCACTATCTGCCAGGCACTACGCTAAACAGTGGGGGAGTAAGTAATAACAAGGCAGACATGATTAATACCCTTGGCAGGATTCTCAGCCTAGAATTTCTCTCTAATACAAAAATCCTGGGATTTGGATTTATATAAAAATGAAAAGAATGTCAGAAGTTTGGTGGCTAATTTAACACTTTTACGCTCACTCATAATATACTGCTTTGTGCTTTGGGGCTTTGTTCTTTCTCTTTATGAGGATTCTGGCAGATGTTGGAAGGTGGTAAGAGGCAGTCCTAATCTGTCACCAAATATTCCAGGTCTATCACAAATAACATTGCTCTACAGGTTCTTAAGAGACCCTGTATAAACAACATCAGAGGAGAAAAGGGACCTTGTAAACGATGTATATCTTTCATGGTTTAAATTAAAGTTAACAGTAAGACAGAGTCTGGGTTACAGCAGACCAAATTTGAGTTTGTATTATATTACATATGTTACAGAATTTGTTCTGTGACCTACAATAGCCCTTTGCCATTTTGATTTATGAGCATCACAGACTGCTTTGAGGACCTGACAAAATCTGTGAATTCTCTTATCAGGAAAAAATGCGTGTGCACACGCCCCCCCCACACACACACAGTAAGCACACATGTGCATAATTTTGCATGTACTGTCAGCGTTTAAGCGGCCTTCTCAATGCTATCCATGCAGCTCACATTAAGAACTCTTGTTTAAAATGAATATCATATGCCAGCCACCTTTAATTTTTAATTTTTTCCATTTTTGCTTTAAACTAAAATGGAAAATCTCAGTGAATGAGAGTATTGATATACTCTTGCTGCCTCTATCATAAATTGTGCAGATAAATAAATGAATAATCGTTTCTTCCCAGAGAAACGGCCAAACCTCAAAAGAAGCAAAATTGTTCCTCTTTCTGGACAGTGGAGCAATTAACATACTTCAGGGAAGCCGCGTTTTTGGAACTGAAACCTCACAGCAACAGCCCATCTTGTCGGCCATCAAGTGAAGATTTTTATAATGAGAATATATTTTCTTCATAATAATAAAAAGAAAAAAAAACAAGGTAGTCTTACTATTAAAAAAATGTTTGATTTCTTTAAAAAATAAGAAAGAGGGAGAAATGGGTAATTATTCAATGGGTACAGAGTTTCACTTTTACAAGATGAAAAAGTTCTGGAGATGAGTTGCGTGCCCAACAATGTGAACATACTTAACACTACTGACCTGCATACTGAAAAATAGTTAAAATGTATTTCACATGTATTTTACTGCAATTCAAGATAAAATAAAATTTTAAATAACGTACTATAACATAAATGTTAAACACAAACAAATTCTGAAGTGAAGGAATTAGTCTATATGAAAACTGATTTAACTGGCTTTTACCCACTTCACAGGATTGTTGTGAGAATAAAGTTAAAAAAAAAGATTGAATATTATAAAATATTAAATTAAAAAAGGAAAAAATATAAGGTAATCTTGCTGAGGGAAAGAATTTTTATTTCTATAATTTAAAAATTCCTCATTACTATTCATTTTTAAATAAAATGTTCAGTTATGTGGGGTATAATACACTACAAATACTTTTCTCATTTGTAAAGATGGTGCCTTGAGTAGTTGAGTTTTTTGGTGACAGGATTACTTATTTTCTCACACATCATCCATAAATTTAGATTTTGAGGGCTTTGGCGTATTGACCAACAGTGTTGGTCACTCTCCCACTGAATCCCAGTGCTTTAGGAAATATACGTGCCTGTCAGAAGAAGAATTTTCAAGTCAGCTTATGAGTGACATGACAGAATTGATAGACTTTTATTGCCCAAGTATACTGTAGTTTTTAAAGTCAGTTTTGTTGAATAAATTTTGCTATACTGTGTGGAATTAACAGCACATGTTTTATAATTGACAGTGTTCAGAATGAAGGTAATTTTTTTTTCTGCTAGTGAGTTTCAGATTCTAAATAAGTGAATTTTTTAAAAATTCCAAATATTTAACTGCAATAAGCATCTCAATACCCCGAAGTTGTTCCCAAAACCTAGCAAGGAAATCCTTAGCTGAACTTTATGTTTCATGAGAAACCTTTTCCATGAGAAACCTTTTTTTCTCCCAGCCCGACATTTGCACACACTCCCTCCTTTACCAAGAGCGGAGGAGGAACGTGGCATCCTTTGTGGCAGAGGAAAGTGCAGCAACAATGTCCATTGTACATTCCAATACAATAAGGCAAGCAGAGAACAGAGGGAGCGCTCACTTTTTCTGTGAATTTCCAATTCTTTTAAGGTCTCCCAGTCCAAATGTTTCTAAAAGGCATGGTGAGAATGTCAGGGAAGAAGGCTTAGCACGGACAACAGCAGCTACTCAGTGGGCCTCAGTTTTCTCATCTGTGAAATGAGAAGACCATTGTACCAAATTCATCTTGAGTTCTGTGCTGGTTGTTTGCCATTCTGTTTTGACTTCTCGTCTCATGAATCCAATCTCTCCTAACTAGAAGCCAGGAACTCCCTCTCAAGCATCCTTTTCAGCCACGGTGTAGGCATGTGACTTCGGCTCCACCAGTCAGACACACCAGCGAGAGACTTCACTGTGGACAGGGATGACACGGAAAAGGTGCCCAGCAGAATGGAATCTGGCCCGGCTGACAGGGTCATTCTCTTTTGAGAGACTACAAGGACAGCAGACTCAGAAGTACTATCTCATACTCAGGGGAAGTGACAAGTGATGTGGGGCCTATGCCCGGTGACAGCAATAACAGGTTTGTCATCAGAATCTGCAGGGTAATTAGGTATAGTCTCCAAGCTGAATTCTCTGACTCTCCTAAAGAACCTCTGAAATACCTAATATTCTCTAACAATTCATTTCCCTCTTAATACTAGCTAGGAGGGTTCTGTTGATTTCAAATATGAATCTAACTGATGCAAAGTCCTTGAAGTAATTATTACTTATTGTTTATGTGACTTTAAGCAAATAATTTAATTATTCTGAGCCTCCGTTTCTTTATCTGTAAAAGTGGAAGAAATGGTAATTCCAGGCATTGCTGTGATAGTTAAACGTGGTAATGCAGAAAAATGCAGAAAAAGTATGATGCCTGACCCACAGTAGTAGCTAAAAAACAATTATCTTTTTAAGTTGTAAGTTTTATGTTTCTGTGGTGCAGCTTCTGGGAGCTCACAGCCTAAGGAAGAGCCTAGGAGTTCATTATTAGGACCAGAAAGGGGTGGTCTTGGCATCATGTGACTATACTCAGCCTGGTTACTCCTTGTTGGAAAATGTACATCATTGTATACAATCTAAGAGCAAAAATTCAAAAATGCGGTTGGGGAAGGCACAGCCTGTATCCTCCCCTGCCAGTTAAAGATAATTTTAACTTGGTCTGTTCCATTTCTTTCCTTCCTTGACCTTTCTTGTTAGACATGTTCTCTGGGGCTTCGGGGATGAAATAGGGAAGAATGAGTAAGAACAAGAGGAGTGTGAACTATGGCTAAAGGAGAGAGTTTTTCAAGGAAATTTTGAGGAGAAAACTTAGCAAAAGCTGTCCTAAGATGAAAGCTTATGGGAAAGAAAAGGGGGAATATTTTCCTAAAAAAAGTCTGAAACATTCCCCCCCATGTTGTTTAATTAATGTGATTTGATCCTCCACACACCATCAGAGTTCATTGGACCCAATTATAGTTTTGTTTCTCTTTTTGACCAATTCCATTTGTAAGAATTGATATTTTACAAATTTTTATTTTTTCTTAACCGTCTTACAAAAAACAAAGATAACATATATTTATATTCAAAAATAGAATAAAATTCATTCTATCTTGCAATTGTCATATAGGTCCCTTGGAGCTTTTTATAAATCTAAGATATATTGAGGGATCTTAATGATCTTATTTTTCCAATATTTGAAACATTTTCTATTTTGTCATCCTAGGAATTATTTTTTATCATTATTCATCAATTATTTCTGACTATGACTTTAAAAAAGACTAAAAGAAAACCAAATAATGGTGGAAAATCCTGGAAGGCCAAGGCAATAGTTAAATTAATAATCATCCTTCAGTTTTTTACTGTGCTGTCAAAATTGTTACATCATCTTTCAAGAAGATATAAAAGAGGAGACATGATGTTTCTAGTCTGTTTAAGCTCTCATTGAACACAGCTGAGAATACTGAATTTTTCTTTTTCCATCCGTAACGTCCAAAGAGAAGAAAATTGACGGAGGAAGACTTCATAATTCTTGTAGGAATCAGAAGATGAACATAAAGAGCAGTAGCAAGTGCTCTGGACCAGCACTGTCCAATATGGCAGCCACTAGCCACGTGTGACTTTCAAGTACTGGAAATGTGGCTAATTTGAACTGATATGAGTTGTAAGTATAAAATACACACTAGATTTCGAGGACTTATCACAATAAATGAGAATGTCAGATATCTCATTAATACTTTTTTATATCAATTATATGTTGAAATGATAATATTGTCAATACATGTGGTTAAATAAAATGTATTATTAAATTTTAATTTAACCTGTTTATTTTAACATTTTTAATGTGGCTACTAGGACATCTTAAATGGCATAAATGGTTTGCAACATATTTCTACTGGACTAGTGTCTGGTTTAGACACTAATATTGATGATGGAATAAATCACGCAAGGGAAATAGACTATGAATCTTCAGATCACGATTTCCTACAGACTTAGATGGATGTCCTCAAATTCAGGAATCAACGAGTAAACGATATATCTCTAAGCACAATAAAGGTATAATAATAGGGTATTCTCACACAGGACAGACTGTCACACAATATTTTCTGACAAGAACTTTGACTTTCCTGCTTTGCTAAGAGAACATGTGACAATATTCTTCCATCTATTGTAATGTTTATGTGCCAAAATTTTTACTTGATACAAAGACATTTGCTATGTTTACATTTTATTTAAATTTCGAATGAGTTTTTTTTATTATGCTTCTATTCTGTAAATTATTTGAAAAATGACTTTAAAAGTAAAAAGTTTAGACGGATTTATTTGATTCAGATGGTGAATGATGTTGATATTTTCCTAGTACATTAAGGGTTAAGAACTTGAGTCATTTGAAAGTTCCCTTACCTTACAGGTACTAGATTGTATTTTTAAACCACAAACCAGTTCTGACCACTTGGACCATTTGGATCTCATTACAAGATGAGTGGTCACAAAGAAAGTTATTATGGAAGAATTTTTTCTAGATTTTCAGTAACATAATTATCAGAAAAGAGTATAAGAACACACTGGAGGAAAAAGCTCCACATACTGCTGTATTCAGAAGAAGGAAAAGTAATAAGATTCAGAATGTAGTCACCATGGACATAGATATTTCTATATTAAGGAAGATTCCAAGTAGTAATAGCCCCTAGGGAAAGCAAGCTCTTCTAGAATTTATAGTATTTTTCTTAGGCATTTGAGACAAGCAAGACAGGACTTACTTAGCCCATTCCAAAGAATGTTTCTGAGCTCCATTTAATTTTAAAATATCTTACAATTTAATTGTCCTTTGAATTAAGTATATGATTCAAGAGAATTTTCTTCCCTGACTGAAAAACACACAATGTGTCCACCTATTCAATAAAAAACACACGAGAATCATCCCTCATTTATTGAATGACTTTTATGTGTAAGGCCCAGAGCTAAACATGGAGGATAAAGATAAATTAATCAAAATCCTGACCTTTCAGGAGCTCATAGTGCGATGAAAGTTGAAAAAAGGAGCAGAGATATTCAGGTAAGTGGATTCCAATATTGTAAGGGGCAGAGGAGAAACGGAAAAGAACGTGTGTTGAGAATCATCTCTGTGCCACGGATTTTTTACATATTATGTCACAAAAATTTAGACAGTAAAAAAGGTACAAAAATGAAAGTAAAAATCATCTAGAATCCTACCACCCAGAGATTGCTACATTTGATATATTACCTTTTCTAGACTTGTGTGTGTGTTCTTATAAGATGCATAACATAGAAGATGTGGAGTCATACTATACATGTTAATTTGTGATAATTTTCAGTTAACAATATGTCACAGACTCAACCTATATTTGACTAATGATAAATGTCATTTCCCATAATTTTTAATTTTTAAAATTACCATAATTTTTACTGGTCACAATACATTCCTCTACACCATATGCAGTTTTCCCTTGTGTTGGATAATGCTGTAATAAAAATATTTCTATGTATATCTTTGTGAACTTACTTTATATTTTCTTACTACAAAATTTTAAACAATGATTACTGGATTTTAAACAGTATATACTTGATACGTACTTAAGATTACATCCCCAAAATGAACACACCCACCAACAGTATGTGAGAATCATAGTTTTCTTATATCTTTGCCAATAATGACATTTTAATATTTTTTCTATTTGTCGAACTTACAGGTAAATATGATGTCTGGGTTTTTTTAATTTTTGTTTCTTAGTTTGCTATTGAGTTTAGACATCTTATTTGAGATTTACGAGATTAGACATCTTACTGGATATTCATATATCTTGTTTTGTAGGTGTGGTTTGTATCTTTATCCATTTTCTATTTAAGTTCTAGTCTTTTTCTCATTGATTTATATGGGACTTAATATATCAAGGATGTCATGTTGTAATAAATGTTACAAATAATTTTCTATTACTCATTTTGGATATTTGTAAATGCTTCTTAAATGGGTTGAAATAGTGGTAAATGATAAGTTTTCTTATAAGATACAGAATTTTCAGAGACTATATTATCTTGTCATTTTTGTGCATTAATGCAGAACTTTTGTCCATGGAGAGAGCCAACTTTTTGAAGAAGCAAACGCTAATCAAAACTTGGAGAAACCCTCCATTTCTCAGAATTTTACTAAGTACAGATAACATATCCCATTGATTGAAATTATTAAACTTATTTCAAAATAACCAATTGACTCTGATACCTGATCTAACAAAAACAGTTCAGCTATTGACATGAAGACCTGGGGCTATTATTCCCAGCAGCAAGTTTCAGTTTAACAAAACTATCAAAATAAATGAAGCTGAGGTTACCCAATCTGCCTGGTGAGGCTGAGGGCAGCCAGAGGTCACACTCCCCCCTTAATAGAAATTAAGGGAGACTTACCCCTCCCTGGGAAAGGCTAGACCATCCTAGCCCTTTGGAAGGGTATCCTCTCTCGAAGAAATTTTGAACAGTTTTGGGAAGTAATTTTCTTCAGACCAAAACAATTGATATGTGCTCTAAAATTAAACCAATAATCCCCAAAACATACTTTCCCCTGCCCAGTCTTCCTCTGATCTACATGTTCAGGTTTCAGAAGATGAGCAAAGTGCATGTGAGATTTGCTTTCACCCAAAACACTAATGCAGAATAACCCTTGAGCTCTAAATATATATATTTACTTCTGTCCCCTTTTTACATCTCAAAATTCCCTTCCTTTTGTACACACAAACTTCTCAACCTTTCTGTCTTCATAGAAAATAAAGCTTTCCCCAAATTATGCCAGTTGTTTGGAACTTTCTGCCATTTGAAGGAGCCAAATGGAGAAAAAATGTCATGGGCATCTGATGAAACAAATCTGCAGACACTCAAATGCTTCAGTTTACAGAGGTACTTTATGCCGCTGGTGCCTCTTGGGGAAATTCTGAAAAACACTGTATCTGTAAACAATCTATTTCAGTGCCATATGTTTTCTAAATTCCTTTGCCTATTGACATTTTAAAAAATTAGAAGAACACATTTGCATGAAGACAGGACCTTTTGTTTCTCATACATTTACTGTATCATAGAAATTAAAAATCAAATAGGTCATCTTGCCCAATTGTTTGTGAAGGATCATTTTCTAAAGGACACTCCCCAGTTCTTTGGCCAATCTCTTTTTAAACTGCTAAGATATTTTTTATGGCCTCTGCTCTCAAGTTAAATAGAACCTATTATTAAAATGAGAACTTCGGGAACTAATGCTTTCTTTATTTTGTATCTATCTACAGTATTTTCTTTCTTAGGGTTAATTCTTTTTTTTAACCTAGCTTTATATTGCTGTAGCTTTCTGTCCATCAGATATTTCTAATATTTCTCCCAGGCACATTATATGATCTCACTTCCTTAGCTGTGAAGTTCTTTTGGGCCAGGTGACTCCTTTGGCCAATGAAAGGGGAACAGAAATGACGTGTGTAACTTCTGGGCACAGCACTCACTGTGACAATTTGTCCCCTCCTTCCCAGTGCTGCCAGGATTGCTGAAGTGCATTCCCAGGGGAAGCATCCATCCAGAGAGTCCTATAGGGCCCCTCTGCCTCACACCTTGGATGGGTTTCGTGAAGGAAAAATAAATAACTTCCAAAAAATGTAATGATAGTCAAATTAAATCAAAATCCATTGAAGTTTTGATCTTTCTTGATACGAGGCAAAAGAAAAAAAAATTCTCACCAATTACAATAATACTATCACTACTACCTTTCTCTGTACTGCTTGATATGAAATCTCTGTAGACGTTTTTTCTGCATAGAATTTAGGCTACATTATTTAAACCACGTAAAGGTAGTTATATAGGGTCAGGTAGGAGGATGGGAGCAGGAGAGTATGATGTGGATCAACCCCTCATTTATTTGCAAGATCTCAACATGCAAGTAACTATATAAGAGGTGAAACAATGGATGGGAACTCCAACTAACATCTCATATCCCAAGATCTGGAGAGATAACATCAGTTCCCTTTAGCGAAAGTGCCTAGAAATAAAGATTCAATTTATATACTATTTGTGGGTTTTGGAGGGGCAAAAAGTAAATTTTTTAGATTGAATATGTAAACATTACCATGATTTGTTAAATGAAATATTTTGCTTCCCTAAAATTTTCAAACAGATATTTATTAAATCTCTTACTTACATTAAAGATTTTTCTAAAAGCTTGTCCAAGTTACAATGACACTTTCTATTGATATTTTTCACGTTGCCCTGAGTGACAGCACAATGGCTGTTTAGCATTTCTTATGAATTTCCATTCACAAAACCTCATTCATTAGGTTATGATCTATTTTGATTTTGTAATTATATGAGCTTAGGGTCCCAGGAAATAGACTCTGAAAGAGAGATTTGGCTGCAGAGGGCTTATTAAGATGGCATTTATAAAGGAGGGAGAGAAACAGGAATATAACAGAGGATTCAGCCAAACCCAAGGGGAGCTCAGGAGCTACACTAGCCCTTCAGAATTCTCCCCAGTCTAAACAAGAAGGCAAGGTCTTATGCCCTGCATCAATCAGTCATTTATTGCAGGTTGATTCTATGAAGAAGCGGAAGTGTAATCTTAGGGCAATGGGGCTCCCTCAGCTGAACGGAATTCCTGGGGAGAGACTTAGCTGTGAGTCACCAGCATCCAAAATTAACCATAAATGGATCATAGACCTAAATACAAAAACTAAAACATACTGGACACATACAACCTACAAATATTTGGTCATGAAGAAATAGAAAACCTGAAAAGAACAATAACAAGTAATGAGATTGAATCAGTAATGAAAAGACTTCCATCAAAGAAAAGCTCAAGACCTGAGGGCTTCACTGTTAGTCTACCAAACCATTTAAAGAATTAATACCAATTATTCTTAAGTTATTCCAAACAATTGAAATGAGGAAATTCTTCCTAACTCATTATATGAGGCTAGCATTACTCCAACACCAAAACCAGACAAGGAAACAACAAAGAAGAAAACTATAGGCCAATATTCCTAATGAACATAGATGCAAAAATCTTTGACAAATACTAGTGAACTGAATCCAACAGCACATCAAAAAGATTATTCATCATGATTAAGTGGGGTTCATCCCAGGGATGCAGGGATGGTTTAACATATGCAAATCAATAAATGTGATGCATCATATGAACAGAATGAAGGACAAAAACCATATGATAATCTCAATAGTTGCACAAAAAGCATTTAATCAAATTCAGCATCCCTTCATGATAAAAACGCTCAACAACTTACGTATAGAATGAACCTCAGCACAATAAAGGCCACATATGACAAACCCAGAGCTAACATACGGAGTGAGGAAAAGTTGAAAGCTTTACCTCTAAAATCAGGAACAAGACAATGATGTCCACTTTCACTAACTTTTATTCAACACAGTATTGGAAGTCCTAGTTATAGGCAAAAGAAAGTATTAAGGGCATCCAAATTGAAAAGAAAGAAGTCAAATCGTCCTTGTTTACAAGTGACATAATCTTATATATAGAAAACTCTAAAGACTCCACAAAAAAAAAAAAAAAAAAACTGTTAGAACTGATAAACAAATTCAGTAAAGTTGTAGGATACAAAATTAACATACAAAAATTTTAGTGTTTCTGTATACAGAAAGCAAACGCTCTGAAAAAAAAAATCAAGAGAGCAATCCCCTTTACGATAGCTATTAAAAAAATAAAATATCTGGGAATAAATTTAACCACGGAAGTGAAAGATCTCTACAGTAAAAACTATAAAACATTGATAAAAGAAATTGAGGACACAAATAGATGGAAAGATATCCCACATTCATGGACATAAATTAATATTGTTAATACTACCCTAAGTGATTTATAGATTCAATGCAATCTCTATCAAAATGCCAATGATACTCTTCACAGAAATGGAAAAAAACAATTCTAAAATTTGTATGGAATTAAAAAGACCTTCAGGAAATCTTGAGGAAAAATAACAAGCTGGAGGCATCACACTATCTTACTTCCAAACATACTGCAAAGCAATAGTAACCAAAACAGCATGGTACTGGCATAAAAAAACAACATATAAATCAATGGAACATGACAGAGAACCCAGAAAGCCACTGTGTTAATAGTCAACTGATCTTTAATGAAGGCACCAAGAGTACACACCAGGGAAAGGACTGCATCTTCAATAAATGGTGCCAGCAAAACTGGATATCCTCATGCAGAAGAATGAAACTAGTCCCATATTATCTCTCATAACTTACAAAAATCAACTCAAGATGGATTAAAGATTTAAATGTAAGACCTGA
The DNA here is from genome assembly GCF_000956105.1 of Propithecus coquereli. Classification (NCBI taxonomy): domain Eukaryota; kingdom Metazoa; phylum Chordata; class Mammalia; order Primates; family Indriidae; genus Propithecus; species Propithecus coquereli. Next base: position 479,727 of record NW_012147634.1, on the reverse strand, counting down.
AACTTGAAGCTATAAGAATAAAACATAGGGGAAATGCTCTGGGACACCGGTCTGGATAAGGATTTTTTGAATAAGACCTCAATAGCACCGGCAACCAAAGCAAAAATAGACAAACAGGATTACATTAAACTAAAGCGCTTCTGGAGAGAGGCCTGGATGGCAGACTGGAGGCAGCCAGCACGACACGCCTCTCACAGGGAGGATAGAAAGTGGTGAACAGATACCCACTTTTGGATCCATCATCTGAGTGAGAGCACTGGGAATCCACGGATAGGAGGCAGGTGTGCAGTGAAGAAGACAGAAGTGGGATGAGACACTCAGCAGGATCAGAGGTGATGAAGGAAGACACCCACATACGGGAAAGGGGCAGGGGGGAAAACCCCAGGCACCACGCTTCTCCCGAGGATACTGCAGCCAGAGCAGCAGCGCCCTCCTCTGCAGCAGGCCTGGACAGTTACAAACAACATCCCAACCTCGGAAAGCTACTTTTGCCCAGGGGTCCAATCTGTGACTGCAGCCTCCCAAACCTCCTGGTGGATAGGGGAGCAGGTAATCTTGGCACTCGTGTGCAGCTTGTGGGTAGGTGACATGCACCCCTGTCGTCATTGCCACCGGGAACCCTGGGCAGAGCAGGAGACCATGGCCCTGGGACCCACTGCTGTGACCTGAGTGATCCTATTCAACTGCACTTCCTGTGGGACCCAGGTGGAGCATGTGTCCATGGTCGTTGGTGGCCACTGCCCACTGCTGGGGCAGCTGGACTGCTACTGCTACCACTGCTGCCTGAAAGGCCCCAAGCAGGATGAAAAATAGCTCAGCCTTGGCCTTTGGATCTGGACAGTTGGCATGCCACAGGCTCACACCATCCTGCGCAGGTGCCCTGGGTTCCATGGCCTGTGTGCACCCTGCCCTGCAGCCACTCTGGCTTGTGGACATGAGCACTGAGCCCCATGGACCTGCTCCATCCCACGTAGACACCCTGATCTGTGGTTCTCATTCCACCCTGCAGGTGAGTTGTGACCTGCTGATCCACTCTACATGTCCCATGGGCCAACGGGGCTGCTATGCCCTGTGCACCTGCTACACCCTACACTGCACCCTGCATGGACCTCACCCCCTCCCCCCAATGCCCAGCACCTCCACTGCCCAGGCCTGCACATGTGCATGCCATGCCCAGTGGACCCCTCCACCCCACTTGCACTCCCCATCCTCCCAGCCAGCTGCATCTCGCGTGCACACCTGGCACCAGAGGCAGGCCCTGCCACAGCAGCCTGGTGACAACCACAAGGGAATGAAAAGGGAGTTGCAGCAGAGCAGCAGCATTAAAGGCTCACAGTGCATCCTCCCCTCTCCTGCCGGGTCAAGCTTCCGGAGTAGGGCCTGAGCAACCCATCCAGGGACCCAGCCTGATCTTCACTGAGCAACAGAGGTCCCGGCAGAGGAGAACAGGGCACCATATCTGCTATTCCTTTTTAGCTAAGAGAAGTGGCTTCAGATGAGAAGGCACCAGCATAAAAACTCCAGCAACATGAAAAAACAGGCTGTCTTGAAACCCCCAAAGGATCACAATAGCTCCCCAGTAATGAGCTCCAACCAAAACGAAATTGTTGAAATGACAGATAGGGAATTCAGATTATGGTGGCAAGTAAGATGAATGGAGTTGAGGAAACAGTAGAAAATCATCTCAAAGAAACAAACAAAAAAATTCACTACGTGAATGAAAAAATTCACTAAAGAAATAGATAAATTAGAGAAAAGATAACAGAAATTAAAGAAATGAAAGAATGATTTAGGAAATTTCAAAATACATCATAAATATTTAACCAGAACAAGCAGAAGAAAGAATTTCAGAGCCTGAAGACAAGGATTTTGAAGTAACCCAGTCAGTAAAATAAAGGCAGAAAAAAGAACAAAGAGAATAAACAATCTCTGTGAGAAATATGGGATTATGCAAAGTGAACTAACATAAGAATTATAGGTATCTCTGAGGGAGAAGAAAAACGAGCAGCAAGCATGAACACCTATTTGAGAGAATAATAGAGGAAAACTTCCCTGATACTGCTAGGGGTTTAGATATCCAGATACAAGACGGTCATCAAACACCTGGAAGAGTCATAGAAAATAGGACATCACCAAGACATATAGTCATCAGCTGGACCGAAGTTAAAGTGAAGGAGAAAACCCTCCAAGCTGCAAGACAAAAGCAATAAGTTACTTACAAAGGAAAACCCGTCAAACTAATAGCAGACCTCTCAGTAGAGACCTTTTAAGATAGAAGGGATTGAGGTCCCATTATTAGTCTTCTTAAACAAAATAACTGCTAGCCACGAATTTTGTGTCCTGCAAATTGTTTCATAAATGAAGGAGAAATAAAATCTTTCCCAGACAAGCAAACACTAAGGGAATTTGTCACCTCTAGACCTGCCCTATAAGAAATGCTTAAACGTGCTCTATACATGGAAAAGAGCAATGGTACCCACCAATGTAAAAACACTGGAAAGTTAAAGCTCCCAACTCTTATAAAAAAGTAACACAAGGAAGAAAACAAAGCAACTTAAGTATCCAACATGATGAACAGAACAGTATCTCACATATCAATACTAACATTGAACGTAAATGGTCTTAGTGCTCCTTTTAAAAGATACGGACTTGCTGAATGGATCAAAAAACACACCCCATGCATCTGCTATCTCCAAGAAACCCATCTAACTTGCAAGGATACTCATAGACTCAAGGTAAAGGGATGGAAAAAATGTTCTACATGAATGAAAACCAAAAGTGAGCAGGAGTAGCTATTCTCATATCAGATAAGATAGATTTTAAATCAACAATGGTAAAAAAAAAAAAGACAAAGACAGTCATTGTATAATGATAAGGGGAGCGATTCAGCAAGAAGTTATAACAATCCTAAATTCTAAATACACATGCACTTAACATAGGAGCTACCAGATTCATAAATAAAATACTACTAAATCTAAGCAAAGAAATAAACAAAAAGATCATAATTTCTGGGGACTTCAACACTTCACAAAGAACTGGACAGATCATCAAGGACAGAGATCAACAAAAAAACACTGGGCTTAAATGGGACTCTAGAACAAATGGACCTACAAACATATACAGAACATTCTACCCAAAACTGCAGAATATACATTCTTCTCATAGGCACATGGGATCTTTTCCAAAATAGATTGTATGTTAGCCCACCAAACAAGTCTTATCAAATTCAGAAAAATCAAAATCATTCCATGTATCTTCTCAGATCACAGTGGAATAAAACTAGAAATCAACTCCAAGAGGAACTCTCAAATCTACACAAAGTCATGAAAATTCAGCAACCTGCTGCTCAGTGATCCTTGGGTCAATGATGAAATTAAGATGGAAATCAAAAGATTTTCTTGAACTGGATGACAATCATGACACAAGCATCAAAAATCTATGGGGTACAGAGAAAGCAGTGTTAGGAGGGAAATTCATAGCCTTCAACATTTACATCAAAAAGACAAAAAGATCACACATTAACAATCTAATGTCATACCCTCAAGGAAGTAGGAAAAGAAGAAGAAATCAAACCCAAATCTAGCAGAAGAAAAGAAATAAATCTCCAGGCATAACTAAATGAAATGGAAAAAAAAGACAAAGGATCAATGAAACAAAAAGTTGGTTCTTTGAAAAGATAAACAAAATGGATAGACCTCTAGCTAGATTAATCAGAAATAGAAGAGAAAGGACCCAAATAAGCTCAAACAGAAATGAAAAAGGACACAATACAACTGACACCATCTACAAAATACAAAATATCATCTGTGAATACTATGAAAATCTCTCCACACACAAATCAAAAGACATAGAGGAGATGGATAAATTCCTGGAAACACATGACCTCCCAAACCTGAATCGGGAAGAAATAGAAATTCTGAACGAGTCATAATGAGCAGGGAACAGTAAGATTGAAGCACTAATAAAATATCTACCAAGAAAACAAAGTCCCAGACCAGATAGATCCACAGCCAAATTCTACCAGACCTGTAAAGAAGAACTGGTACATATCATATAGAAATTATTCTCTAACACTGAGAAGGAGGGAATCCTCCCTAACTCATTCTAGTATCCAGTATTGCCTTGATACCAAAGCCAGGAAAGGACACAACAAAAACAGAAACCTACAGACCAATATCCCTTATGAACATAGAAAGCACTATTGATACAACATGGAAGAATTTTCAATTACTTTCTCTGAGTGAAAGAAGACAATAAAAAAGGGTACACTCTATATACCTCCATTTATATCAAGTTCAAGGAAATGCTTGAGGGGTGTGGGCAAGGTGGGTAGAGGCAAGTGGGGGAGATTACCAGGAGGTATGAGAAGTTTTTTGGGGTGATAGATAAATTCATTATCTTGATTGTGGTGATGGTTTCATGTGTGTATACATATCTCAAAACTGATCAACTTTAATACCTTAAAAGTGTCAATTATGCCTTAGTAAAGCCGAAAGAAAGAAAGAAAGAATGAGAGAGGAAAGAAAGAAAAAAGGTAGGAGGGAGAGGCAAAACAAGTTCTGAGATACGACTCCTTGCCTATTACAGTGGTAAGAAATAAAGCAAAACCTATTTCTTAGAACAGGAACACATCTTTAAATGTACATAGAAATATAGCTCTGTAGTGCTCTCATTTTAACAATAAATAGGAATATCTATTAATACTTTAGGTATTTGAAATGTTCATTTAAAACACAAGCAATATATTGACAAGCTTGATTCATTAATGATTTGAAAGTTTTCTCATCAAAGGGAAGAATCTTTTCAAAACCATCTTAGAATGTTAACATGTATAGATACCAGAAATGTGACCAAATCTGTTTCCAGCACAACTAATAGTATATTATACCAAGTATTAAAGGAAGAACAGAATTTATATAATTTGACACTGTTTGCGTTCCCCAATTTGTCAAATGTCAAATCTTTTATTTACTTTAAGATATTTTGTAAAGTTGACTTCATATATAGTGGGCTATCATTTTGATCTTACAAATTAGAAATTAAAAAGTGCTTTTGTGTCATTGGCATTTAATAATTCTTTGGTAAAGTCGTCACTAAATTACAACTTGAAAGCTAAAGGGCTTGTGAGATTTTATAACAAGCCTAGTTTTGTACAGTAAGTGAAACAGTTCATATATATTGGAGCACTAATGAATTCACACCTACGTTCTCAATTTGGGATATGCCACTCCATATAACCAATGACATCGCATGTTTTGCATCACTCATTTCTATATGTCTGGATTCTCAGAAACAGTTTAAAGCAAGCAAACATGATCCTGTCCAAGCCACGCCTCCTTGTAATAGAATTTTTATTTCCTAAACAATTTCAAATGAGATGATTTATATGCGGTAGCCGTTCTGTCAGAAGGTGTTAAAATGGAGCAAAGGCAACAGTTCAGACAGCATTCATTTTATTTCTCCAACAGGCCCAAAGGAACAGGGTTGAGATAAATGAGCACAACCTGGCACCTGAGTAATGGATCTAAATAGACTCTTACTGGATTATCCCATAATATTCCCACTATATAGTGATCATTCGACATCTGGAGCTCCTTGAATCTCCCTGAATCTCAATTTCTTAATTTCTAAATTGGTAATAACAATAATAATAAGAATAAAAGTATCAATATAATAGCGATGAAGCCAGACACTACCCTCACATGCTGCTCTAAGGATTCAGGGGAGAACATAACTCAGTCACCTGGTTACTGTGCCTGGACTTCAGTCCATTTGTTTATTTCAAATGATACAGACTGAGAGCCATTTTGACGTCTGAAATTTTGTCCTGAAGACACAGAGACCAGTAAAGCCAGTCCTCACTTTAGGAATGCTCAGTTTACCAAGAGAGTCCAAAAGTTAAAGTAGAGCCAGAGAACAGCGCAGTAAAGGCAAATAAAGAATTTGGGTGGTCAAGGAGTCTTCACAGAACTGAGAAGATTTCATCATCTCAGTCTTCTCCACCCATATTAAACAGTTATTTAAAAGAGGCAACCTAGATCCACCTGTGGTTCCTCCTGGCGCATAGGGTCTGTTCTGCTGAGTTCTGTGACTACGAAGTTCTGTGTGCTGTGGAAGGAGGCAGCAGTAATTGTGGCTATCGCAGGACCTTGAGCTCTGCAATCCTAACTTCTTCCAGCTAAATGTATTCTTTTAGAAATATGAAAAGACAGAAACTAAAGCAGAACCAGTTCCTTCAAGCCCTGGGGCTCCCAACCTTGTCAAATATGAATTGGAAGGGGATGCGTTCTGAACTCTAGGAAGCTAATTGGAAGCCCCAGGCAGAAATCCTAAATGTGGTCATTGGCATCTCTTCCTTTCAGCATGGATGCAGCCAGGAGAGGCTTACCTCTAGGGTGCTGAGTGATTAGCACCGTTAGCAGAGATTGGTTTTCTGTGGTCTCCCACTTCTGAAGCCCAAAGGTCCCAATCACACAGAGAAAAATTGTTTTCATGTGGTCTGATGAGGGACACTCTGTCTCTGGGCAACAGAATCACAAACAGCTCCATTAAATAAAATGAAAATTCATTATTAGGGTTGTGTTTTCCTACTTGAAGCAATATAAGATTATATAAATAATCACTAGCATCAGACATCAGAAAACACAATTTTAATTAAAATTACATTCTACTAATCTGTTTTGGTTTTCCTTTGACTTATATTTCTTCAACAGAAACCCTCTTTCTGAAAATTATTATGGATGTGAGAGTTATGTCCAGTTTGTCTGGGGCCAGATTAAATGAACTACACTGAGAATAGGGGTATTAATATTTTATGAACAAAAATTATTGTGCAGAAGTGGGGTTTTGTGTACACACACACACACACGCACACACACACACACACACACACACACACCTCCCAAGGGAATCCATCGTTTGTAGCTGGTGCTGCTGGGGTGGGATGGGAATGGCAGACCAGAACTGCTGAGTCCAGAAAGAAATAGTGAAGTTGAAGTGCCGAGTCCCCTGGCCCACAGGTGAGTCCATCTGAATGCTACCGGTTCCAACTAGCTATACCCCTGTACACTTGTAGGTACCTTACTAACCATTTTCACATCCCAAACACCTTATTTTAAGTGGACTATTTAAATAACATCATCCTAGTTCTATAGATGAACACTAAGGCTCAGAGGGTCTAAATGACCTTGGCTATCATCACGCAGCTTGGAGGTGGCAAATTCAGACCTGATTCCAAGTCTTTTGATTCCTAGTCTTTTGATTATACCACACTGCTTCTACATTAGTGCTGAAAGGACTATTCCAGAAATGTCTCTGGTGGAGTCTAGAGGGTCCCAAAACTGAATTAAGAGCACTTGGGGAAACACAGATAGCTTATTTTTTTCTTTTTTAAGGGAAATTCTCAAACTTACGTGGAAGTAGTGAGCTGCTATAATGACCTTTCACGTACCCGTCCCAGCTTCAGCACTTCTCAGCACCCCACGCAGTTTCACCTGAGGCCTAGAGAGACCCAGCAGTGCTCAGGTGGAAAGAGCCCCGCTTTCCACGGGGTCACGACAGAGCTCATGGACTGAGACGGCAAGGATCACCGCGAGGCATGCTGTCAGCCTACCTGACACAATGAAACTACACGTATCTGGAATAGACCATGACTTAAACCCAAGCCTGGCTAAGGCAAATAATGTGCTGTGCCCGATCTGTACCATTCACGTCCGAATTCTAGGATTTTTCCATACATAAGCCAATACTTCAGAATAGCCCAGGATGTTCACATTGTTGTAGGGCCACACGGAGCAGTGCGACATTCATCACAGGTCGAAATGGGAGAGGCTGCACCTCAGCACAGCTGACTTCCCTAGTGCCCTCGTAACACCCCGCACTTACCACTGCACCCCGCTTAACCTCAGCCTTCTACTTGGAAAAGAGCATTACGTGTTTTATTTTAAAAATCTTTTACTAGTAAAATGTGAAAATTAAACTATATCAAGAAAATGTCAATATGAATTAAAGAAGTTAGTTTCATTAACTGTAATAACTTTTTTAAAAGAATTCAAACAAACTTCATTTCTTACCAATACTTGCTTTTTGGTTGTATATCTGACTCTGAACTTCCTGACGACGTGCTGAAATACAGAATTTAGAATTCTGAAATTGCATTTCAGGCATGCATATGCGCATGCGTGCACCCTCCGCCCCAGCCCCTTGACATCAAATAGCTCTTTACACTGTAACATTTAAGATAAATTTTCCAAAGTATTTCCTCCAAATGTCAATTTCTGGACATTTCAAAAGGAAATAAAAATAATGGAATGTAAACTTTTCTTGCAGAAGTTAAAATAGTCTTTATAGGTTCTCTTGAGAATAAGCAGTCTGAACAGTACAATCTGTTCTGAAAACCTGCAAAATCTCTTATTTCAACTAAAAAAAAAAAGTAGAGAGAGGAAGCAGACTTAGGAAATTCTTTGTCTCATACCCTTTGCGCTACCTCCCCCTTCCCTCCCGGACCGGTTCCATTAGCTTACAAACGTGTTCTTTATCACATCTTGAATGCTCGTATCCCTTTAGTTTCTGCTTGATTACGCTGAGTCCTTTTGCCATAAAGGTTACAGCAAAACTGTATTCTCACTGTCTCCAGTTTTTTTGCTGAAGCCACTACAGTCAGACTTTCACTGGTACCACCCCACAGAAACTGCGCTGGTCAAATTCACCCAAGATCTCCACAGTCAATTGTCACGACTCATCTTGCTTAACAGCTTTTGACAGTGACTCATCACTGCCTCTTTGAATTACTCTCTCCACTCAGCCCCCAGGACAGCCCACGGTTCCAGAATACTCTCTCCCCATCTATCCACGTGCTGTATCCATCCTTCCTTCTTGTCTTGGCTCAAATATCACCACCTCGATAAGATCTCCCATATGCATGTCATTTAAAATTGAAACCCTCACCTCATCACCAGACTTTGTTTTTCTCTGTAGTACGTACCAATTTCTAACATGTAATTTGCTTATTTATTATATTTTTGTATGTCTTCTCAACTAAAAACATAAACTCCTTGAGGAAAGAGAATTTTTTTCTGTCATTTTTATTATTCCATCCTCAGCATCTTCAAGAGGGATAGGATGGCCAGAAAATATTTGTTGAATGAATAAATGAATGATTTCAAAACCTCATAGATGTAAAAGATTCCATCCTATTGTTGCCAAACAATAAGCCTTACTTTTAGATCCTGAGGTACTATTTCCCCAATGAATATATTGTTTTCATAGTTCTGTGCATTTGTCTCACTTTTACTCACTTTTGAAGAAATTTAGAACCATTTAAAAAGGTTCACAAAGTAATCAGTGATTACTGAGCAAAATTAATTAAATTCTCACTTAGTGGAAGGAGACGCTGGGGTTCTAGAGAGATAATTACTCCTCTCGCATTGTAGGTGAATCAGCAAAACCCTGCATTTTGGTGCTTTCTACTTGATGGTACCTCTGTCTCATGAAATGGAAAATAAGCTTTTGGTCACACAGTTGCTGGGCAAACCAACAAATGGCTTTGCAGGACCTTAATAAACTGAGCCCTCTTACCTTCTAACTAATTTTATCTTCTATCAGTTCTGTGTGCTACACAAAGCTGATAACGTCACTAAGCTCTACTATCTAATAGTTCTAGAGTATGTGTTTATCCTTTCCTTCAGCTGTTTCCTCTGACTAGAACCCTCATGCTCTCTTCTCTGCTTGTTGAAATCTTAGTGTTTCTTCATACCATAACTCAAATGCTGCCTCCTGAAGCCCCTCTCACCCTACTAGTCAGAAGTATTTCTTGACTCCATACTCTACAAGCAGTTTTTGGACATCTGTCTCTTATGACCCTCGTTACATTTCACAATGTCTATAATTGTTTGTCTGTCTGTGTCTTTGCATTTCTCAGTGACACCCTCCTAGATGCTTTGCTTATTTCTTTATTCACCTAAAGCCATGCCAAGCAAAAAATTAATATTTGGTCACTAAATGAAGCCAAACAAAACAAAACATTGTGAGTACAGTACCCTTATGTGCATATTCAGATATGCTGCAAATGAACCACAGAAAGAACTATTTGAAACCACCTTCTTTTAATAAGCTGAAACAAAACTACTGATTTGAAAATGAGGGAGCTTTGGCTGCCTGACAATAATATTTAAAGGTCATGAGTCATGGCCTCAGAGTAACCATAGTAACCCAGCATACACAGTAGAAGTCATGTTGTACAATAATTAAGATAAAAAAAGCTTTAGAAAGCCTATTAGCCTTAAGATAAAACAAATTATAATTAACAAACGTCTTTATGAAGCTTGTTTTTATTGCAGTGTTTCCTTACTTTGGGGTTCATGAGGAAACTGGAAAAGCTTCTTTAAATTTCTATTGGCAAGGAGCGATAATATGATGTATAAGCCCTACAGTAGTCTTTCTCTCAGTGCTTTACAAGAACATAAAAATTTCCTTCCTTTATATGAAATACCTTTCTATTTACTTTCTAAACATTTTATTCCATGCTTTTTATGTAGAATTGGAATAGTAATTAGCCACCAATTAGTCCACTCGAATAAACGACTTTAATAAAATTGGTATAGCTGTTGAGCACCCAGTTCCTACAGGAGAGGATTTCCTGGGAAAACGCTTTTTTGTTCCTTAGGTTAATTGCATGCAGGGCCTGAGCCTCTCTTGCTTAGACAACTTAGGGGCAAGTTCCCATTCAGTTTATGGAAACTGTGGAGAAGGTCTGTCTCAAGGGCATGAGAAGAGGAAAGGAGGGAAAAAGAGAAGGGAGGCCAATAGACACAGGGGACCAGTTTGTTCCTGCTTAGAAGGGAGGGAGCCGAACTGAATCCACCTAGAGGTCAACAAGAATAGCGTGGTTCTACCTTCTGCCTCAAAAGCCCTGCTCTCTACTCGCACAGAACACTCAGCTCCACGTACAGGAGGACAAAAATGCTAATGACAATTTACAGTGAAACAAAGTCTAGCTTTTCACTTGCGTTTTCTGCTGGTTGCATATGGGCTATTTATTCACAGTTGTCAACTGCAGGACATTTTCCCTCCATTCGGTAACCTCATGTTTACCTCTCTAATTGTCTCCACATTGACATATCATCTCTTTAGGTGCTTTGTTCAGGGAAAGTAAAAGAAAATGAGTGTTGGCTAAATTTTGTTTGCTTTAACAAAAAAAAAAAACTTCCTACCTCCCAAAGATTGTTCATCTTTTGAGGGTCATGGCCCCTTTTGCACACAGAAACAACATTTTACACAAAATCTTGGGGAAATTGTGAATTTTTTTTATCATCCATGGACCACAGACCCAAGGCAAAAAGCAAATACAAACAAGTCTCAGACATTCACATAAGGAAAATATGCTTTAAAACTTAACTCACAGCCAGGATTGCACATGCACACCTCACGTAGGATACTGCTCCCCAGGATATAGCTCCTTCTCTACAGAGAAGGTGCGGTCACCTCTCACTCAAGATTTAAAAGAAAATTCTAAATAGAAGATATTTCCACATTTGAAGAAGAAATGAATATTGTGTCAACATATAAAACTTCCAGTAATTAACAGTAGATCAATTATAGAGATGAACTGTACTTCCATATGTGTAGCCAGAGTTGATTTGGCTATTTATTTGGGGACCATGGAGAGAAGGAATGACCTAGCTTTGTGTGTGTGTAGCTCTTGGCAAGAGTGGTGAAGGTGACAATTCGTTTTAGTGGTTCAGAAAGAGGACTGGCTCAGCACCCCCCTCCCCACTTCCCACTCTAGTACAATGGGTGAGCATGTGATTTTGAGAAGAGCCGGTGAAGGATGTTTTATTCATTCAACAAATATTTACTGAACCCCTACCTCATGTCAGGACCTGCCCTATGACCTGGGAAGATAGCAGCTTTCTAAGAAAGGGGTCCTTCTCCAGGAAAGGATGAAAAGTCTGTCTGTTGTTATTCCTCAGACTTTAAAGAAAAGTTTTGGGTTTTCTTATTTTTTTTTAAGTACTGAGTGAAGGCTACTTTATACTTTATCCAGAATTCCCATGAAGTACTTCGAGACAAGAGGAGCTGGGAACTTACCTGCTTCCCTCTGCGGTTTCAGACTCTGGGAGCACAGTCCTTACTGTAACATTCTCCCATCTCAAGCCAGGGCCACTAGGATCACCTGTCCCTGGGACAGACACCAACTATCCCCACTCCCTTAGAGTTTTAGAATCCCTGCCAGGCTCTGCTGTTGTTGCTAGGCAACCACAATGGCTATGGAAAGGACAGTTAACTTCCCAAAGAAAAAAAAAATCTCAGTTACCCCTCAAAACATCTCACAAATCTGATCCGGGAATGAGAGCAGATGAAGAATCACCACATAGTCATCATTTCTGGAAAACCCATTCCAAGTGGAACAGAAGCAGTGGTTTTGTGCTCAAACCAGGGCATGTTTACGGCAAAAACCAGTGCTAAGGAAACAGCCACACTGCTGTCTGAGAGGGGTGCACAGCCAGCAATGGACTGGTTTATAGGGAAGCAGTAGTATCTCTACAGACTGACCCCTCATTGGGGCGATCTTCTTTCCCTAGGACCCACAGGCCCAGAGAGAAGATCCACCTGCCCACTTGCTAAGTGAAGCTTCCTTCCCGGCACAGGATGGCAGGGGAGATGCATTGGGCCTGATGAGCTGGTATCCTGCTCACTGGCACAACTCACTGCAGCCACTGCTCCTTCTTTCCTGGTGATTGTCTGAAGTTACCAGCCACTTTCTCCCAGCCAGTTGTTATCTCTCTCCCTGGATGCATTTATGGATCCAGATGGGCTCCCGCAGGAAGTACAGGTTTGAGCTCTGCAGTCTACAGATCAGAATCACTTCTGGGTTTTGATTTGTAAGTCCTAGACTCACCCAACCTATCACACTGCCCACTCCAAAATAAATCAGGTTGGTATGACAGCCAAGTTTTTAATCACAAAATTTGTTTCTAGAGTTGGAGCATATAGAGCAGATAACTGCAATAGTAGTAGGAATGAATAGTTGGAACTTACCAATTCATGAGTGTAATTAGCATCTATTTCACCAATAAAATTTTAAGTCACCCATCCCCTTGGTAAAACAACCCTTTGAGTAAAGTTAAGAACTATTGAGCAGTCGGTGTTCTGGGTAGAAAAGGCCACACTAACTGGGTAGATGTAGAAAGGCAAGGATTGGGCTACTGGCATTGCATCTAGTTAGCAGCCTGCTAAGGATTACAAAATCATCTTACCTCTCTATGCTTTTGTTTTCTTATTTTTAAAAGAACCACTTGAACTATTTCTGTTATCCCTTCCAGCTCTAACTTTGTTCTGTTTTCTTTAGTCCATCTTATTAAAATACCCACAGAGTGAGTTATATAATATTTTAGTGCATTTTAAAGGAATGTGCAAATGTCCACCATGTAGTTGGTTCATAATATTTTATAAAGGGAAGGTCATCTTGGTAATGGCCGGTGAAAAGCACTGTTGGCACTAATTATTTATAATCCTTATTAATCTTATCGTACATCTGGCTGATCAAAAGGAGAGGTGGAGAGATATGGCTGGTACAAAAACAGACTTTCAAAAAGTCCTTGAAAAACAAAGTGACTTTTCCATTCTCATTCCTCCCTAAAGGAACACTGCATGGGAAGGATTTGAGAAGGTGGCGGTGAAGAAATGAGCAGATACATTAAAGACATGTTGGCCAACAGAATTCTGGATGGAAAAGTCTAATTAGGGAAATTAATGGTATTGTTCTTTCATGATTAAGTTAAGGAAAAGTACTTATGAATGAAAGTCATTCAGATGATCTTATTTTAAGAAATTAAAGTGAATTTTAAGAAAAACTATTAATACAATCTTCCCCTTTTAGCCTGAAAGAAAAAAGGTGTATCATTAATGTAACAAAACTTGTAGAAATATATGTAAATCATTGGCACTTACACCATTAACATTATTTTAAACTGAAAAAATGCTGTAAGCTTATTGAGGCTGTTGTAGACTATTACATACAATATGAAAACTTGCCTTGTAGGCTGCCAAAAGTGTATCTTTTCTTAGAATCAGAAATCACAAATGTGCATATGACAAGGAGGAATTTTACATGTTCTGCTGCCCTGCCAATGATTATCAGGATGCCTCATCCGACTTCGATGAGTGAGTCCCCATAGGACCAGAAAGGCGGGGAGAAGGGAAACAGCGCTGAGAAAGAGCACGACAGAACAGAGAGATTTACAATAAAGCGATGTGTCTGCAGAGGGGAGAGAAAGCTGCGGTGGAGATCTTTACTCTGTGCTCGGGAAAGAGCCCTTTGTTTTCGTCCGTCCACTCACTCTGTCATTGGTTTGTTTATTCATTTTTTCACCAAATATTTATTGCACGCCCACCGTGTGCTGGGCCTGGCGCTCGCGTGAATGAAATGCAGACTGCGCCTGCGCTCGCCTTTCCTTCAGGGTTATCATTCCAGTAGCCAGTAATGTCCACTGGAAAACAAATAAATAAATGAAGCAGGTCTTGGATTTCCAAAATACTCTTCTAACCTAACAGATCCCAAGCACTGAAGAAAAGATAAGTGGATAAACTCAAACAAGGACACCTCCGAGGTGTCCCCCGCGGAGCGCAATCTTAGGAAGAAAAAGGCCCGCCTTTCACGGAGTTGACCTAGGGAAGCTCACTGTGTTCTCCTTGTGATGAACGCAAGGTGACCGTGCCCACGTCTGGGAGTCTGGGCCAGTGCGTTTGTGCTTGGGGAGGACAAGAGGAGAGGGTGAAGGTGACAGAGAGACCAAAGTTACAGCTCACAAACAGGTACGAATCAGGCCATGAACCACAACCAAAACATCTTCCAGCTGATTGCAAAGGCGTTCCTTCTCTTTCTCTCAAGACTGAGCGAGCTCACTTGTTATTGTTTTTGTGAACTCTTCCCTGTGTTGCTGATTGCTTGATACAGTGGGTCTGATTATCTCCAGGTTCCAGGCTGTACTGATGGAGAGGGATGTTTATCGGTGTGAGCAGAGAGACCTGTCTGCCCTCTTGGTCCTAAAGTCTGTACTCAGGAAACATAGGGATGAAACCGCCAGCTGTAAATTGATGAGCAGGGATGTATGCTTTTCATTTATGGCCTCTTTGTGGCAGGAAAGAAATGTTCCTGCTCCCTCTTTACTGTTCTTTCCTGCAGTGAGCATTTGTCACTCGCAAATCCCTAGTGGTGTTTGATTTCCCTGCGAGAATTGCCTCTCTCCCCTTGTATATTGATTTGGAGGGACGGCAAATTCAGGTACCCGGCCTCACCACATAACCTAAGAGGAAGCAGACCCTGTCCAGACAAAGGTCTACACAGCATTGAACTTGGCTCTTCAGCAATTGGATCCTGGGTCTCTGCATCTCAAACAGGCAATGTAAGAAGGAAAGAAATAGTTGAAGTTCTAGTCATCGTTTGTTTATTGAGGTTCAGCCACGTAGCAGGCATTTTTCTGGATGCTGGCTTAACAGTGGCAAGCAAGACAGCTGCTCCCATGAATTTCATACTTCAGTGGGTCGAGGCAAAGAAATACAGAAGATAATTACAGACAAGGACAAGTACTCTAGAGAAAATAAAAGGATATGACAAGACTAAGACCAAGAGGTGACATAGAACTGAGACACGAAGGATGAGAAGGAACCAGCCCTGGGACACTTGCAGGGAAGGAGGCTCCAGCCAGAGGTGGCACAATCCCACACCACAGAAACGCGCCTAAACAGCACCGTTCAAGGACAAACTTCTCTTGACCTTATGTCTTTCTGCGCTCCCCTTCATGGAAAAAAATCTTCAAAAAAGTAGCTTATATTTCCATGCTTTCTTCAATCTTCTCCAAGCAAATATTCATAGACTCCACTGAAATGGCTTTCAGTTTGGTCACCACCAACCTCCACCTTGTCCTTAAACAGCAACATTCTGGCCCCACTTTTCCTGTTATTAGTCCGGCGTTTTGTCTCTGGGGTAGCTGTGGTTTCTGCCCATTCCCAGCCTTCTGCTGATTCCATGAGCCCCCATATGCTGCCAATTCATTCCCTTTTTCTCTTCTTAGCCAGAATTTTTTTCTATCACTTCCAACCAATAAAAGCCTAACTCATGCATTTATATTTTTCATATTATTGTTACCCAGAAAATAATTAGAACACCATTCTCATTCATTCTTTTACTTACATTCACTGTTTTCCTTAAAATGCTACTACTGTATTGGTGAGTACGAAGTTATGTTTCTCCTATGGTTAATTTTCTCTTATAGTACTCACTTCTTGAGAGTAAATCATTCATTCATTTGAAAATATTTATTATTATCTATGTGCCTAACACAATTTGAGATACTGGAGCTAGGCATTGTTCAAAACAGTCGTGGTTCCAAGACGTATTTCTTAGCCCTGTACACTTAAATCAAGAAATTTCTTTTTCGGGTTGTCTCTGCTGTTAGTATGTTTTAAAATATTCTTCCGTCTTTTCTAAGGCTTTGCTACTCTAGGTTCCATGTTTTTTACGTCCCTAATTATGTGTCTAACAAAATTTCTTAGAGACTCATTAGCTATAAAATTAAATATAATTTTTCCAAATATTAGATTTTTATTTCTTTAATCATTTTTGTATACTTTTAATACAGAATCTAATCTCCAATAAGTAAAAACAAACAAGGTGATAGTAGGGAATCCTAAGAAGCCGTTTCTCAGAAGTCCTCTTCTCCACCATGACTTCCTCATGGCTTGCAGTGGAGGGATGAAGATGTTTGGAAGGCTGCAGTGCTGGGAAGGACACTTCCAGTTACAAGTAACAGAAAAGGCAACTCACAGTGGTTAACTCGTGAGGGAATCTACTGGCTAATGTGGCTAGAAGGTCCAGAAGTTAAAGGTGCTTCAAGGTTAATCAGTGATGCTATCAGAACACGGTATCATTCCATCTCCCCATTCTTCCATAAACAATGTGGCTTCTTCTGAAGGCTGGCCTTCCTCGTGGGCATGGAATTGGCTGCCAGCAGTAACAGGGGCTACAGGTGACTTTGTGCATGGTTGGATGTAGAAAAAGAGTATCGCTTTCCATAACCTTAGAACAGAAGTTCTTTGTTTGCTTCTAATTGGGTAATCCAAAATAGCTAATCACTGTGACTGAGGAAATGTCAATTGGGTTCAGTCTGAAATCTATACACCCACCCCAAACCAATCACTGTGGCAATGGGAAAGGATCCATCAGAACCCACCCTTAGAACGGCCTGTGGGGTCAACCCCGCTCACGTTCCAGCGCTACCACATAGTGGGGGAGGGCGAAGTACATTTGGAGGGCTCCAACACCGTCCAGGGCAGACATACATTTGCATGTAATTTCCATAGCATTCACATATATTTCTTCTTTGGTTATTGAATCATTGAAATAATCATGATCATATCTTATTAATATAAGGTGTTGCCATATATGTGTTTTACATAATTTTTTCATATTATCTAGACTGGAAAAATATTCAGTAAGATTAATTTGCTATTACAATCATTACCATATTTCTATTCTTTCTTAATGAAGTATCATATACCAGTAAGGAAAACAAAAAGTTAAAGATAGGGTCAGAGAACACTTAAAATAATTTGAGAATCACTGTCTTAGACAAAAGTATAAACTTAATAAACAGTAATTAACTAGCTGTTATCCCTTTCTTTTTTTAAAAAAATTGGAAGATCCTTGGATTTAACTAGTTGTTTATATATAATTTATTTTCAGGACTTAATACTTACAATACTTTGTGCTCACTTACCTCATTACATTCACAAAATTGCCAGTCACGTTGTAGTTGTAGCTTAGGAATCATTCTGAAATTTTTATGTTTACTGATGTGTTTAACTTAGAAAACATATCCATTTTAATTGCTCTATTCCCCCAAATGATGAATCTTTATATTTACTTTGATAAAACCAGCCACAAAGCATCTTGATTCAGCTCCAAAATGCTGAAACCTTCCTTCATATTTCAATGTAATTCATTTCATTGGTTATTCTTTTATCGTATAAGCCATTCTCTCAGACCTCATTAACACTCTTTGCCAGGCACTCTACTAAGCACTCCCTTCCTGAAGCACACAGAATGAGAAAAGAGAAGTCAGAAGATTCAGAATTGGGATAAAGATGAGAGAGAACAGGGATGTGATAAAGGTGCACCTATTTCCCTAACAAAAGCACTAACCCCAGGCCACTGAGTAGCAGGGAAGACTGAACGCCAGAGTCTGAACACGCCTGCCGACAAGCCACGTGTGCAACCCACAGGCCACATCATCGTCCTTCGCCAAGAAGACAGCACTTTGGGACTCCACGTGAATGTGAGCTGAAAGTAGATGACGAACAGGACAGGTGATCAGAGCCACCTGCCCTTATTCAAGGCAGGGAACGTTTCACCATCCAGGATCAGTCGTTGTGAGCTCTCAGTGCAGTTAGTGCCACACAGCATGCAGACACGATTCCTCTCGGAGCCCGCCCATTTCAGCACCCAACAGTATTTGCCGCATAGAAGGCATAAAATAAGATCATACTGTACAACTAAAAAGTTACTGAGAGATCTTCTATTTGTAGTTTTAATTTTGAGAAGGAAATAAATTATTAACTGCAGTCTAAACAAAAAAGAATTTGATCTCGAAGAGGTTTAATGTGTGGCAGGTTAGAAACAAGAAAAAAATATTTTTTTAATGGATTGACTCGAAGAGTCAAACAGCTTTGTCAATGGCTCTTGGTGTTAATTCAGAACACCCAACCTATACCACACAGGAGAAAAAATGTTCGAAACCTACCTGACACATCTCAGCCAGTGAAACATTGCTTGTCCTTGAAGGTGTTGATTATTATTTTATTATTTTATGAGATTTGTGAGATGCTTGCTGAATCTAAAAGCAACTCAGTGTGAAATCTTAGAAGCTGGTGGGTAATATGGCGGTACCCCCCTACTTTCAATATACCACACTTGTCATTTGTCATTTGCAAAGTATTATTTTGGCCATCCTGACTAGCATTAGCAAAAGAAGTTATATGAACAGCAAATCCCAAGATTGGGTAGAAATTATAGATAAAGGAAAGAAAATAATTCAAGAGAATGAAAAAGGAAAAGCATGATTTAGTGCCCTAACAAATGTCATTCTTAATTTTTAGTCACAATTAATATACTACTATTTGCTTTCATCTAAATGTTCTGGTAAAAACACACAAGTGTTTGAATTCATTGTTAAATTTTAGTTGCAAAATAATTTTTGGTGAACTATACTAGAAGTATAAAGATCACAAATTTAAAATTTTAGAGAAATAGTGGTTACATTGCTATGCCTCCTGCTTCAGAAGCATATTGTTTGTTACAAGGATTTTCTATTTGTAATTTATCAGACGACTGCTCAGCCTTCCAGGAACCATCTTTCATTCTGTGCTGCTAGAAACAGACTATAAACAAATGTTTAGCAATAAAATATCTTCATCATAATAAGAAAAATATAGACAATACCAAGACAGCTTTGTTAAGAGAAAACTGTTCTTTATGTAGCGGGCATCAGCTGTCCCTTTAATCAAGAGACAGCTGGGTAAAACGGAGGCTTTCTGAGGCTGCTCCAAGAACAAATGCACCCTCATGATAGAAAGGATCCCAAAATAAGCCGTCATCTTTGGCTTCTCTCTGTGGGTGTATCGCATTTCCCGAGTGATCCTGCTGCCATTTTACACATCGCAGACGCACCAGATCAGCAACCAGACAAAACTGCCCGTGTAGCTTGTTTCTCACCGCTGCTATGGAACGGATTGCGTTTGCCTCGTGATTCACCAAATGGCATTAAAACAAACAAGTAAACAAACATAAATCTCACATTGAGGTATCATGGATAATGAATTGTCAAAATCCCATACCTTAAGAAAAAAAATGAAACAACCAACCAGGCTCCATTAGTTGAATTTTGGAGACACCAAAGAGATCAAAATCATAGACGAGATGTTAACCTGGATTATCCTCAGCTATCCTTAAAGTAAACTTATCCTTAAAGTAAATTATTTCCCTGGTTAATTTACAACTTCAGAAATGAAGTTTTAAACATTGTCTAATAGCCAAACTACATTTCCCCAAGACTTCATATCTTTTGAAACTAATCTTTAAGCATATATTCAGAAGGTCATTGTGATTTATTATTTTTATTAGCAGAAATACCAAATTTTGCTGGCACAGAAGTCTTTAGAGTCTATTATTAATAACAACTTCATATTTTTAAATACTGACTGTGTTACATTAACTTTAATACAATATTGAGTTCAAGAGTGAAGCTAACTCTTTAGTGGTAAACATACCACCTTACTGATTCATTTTAGCATTTAGACTCCCATTTATTCCTGTTAGATCCTGATATGCTAGGAAAATAAATACCTTATAGAAATTTCTAGGCCAGGCACAGTAGCTCACACCTATAATCTCAACAGTTTGGGAAGCTGAGGTGGGAGGATCGCTTGAGCCCAGGAGTTCGAGATCAGCCTGGGCAACATAGTGAGACCCCTATCTCTACAAAAGAATTTAAAAATTAGCCGAGAGTGGTGGTGCATGCCTGTAGTCCCAGCTATTTGGAATGCTGAGGCAGTAGGAACGTGAGCCCAGGAGTTCAAGGTTGCAGTGAGCCATGATCACACCACTGTACTCCATCCTGGGTGACAGAGTGAGACTCTGCCTCTAAAAGGAAGGAAGGAATGAAAGAAGACATTTCTAAAAGATGTTTATTGACAATATAGAGTTTAAAAAGAGCTGTTCTGGAAAAAATATCATGTTTTCTGGTTCTGTGGTACAGAAAAAGTATACAATAAAAGTGATTGATCAGATTGTGTAATATTTCCACCTGATACTAATATTAATGGCACTCCAGTGATAGTTTGTTCACTGGCTACAAAACTACTAGGTATAGCATAGTCAATAAGCCTAGGTTAAAAATGATTTTATTAGCATACATTGTGACATATAACTACTTTTCAGATGGCATTAAACATCAAATTCTATGTAAGGTACTCCATTAAAAGTCACTGGGAAAATCAATTTGAATTTATAGAACACATAAATGAAAAGTTAGGTTATTTGCAATGTTAAATATTTATTCACTTCATTAAAAATTTCTTAACATTAGGCCGGGCGCTGTGGCTCACGCCTGTAATCCTAGCTCTCTGGGAGGCCGAGGTGGGCGGATTGTTTGAGCTCAGGAGTTCGAAACCAGCCTGAGCAAGAGCAAGACCCCATCTCTACTAAAAATAGAAAGAAATTATTTGGCCACTTAAAATTTTTTGGAGAAATTAGCCGGGCATGGTGGCGCATGCCTGTAGTCCCAGCTATTCGGGAGGCTGAGGCAGTAGGATCGTTTGAGCCCAGGAGTTTGAGGTTGCTGTGAGCTAGGCTAACACCACGGCACTCTAGCCTGGGCAACACAGTGAGACTCTGTCTCAAAAAAAAAAAAATTTCTTAACATTTTTAGAAGAGGTCCATGTGCCCCTTTAATTATACACCAAATTTAAGGCATGTAAAGATTTGTGCATTTGTGCAGAAAACAGATACATAGCTTTCATCAGATTTTCAAAAGAATATGTTTCAATAAAGTTTAAAATATTGCATTAAAAGAATATGTTTCGGCCGGGCACGGTGGCTCACGCCTGTAATCCTAGCTCTCTGGGAGGCCGAGGCAGGCGGATTGTTTGAGCTCAGGAGTTCGAAACCAGCCTGAGCAAGAGCGAGACCCCGTCTCTACTAAAAATAGAAAGAAATAATCAGACAACTAAAAATATATAGAAAAAATTAGCCGGGCATGGTGGCGCATGCCTGTAGTCCCAGCTACCCAGGAGGCTGAGGCAGAAGGATCGCTTGAGCCCAGGAGTTTGAGGTTGCTGTGAGCCAGGCTGAAGCCATGGCACTCTAGCCCGGGTGGCGCATGCCTGTAGTCCCAGCTACTCGGGAGGCTGAGGCAGTAGGATCGCTTGAGCCCAGGAGTTTGAGGTTGCTGTGAGCCAGGCTGAAGCCACGGCACTCTAGCCCGGGCAAAAGAGCCAGGCTCTGTCTCAAAAAAAAAAAAAGAATATGCTTCTTTACTTTAATACCCTCCTTCATTATCAAATACAATTTGATTTGCGAAGTATTGATTTAATTTGTCAGGAAAACGCCTGTTTTACGAAAGAAAATATAAGGAAAATGATACTATAAAATAAGAAATATATATGTGTGTTGAATATGAGGATAAACAGACTGGGAACCTTAGGAATGTCATTAAAATATGTTACTACATCTCCATTTTATACATAATTTAGGAGTACGTGGAAGATAGCAATATATGTAGAGCTCCATTTATTGAGCTCTGATGAACTGAGAGACTTAGTGTCCTAGTTATATTGTTCCCTTGAATTCTCTCATCTTTGGCGACAATCACCATGATTATTGTTCCTTCACACATGAAGAAACTGAGACTTAAAGAAGTTAAATAATTTTACCACAGTCTCACAGCTAGTAACCAGAGGGACCGAGATTCTAGTCTCTTCTTGAAACTAAAATCTGTACTTTTCACCACTATGTATAATCCATTCACTATACCCCACCATCACTCAGAAGAGTATGTTGGCTTTCGTAGGCCGTGAAGCAGAGTTTACTCACGTTCATCCACTGAGTATTTCAAAGAGGCCCAATGATCACAATATATTCTTCTGGGAACTAGAGAAGGGGCTATGATCCCCCCTCCCTTCCATCTCACTGCCTCACATCTTTTCACCTCAAACTTCCCCTATTTTTTTGCATTTACTTTCTGTTGAATGCAAAAAAACATGGCAGTTTAATTCAACAATAACATTCAAAGGTTGGCTTCTCTTAAAACTCCTGTTATCAAAACGGGTTGTCATTTGTGTAACAAGGCTATCCAGATTTTTTTTTTTTTTTTGGTCTGGTAGAACTAAAGAAAATGTATTTTTAGAAGAAAATATTTTAGTTGAATTCTTTTAATTTTTAAAATTTACATAATGAACTGCAAAGTCTTTTTAAAACTTTTTTTCATGTCAATTGAAAACCTTTGCAGGAATCTGCTGTGCAGTCATATCTTTGGATATGGAATGGAATGGAATGAAGATTCAAACCCTTCATGGTGCTTATGCATAGCAGAGTTGCATTTCTGTCAGAGCATCTGTGTTGGTACATTTGAGTAATGCTGCTTCTCTTAGAATGTTCTGGAATTTACACACACATGAAGCGATAAAAATCACAAGGGTGATATGTAGAACAGCACATTTCACACCTTTTATTTTAATAGATTTTAAATCAACCTGCTGAGATTGTTACTAATGAGGAAACTATGGTTAAAGATATTTAATAACTTACTCACATAGGCAGCAATACCGGGTGGAATGCAAGTGTTCTGATTGCAAACTATGTCCTTTCTTTCCTTCATACTGTACAGGCGTGTCTGGTCATTCCGAAAGTCACCACATGGAGAAAGTAGAGGTAAAAGCCTCGGTTGTCTATTCGTAAATATTAATCACTCCTCAAGGCAAAGCCTGAAAGGCAGTTCTCTTGTGTTAAGTTACCACCAAGTACTCACATCCCCTGTGAATGAGAACTGGAGCTGCTCTCAGTGGTTCAGTCCCCATCTTCTAACTGAGGTGTGCGTTCTGGCAAAGTTTGCATGGAAGACAGTTTTCCCCTTTGTACTTGTGGAAATGGACTCATGTCTCAACACCTCTGTGGGAAACATCCTAAGTTTTACTTTCTTGAATTACCAGGGCTGGGAATTTTCTTGGTCTATAGCACAGATGTTTTTTTGTTTCTCTTAACTAATCAAAATAAGGGGTAAATGCTCATAACAGGAGGAAGAGTCTGACTTTGGGCAGGATGGGAGCATCTACTTTCTTTTGTTTAGAACAGAATGTGTAGTGATCACTCAAAAGTGACTTGACCAGGGTACAGGTGTGGACAAGGTGATCTACTTCCCCTACTCCATCTGTCTACTCATGCAACCCACTTCGGTCTACTGCTACCTCTCACCTTTCAAATTTCTGGGTTGTATCCTTCTTTGTATGAGAAGAAAATACAGTCCTTGGTAGATAAAACCATGAGCTTCTTTTGTTCACTACTGAACCATCATTTTATGAAAACATGGTACCTTACTTTTAGTGAATGTATGAATAAAATCCCAATAAGTCGTTATTAAATTTTACCTCCAACTCCCAGAATAATAGACATTTAGATGGGTCATTTAAATATTACCCTCACCTTCCCAAAGAAATCTCTTGAGCTGATGTTTAACGTGGTGAAGTAGGAGCCAAGGAGAAAAGGAGGTGAAAGCAATGTGGGACAGTAAGAGAGCCTTTCTCTTTCCTCCCTAAATTGCAACTTCTAGACCCCTGACCACGCCTCATAAGCAGAGGGCCAAATGACACATTCATGGATAAACCCCTTATGTTAGTAAAATGGCTTAAATCTTTAAATATTTTCATCCACATTAATACAGAATTACTGAGAGACAAGCATTGTTATTCTAGAGGAGAAAACACAGGTGCCCTCAAATCCTCTCAAGACAGAGTGGGGGTCTATACAATCCATCCCTTCCCAAGGAACATTTCCCAGGGGAATTATTCATAACAGGGTCAAAAAGTAAGGTATGTATCTTTAATTTTTAACAGGATCTAGCTGAGTATGAACACATAGTAAGAAGATTTTCGGATCTATATAAATATAAGTACATGCAAATATATTGTTATAAAATTTCCAATCTTTATTTTGAAATCAAAACATATAAGATTCCTGAAGAATCCCAGTGCTAATTGAAGAGTAAAATGTTGAGTGTGTATACAATAAGTTCTTTAACAAAATCAAGATCCAAATATATTGGGCAATTAATAAGGCAAAGAAAATCTCATTATAGAAGATGCTAAGTAAATATCATAATTCATTCTTGTTCAAAAACCATCTGACAGACTAAGAAACTTTCAGCTCATCTATAAGAGCTGTTTTCTCCTTTCTTCATCAAAAGTAAACAAATGTGAGACCAAATTTCCTTTTGGCTACACTATCATCACCAAATTGCCATGCAGTATATGATAACCCGTTATATGGAATTTCAAAATAAATATTTGATTTCTCTACCATAAGATACATTAAAATCACATTTCCATACACTGAAACTTTACATTGTAAACTTTGGAGATAGAATGTGCCACAGAGGAAGTTGATTATGAGACATTATGTACAATGGAATGGGTACAGCTGTGGCTGTAAAGCAAGGTGTCAGCCAGGCCTAGGGTGTCATCTGAAGACTCAGCTGCACAAGGATCCACTTTTAACACCAGTGGCTGTTGGCAGGAATCCGCATGGGCTGTTTAACTGAGGGTCTCAGGTCCTTGTTGGCTCTTGGCCAGAGGCCATCTTCTGTTCCTTGCCAGGTGGGTCTCTCCAACAGGGCAGCTTGCTTCAACAGAGCATGTAAGCCAGGAGGACAATACAGAGAATCTGCTAACAAGATAGAAGTCACAGGATTTTGTAACCCAATTGAGGAAGTGATATTCCATTCCCTTTTCCATATCCTATTGGACATACCAAGAAGTAAGTCACAGAGTCAGTTTATACTTCAGGGAAGGAGATTACAGAAGGCAGTGAATATCGGGTGCCTGGGATCACTAGGTGCCATCTTAGAGGCTGCCTACCATACTAATGTGTTTGAAAATGATTTTAAAAGTGAAAAATATTTTAAAATGGTAAATGTAGTTTTCAACAAAATAAAAAATAATGGCTAAGAGTCATTAATAAACTTACCTTAAAACATTTTTTAAAATTCAAAAGGGAAATAAAGAAGTAAGATACTACATAAAAAAGAAATGCCAATTAAAACAATATATCACTTTTCATGTGGCAAATTGGAAAGTATTAAATATTTGGTTGATAATATCCATTGTTGGCAATGGTAAACAGGTACTTTATAATCTACTTATGGGGTTAAACATTTCTGAGGACAATCTGAAAATATCAAGATTTGCATACCTTTTGACTTACCAGTAGTACTTCTAGATCTTTATTTTACAGAAATAATTAAACCAAAGTTCCAAGATTGATGTATCAAGATGTTTATTGAAGTAATATGTATACTTCTAGAAAAATTGGAAATTACTTAGTAGTCAATCACTAAGGGTTGTCTAAATAAAATATGACAACTACAAAATAAAATATCTTGTAGCTGTTAAAAATGATGATTCACATTTATTATCATACAAATATGTCTGTAATATATTTTTAACTGAAAAAGGCAAACTATGAAAACTGTGTAGCATTATCTGTGTAGAGCTGCATGTGAGCGTGCTGTGCTGGCGTGTTAGTGCCCATGGTTGCGGAGGAAGATGTCTGAAAGGATGTCTATCGCAACCTTGACAGTGATTATCTTTTAGTTGTGGGATCAGGAGTGATCTTTATTTTCTTCTTCATATCTTATGTATTTTTCAATTTTTTTATATTGAACATGTTTATATTTCATAGTATTAAAAAGCAATAAAGCTATTCCAAAATAATCTTTAAAGCAATTTCCTTCTATACCTTTATATGAGAATGTTTTCAGCTTTCATCATAATATCTGTTAATTGGAGCAACATAACATCTTAAGATATTTTTATGCTAAGTGTATTTAGTTGATTCTATTGATAAATGGATATGTTCCAAGTCCTCCTGGAAAATTATACTTACTTAAAAAAAACCCTCCAGAATTCTATACACACACAAAAATCATCAATCAAAAGGCAACTGGAAATTAACTGTCAGGTTTCTCCTTAACCTGGCTCTTCTGGAAGAATAACTCACTGCAGGACCAACACTGAAGATTTTGATTAGTTAAATGAGAAAATAAATCTTTGGCTGCCATATCTAATCATTCACTCATTATTTATTCTTTATACCCTCATTTTTGAGCATCCGCTATGTGCCAGGTACTAGGCTGAGTGCCGGCAATGCAACAGTAAATCAGAAACACACCGTGCCTGCTCTTCCAGCCTGATAAAGACAAATCAAAGAATTTCACTGCTAAAGATGTGTGAGAGTCCATAGCCCAGAATTCCCCAATTCCAATTCATGAGTCAGAGAAGGAGATTTTTGTCCTTTTTTTCTTCATCTGTATTGTTTGACGGCAGACTCAAATTGACTTCTCTCATCTACCCTGTGGCAGGCAGAATTCTGTAACAACACAGCCCCACAGTCTTTCCTCACTGCTACTCCCAAGATTAATATATTATATGGCAAAGGGATGTTGCAGATACAGTTAAGGTTGCTAATAAATTGACCCTGAGATAGGGACTCCCTAAGATAGAGTGTTTTCTACACATGGTGACAGAAGAGAAAGTCAGGGAGACTCAAAACGTGAGCTGGCTTTGAAGTAAGGAAGGCTGTCCATTGCTGAGACAGAGAGGACCGTTGGACAAGGACCTGAGGACGTCCTGAGGGCAGTCCCCAGAGGGCAGCCAGCAACAGAGTGGGGGCCTCGAGCCGACACCCTGCTTTCAGCCTTCACCAAAGAACGCAGTCACGCCATCCCAAACTTCTGTCCTCCCAAACTGTAAGGTAATGCATGGGTGTTATTTTAAGCGACCGAGTTGGTGGTAATTTGTTCCATAGCAGTAGATGAGCACCGCGTACTCTTTTCATCTGCCCGTCACTCCTCGGGACCAGTCAGCGCACTGCAGTGCGACTGGAGCTCGGAGCCTGGATTTCAACCACCCTCCTCGCTGTCCAGGTGGGGAAATTGAAGTCCAGCGTTTCTAGCCACATTGGCCTTTTTTCTCTTTTTTAATTAATGGATTTATTTTTTATTTTGAAGTAATCTCAAACTTATAGAAAGCTTGGAAGTATAGTACACAGAACTTTTTTCCTGAACCATTTGGGTGCGTAGACTCCTGCCATGACACACCCTTACCCCAAATACTTCAGTGCATTTCTTCCAAACAAGGGCAGTCCTCTGCATGCTTACAATACAACCATCTAATTCAGAAACTTATCGTCAATTCATCTCTCACATCCCATTCAATTGTTAGAACATATCCAAATAATTACCTTTATAGCCAAAGCTCCAGCTTGGAGTCATGTGTTATGTTTAGTTTTCATGTCTCTTTAGTCTCCTTCAACTCCCAACAGTTTCTCATTCTTTCCTTGACTTTCATGACCTTGAAACTTGAAGATTACGGGCCAATTATTCTGGAGAATGTTCTTCAATTTGGATTGTTTTGATTTTTCTTCATGATAGTTGGGTACCTTGATGGGAATATTAGAGAAATGATGCTGTGTTCTCATTGATCACTACAAAATAGCACACAAGTTCAGTTTGTACCAATACCGACGAGGTTAACTTCGATCACTTAGGGCGGTGTCTGCCAAGGCCCTTCATTGTATTCTTTTTTTGCTTTGTAATTAACAAATATTTTATAGAAAAGTAATTTGAGACTGTGAATATCTCATTTGTCATCAAATTTTACATGTATTCATGTATCATAATTTTTTCAATATGGACTCATGATCTCCTATTTTATTCAATATCTTAAATCTGTTATTATCATCATTTATTTTGACATTCAAATTGTCAGAAATTTGGCCAAAAGGAACCTGTTGGACTTGCTTCAGTGTTATTTCCATAAGTTCCAAGTCCCTTTATCCTTTCAGCACTTTTCTACTTTCTGATACAGCAACATGTCCAGGGGGATTTGGTCTTTTCTCCAGGGAGTCTTGTCTCTTTTTAGTAAAAACTGCTATTTAGAAACCAAGATCTGAAAACCTGGTTTACTCATTGTTTTCAGGAGCAATGCCCCCAGGAACGTTGGCTTTTCTCTAATGTCTCCAAAATACTGTGCTCTCTGGGGCCCCATGACTTTTATGCTGTCCCCTCTACCTGGACTGCTCTTCCTTCATTTTCACATGGTGAGCTCTCCTGACTCATTCTTGAGATCCAAGCTGAAACCCCTCTCCTTCAAGGAACTCGTCTGGGTGCCTAGACTGGTTGAGGTCTGCTCTCATAGTATCATGCTACTTAGAATGTCTGTAGTTGAGCAATCACTTGGTAGTATATGCCTCTTCCTAACTAGACTAGTAAGTTTTGGAGGACAAAGACTGTCTGCTTTTTTTTTCTTTTTTTTTTTTTTTGAGACAGAGTCTCACTGTGTTGCCCAGGCTAGAGTGCCATGGCGTCATCCTAGCTCACAGCAACCTCGAACTTCTGGGCTCAAGCAATCCTTCTGCCTCAGCCTCCCGAGTAGCGGGGACTACAGGCATGTGCCACCATGCCTGGCTAATTTTTTCTATATATTTTTAGTTGTCCAATTAATTTCTTTCTAATTTTAGTACAGATGGGGTCTCGCTCTTGCTCAGGCTGGTTTTGAACTCCTGAGCTCAAACAATCCGCCCGCCTCAGCCTCCCAGAGTGCTAGGATTACAGGCGTGAGCCACCGCGCCCGGCCAAGACTGTCTGCTTTTTGATCGACATTGTGTCACTAGTGCCTAGTGCAGGTCCTAATACATAGTAGTTCTCAAATATTTGTGGGAAGAATGAGTGAGTGAGTGGGTGAGTGAGTGAGCGACTGAACCAAGGAATGAATGATGCCAGGAGCAGAACCCAGTGCTCTCTTAGCTGTACCACACTTAGAGCTTTTAAAAGTGAAGAACTCACTGAAATAGTATTTTCTAAATTCTTAGACATAATGGCACAATTTGATTCTTCTTGACAAAACCAAGGATTTTGCACACTGCATCAAATAATTTTCCACATTATTTTTGAAGTAAGTTCTTCTTGAAATGGATTCAGACAAAAATGGAAAATCAAGTGCCCTCTGAAAAGGTCATAGAGTTTGCCACTATTGATTTAGTCACTTGGGTTTATTCTTCATTAGATTTATTTATATTCTGAGTAACTTCGCTAAGTTGTCGAGAAAAAAAAAGCTGCAGAAAAATATTTAATTTGATTGCATAATGCTAAATCTTCACCACCTCCTGGGTCTCTAATTAAATCTTGTTTTTACACAATCCTTGAATATGGGCTGCTCAGAAACTCTCCGGAAGGGAATTTATGATAGAGGAAATCCAGAAACTTACTTTCAGACAACGTGGACGTCTAAGAGTCCTACCATTGTCTCTACAGGAAAGCCAAACATACAATTGTCTTCTTGGTCTGATGCTTTTATGGTTTCCTCTGGTTTTGAGTCAGACCTAGACTCAACAAAGACCCACCTCTGCTTTCTGCCTCTCCTCAGCTGTAATTCCAATAACTGTGCCTGGACGTTATGTCAGAACTTTTGGCATCGTTTGAAGCATTTGATTATCGAATTCTGTTGACTTGTT
Organism: Propithecus coquereli; assembly: GCF_000956105.1. Lineage (NCBI taxonomy): Eukaryota > Metazoa > Chordata > Mammalia > Primates > Indriidae > Propithecus > Propithecus coquereli. The sequence continues at coordinate 449,390 of NW_012147634.1, read as the reverse complement.
AGAAGGAAAGTGGGGTCAGAAGGGTAGGCCTAAAATAGTTACGGTTCTTTCAGTCCTGAGAGATACATAAGGAGAGTTTTCAAAAGGCTTTTTCTCATTTTACAGTTTCTAAGATGGACTTGAGACACGTGGTAATTTCTCTTCCATTCATTGTATCTTGTTTTTATTATAAAAACAGAGAATCTCATAGCAACTTATACAATGGAAAATGATTATTCAAAGATTTCTCCTTTTCCCTGACTTGTACTGTATTTTTTCTTCATTCTAAGATATCTGGCAAAAGTGAAGAGCTGGTTGAAAAAAACTACTGTTAGTTCCATTCAGAGAAGATGAGAAATGTAGGACAACATCACATGTGAATCAGGATTCTCTCCTTTGTTCTGCGAGGCTGCAATGAAAACAGGATTCTTGGCTGTACTGAGGCTCCTATCACTTGACAGTTTAATCCTTTCACCAAAATGAGTATTTATAAATTGAGTAATGATAAATTTAAGAAAAATCCCTCTATTCTTCAGCTCCCTCCTAGGGGCATATTTTCCTCATTCACTCAGGATGTTTCAGGTGGTTTCGTATTCAGTTATGACTGGTTTAATGTGATTTTTAAAAAGACATTTGTTAGTATATCACATCTCAAAAAATAATTGGAAGGATGCAATTCATGGCTGGGATATGGTTTAATTAACTAGGACTTTTTGCCGACACTGAGAAAATGATGATGGGGGCTTTACTAAACAAACTAACGTATCCTGACCAAAGACCCAACTGAGTATTCAAAGAATCAAAGGCAAAGAATCAAAGCAAGCTCACAAAAATCTACTCGAATGAGAAGACTATTTGAAAATACATTTTTCAGCTTTGAAGTGAAAAAAAATGCTGAGCTGCTAGGTTCTACCACTTTTTAAAAATTTTTAAATTTCAGAATATTACTGGGGTACACACACACCTTGGTTACATAATTTGCTTTTGTACAGTTTGAGTCAAAGTTGTAATTGTGCCCCTCGCCCAGATAGTGTGCACTGTGCCCGTCCCACTTTCTAAACAGAGATCCATTTTAATTGTTGGATCACTTTTGAATTTTGGAAGGAAGATTAGCAATTTATGTGCCATTTCTAGCAAAGGGAAAAGAGAGGTAACTGGGTTTCTGTACACCATGCATTCAGTCATGGCCTGGAGATGGAACCGCAAAAGGCCCATTCTTTCCTCTAGGACTATATTTCGTTTGTCAAAATAAACGTAGGATAGCAAGTCATTCCTAATACTGAGTAATATTCTCCCAGTTCAGCAGAGCACCTCTCTGTACCAGACACTAGCAGAGCAGAGAATGCTGATTAGAACAGAGTTGCTGGTAATATCTTAGCCTACTCAAATGACCATCTCTGACCACGAAGTATGTTGGCGGGGACTCCGTTAAATTATCCAAAGAATTAGTAGGTATCTGGAATATTTGTTTGTGTGTAGACCCTCTTTAACATCCTACTGAAAGCTATTTAAAGTAAAATAAAATCCTACAAATGTCATATTCCTGGGAGGAATCTAAAATATCTATTATCTACTGGGCCAGCTGAGTATGGGTGATGTTATTATGGTAAATGTGTATATTTCTGGCATAAATATTTACTTACCTCTGCTTGTCAACAGCTGAGTAGTTTCTCTGTCCTCCCACTCAGAGTCATTTGATATCCAGTGAGGATCGCTTCCCTTGGAGGCTGTTAGTGTTTATCTTCCAAGTGCTAACATTAAAATGTAGCTCTTGATTCAGGCAGCAGCAAGCCAGAGGGTTTCTGAACATCCTTCCTTCTCTTATAGAGTTACCTTTAAAAAGGATAAATCATTGAGCAACTTCTTTCAGCACAAATCACAAATATCTTCTCTGCCAGAAGTAACAAAAGCAAATACATATTTAAAATCCAAATAAAAAAATTAACATATTTAGAAAATTCTATTGCCCTTTTAACTTTTGAACATGTTCATGAAAAAATAATTTTTGAAATGGTTTAACAAAAATGGAACTACTTAGGAAATCTACAAAATACCTGAAAAAATTCTTATTTCAATTAAGGTTCTCTCTTATGAAGAAAATCAAATCACTCTGTAGAATTAGAAACTAAAATTTGTGAGCTCTTTGAGGGTGGAGACCATCGTATCCTTAGTACCTAGCAATTAGTAAGTGGTTAATAATCATTTGGTGAATAAATCAATAGATGGGTAGAATATTGACAAAGTCAAGGGCCTGTTAGTTAGATAGTAGAATAAAAATACAATTATATAATTATTTAAGTGCTGGAGAAAATGATTTTAATTTATCCAGTGGAATTTTTAGTGGATTTATTTTCACCTATTAATACATGAAAGTCATTCTGGGAAATTATTATTATGGTTGATAGTAATAATATATGAAATTGTTTCTCTAATCTCTATATTCATGCCGTACTGGTCCTTTTGCTTTTTTGAGCATAGTTTTGCACCCATCCCTTGCAAAGAGAACTTTGGAATGGCGAGGAAGACTGACTCTGAAAACAGCCAAGCGTCCTGCAGAACAGTACTGACAAATAGACAGCAACCCAGACGGTTTCCTTGGCGCTTTTAAAGCTTATCTTATGTATGACCATCATTTGTAAATCACATGGTGAAAATTTAGAAGTCAGGTTTATTGGTTTTTGTTTGTCAGAAACCTTTTATGTCTCTAGGATACAGAAATTAAACTGTTGTTGCAGCTTAGAAAATAATTTACAACAGTGCTTGGACTTTCATATTTCTTGTTGAAGCAATGTAGAACACCAAACAGAGAATCAATATTTAGCAGCTACTATGTGCCAGTACCACTCCAGACACTTCACAGTGTATCAAAAGAGTGTATGTCATGATCACTAGGGTCAAGTGACATTTCTTATAGGGGAAAAAACATAACTAATAATCATGAAATAATTACTAAATAACTTAGAAAGAGTTAAGTCCTAGCTAGAAAAGAAAGATGCTTGTGACAGGTGTAACGAGATGGTTGAAATTGACTTTACGCTTTATGGAAAAGATCCAGGAAAATGAAGGGCAGGAGAGGACACAGGCAGCCCAGTGAGACAACATGGATCTGACAACAGACAGGGGGCTGAAGTCGGCATACTTACCTGTGGAACACTGGTGGTGCCTTATCGGAGGAGCGTATGGGACACTAGAATCTGTTTTAGTGTACCCCACAAGCTTTTTTAGCAGATGTGTGAACAGAAGGCAGGATTTCCATTAGAAACCATGTTAGGCCTGAACGATGTTCACTTGTCAGGGGGATAATTTGAGACATCAATTCATTGTTTCCTTCTTCTTTCTGTGCCCATTCTATGGGACAGAAGAGGGACTGCCATTCACCTAGAATCAGTTCTCTGTGCTTAGGAATGGCTAAGAAACACATTACGTCTATTAGCTTGGTCTTCGGACAGCGGCTTCTTGGCCTACACTCTTAAAATTCATGTATTCTTGGTGTAACAATTCCTTGATAAATTATTTAAAGCTTTTAAAAATTCATTTTGAATAATATCACACTTAGAAAAAAGTTATAAAAATATCATTGTACTATAACTGTATACCTTTCACTGAGCTTCCCCAAATTACTATACTATTAAATAATCCACATATTTTGTTCAAATTTTGCCAGTTTTCCCCTCATGTCTATTTTCTGGTCCAGAATCAAATCCAGACCCTCACATTCATTGCATTCAGATATGATTATCCTCTGTCTCCTTTAATCGGGGATGGCTCCTCATCCTTTTTTGTCTTTTCATGACCTTGACATTTTTGAGGAGTATTGCCTAGTTGTTTTGTAGAATGTCTCCCAATTTGGGTCTTTCTGATGTTTCCATGTGATTAAATTCAGTTGCATATTTTTGGCAGAAATATCAAAGATATGATATTACGCCCTCATCAGTGCGTGACATCAGGAAGTAGGTGATGTCATTATGTCTTGTTACTGATGACGTCAACCTTGACCATTTGGCTAAGACGGCATCTTCTCCACTACAGAGTTGCTATATTCTGTTTTGTAATTAAGTATCTTCCAGGGATATACTTCAAGACTATACAAATATCCTGTTTCTCATCACACTTTCCTCCACTAATTTTAATATCCATTAATGATTCTTGCCAGAATCAAATATTACTGTGGCATTTACCAAATGGTGATTTTTCTATTTCCATAATTCCTTCTATATTTATTAACTGGGTTTCTACCATAAAGAAGCAGTATCCCTTCACTCATTCATTTATTTATTCATAAATGGATTCACTGATATTAATTCTGTTCTGTGGGGTATAATTCATTACTATTATTTTTTATTTTGTTATTCAAATGGCTCCATGTTTTGTTCACATTGTTTTCTATTTGGCCAGCAGAAATGCTTTCAGGCTGGCTTCTGTGTCCTTTTAAACATGTCTCCATCACTTTTTTTTTAACACTTCCTTATTTTCTGACTCCATAAGATGTTCCAGGCTTCTCTTGTACCCTCTTCCCTAGCCCGGGAATCAGCCATTTCTCCAAAGAGCCTTAGTTCCTTTTATTAGAGAATCACATTTAGAAAGCAAGATCCAGGTACTATGTGGACTCATTGTTGATGAAGTGTCATTGCTTCTGGGCCCTCTCAGCAATAGAGCTAAGAGATATAAGTATGTATGTATATATTATATTGTATTTACAAACACATCATTATCTCTATCTATGCAGACTTAACTGTGTGTATCATACCCATGTATCTGATTCCAATTTAATTCCACAGTGTTCAGTGTTCATTCTATCCTCCCTACTTTCTTTATTTGTAACTGCTTTCCCCAGTCCGTGAGATACCTGGCTCACATTATTCAAAATATATTTACCGATTTGCTCAAACCTAGAATATACGTAAAGTAGTTTCAGAATTGCTAACACATATACCTTTGAAAAGCACATTTACTAACTACAGTACGATGCTCATGCAGAGTTCTTTTTGCCTTTAGCCTTATAGTATCCAGTCAAAATACTTTTTTCCATGGTTACTTAGGTTGGTCTTTATTTTCCATCCCCTTCAGTGTGCTCACATTATTCATTTGCAGTACAGCTATGTTCATTCATTACTATTTGCATTCCATTTTGAGTTCCACTCCCACCCACACACATCTTGGTTGATTTTATTTATTTTCTGGAGTGTATGAAGCATTACCATGCTTATAAAAATCAGAGCTACATTTTTTAAAAAAGAAAAAGAGATATATTCAGAGAAGTGTCATTGCCACTCATCCCTTCTACCCCACTGGTACATAACCAATTTCATTAGTCTCCAGTTTATCCTTCCTGTATTTCTTTTTGTACAAATGGCTAAGCACATATATATTTTCTTACATCCCTTTCTCTCTTATACCAAAGACACCATATTATAAACACTGTTTTGCGCTTTCCTCTTTTCAACATAACACTGTCCTGGAAATTATACCCCACCAGTTCCATTTAGAACATTCTGCTTAAATCGATCTTGTAGTGCACAAACCCTGCCCAAGGGAGCATTCCAACTATAGGAATTACAACCCAAGTTTTTGAGTCATGCTTGTTCATTCCACCTTAGAAGTGTTTATTTGGATATTTTCTCCTCTATCCAGTCATCTAAGACAAGGTCTTCTGACCCAGCTCTTTTCTGCCTGATTCTCTAACAAGTTGATAATCTTCACATGCCTATCCTATTGCTACCCCTGACTCACTTACAATTCCTCCTGTAAGTAGACGAATAGTGTTCCAATGCCGCTTTCCCACGTGGTCCAGATAAAACATATCCCTATGTTTATTTCCCCTTACTCTACAGTTAAATTCTCAGGATTCTACTGTTTTGTTTTCCCACAGACGTTATCTTCTGCTAAGTTCTTTATTATCTTAATATTCTTTTCTTATTCTTTTGTTAAAGAGGCTTTGTAAGGTGTCAACTTGGCTAAGCTGAATGAATTACATTTCTCAGAATTACCTTTCCTGAACTACAATTCCCAGAGTTATATTTCCAGATTGGTGAGAGTGGAGGGCTCCAAGAGAGATTCCTGTGTGAGATTTGGAAAATGAAAGTGAAGAGAAGCTATTTTGCAGCTCACATGTTATTGCTAATCTGCAGATTCATCTCACAGGTGTGGGATAATGGCTCTGCCTCCACATCCTCTACCTTGCTCTGGTTCCACCTTTACCTTTGCCATCTCCTGGGCCATATGTGGGTGTTTAGCTCTGTGATGAAGGGGCCTGACTTCTGCATACCACTCATACCACCCAAGTAAGAGGTAACGAGAACCAGTAAGAGTTTCATTCCAATTTGTGTTTGTAGGTTCCAGGTTAATTTTTTTGTCCCCATCTCCTGCCCCTAACCTATGCACATCAAACTCAAGTCCCAGACATGAAGATAACAACCTTACAAAGATTGATAACGAGCTCCCACAATTGCTTAATGCCAAATCATATATATATCTCCTGCTTCTCTAATTCAGAATTTTTGTACTTAGAAGTAGATGCTGCTATAATAAATACCTAAAAATACAGGTGTGTCTTTGGAATTAGTTGGTAGGTGGAAGATATTAATAGAAGGGCTTTGAGAAGCATGTTAGAAAAAGCCTAATTTTCTTGAAACAAATCATTAACATAATCTGGACTTTGAGGATGTTGCTGGTAAGGGGTCCAAAGGAAATAACGAATGTGTTATTGAGACTGGAATAGTAGGTGTTTGTGAAACAATGGCAGAAAACCCAGCACACCAGCACTCACTTGGAAGTAGAAAATGTGCCTAATGGACTGGGTGATCTAACTAAGAAAATTTTCAAGCAAAATGTTGAAGTTGCCACCTGATTTCTTCTTTCTGCTTATAATAAAATATAAAAGGTGAAAAATAAACGAGGGAAGGACTGTTAAAAAGAGCTAGGATTTGGTGGTTGCCAAAATTCTCAGCCTCCTCGCATGGTAAACAATGCTAGGAAATGGCTTCTAAGCAAAAGATCTAATTCCGAGCACCCCAGGGAAAATGTGATCTGGAGATGGAGCTGAGGATATGACTGCAAAATCTTTCCTTACGACCTCACAGAGATCAAAGGAGGTGCCTCAGAGAACTATCCAGTAGCACAAAAGGCTCTTTGAGAGTAAAGGTGTACCACTGCCACCTTGAGTCTGAAAGGACAGACAGCACAAAAGCACAAGGAGGAAGTTGGATCCCCAAAATGTCATAAAGTAGGCTGGGAAAACCACTCATCTGCAGACATGTGACATCTTTAATGAAAAAGAAAGGATGACTCAGCAAGTAGAACCAGGAGCCTTATAATGGATTGAATTTTGTCCCCTAAAATTCATATGTTGAAACCCTAATCTTCAACGTGACCAAACTTAAAGATACCTTTGAGGAGGCAATTATGGTTAGATAAGATCATAAGGGTAGACCCCTAATTGGATACAACTGGTATCCTTATGAAAAGAGGAAAAGGTATTTTGATGGGAATTGTGTTGAATCTGTAAATCATTTTGGATAGTGTGGACATTTTAACAATATTGATTCTTCTAATCCATGAGCATGGGATGTTTTCCCATCTGTTTATGTCATCTATGATTTCTTTCATTAGTATTTTATAGTTCTCCTTTTAAAGATCTTTCATCTCCTTGGTTAAGTATATTCCTAGGTATTTTCTTTGTAGCTATTGTAAATGATATTGAGTTTTGATTTGACTCTCGGCTTGACTGTTATTATAATATAGAAACGCTACTAATTTGCATACATTGATTTTGTAACCTGAGACTTTGCTGAATTTATTTATCAATTCTAAAAGTCTTTTGGTGGAGTCTTTAGGATTTTCTAGACACAAGATCATATCATCGGCAAACAGTGATAATTTGACCTCCCTCTTTCCCATTTGGATGCTCATTATTTTGTTCTCTTACCTGATTTCTCTGGCTAGGACTTCCAGCACTATGTTGAATAGAAGTGGTGACAGTGGGCACCCTTGTCTTGTTCCAGTTCTTAGGGGAAATGCTTTCAACTTTTCCCCATTCAGTTTGATGTTGGCTATGGGTTTGTCTTATATGGCTTTTATTTTTTCACAGATCTAGAAAAAATAATTCTAAACTTCATATGGAACCAAAAAAGAGTCTGAATCGCCAAAGCAATACTAAACAAAATGAACAAATCTGGAGGCATCACATTACCTGACTTCAAATTACCTTCAAATTACCCTACAAGGCTGTAGTAACCAAAACAGCTTGGGACTAGTATGAAAGTAGAGACATAAATCAATAGAACATAATAGAGAAACCAGAAATAAAACCGTATAACTACAACTATAACTACAATCTTCAGCTAAAGCTACTATTTTAAGTGATACTTTGCAACAAGTAATAAGTATTGTTAGCTATATTCATGCAAATGCAACATGGCATCATCAGTTTTGTAACATGCTAAAGTTGAATGCTGAGGTATTCAGTGTGGATTTGCCATGTCATTCTAAAATGCATTAGCTATCTATCACAGGGACAGGTGTTAGCCAAAATTCTATCTCTGCAAGAACAGACATTTAAATTTTATGAAGAACAGAATCAGCAATGTGAATTATTAAAAGAAGATTTCTATAGGAATGCAACATTTCTGTGTGATATCATGTCAAATCAAAATGACCTGAATATTTCTTTGCAAGGTAAAACTAAAACTACACATGATACTTGGCAAAAAATCAAAGCATTTTGAAAAAAGCTATCTTTTTTTCAAAACACTTCTTCTTCAAAAGGAAATTTTGGATGAACATTTTTCCCTGTTAGCAAAGGTCATTGATGAGCAGGATGACATATGTGAATCATTTGAAGAATATGAAGCTGCTACAGACCCATTAATTAGAGAATACAATGAAAGGTTCACTGACTTTGAGAGAATCATGACATCACAAATTAGCATTTCAGCTTTGCCTAGTTTATATCAACAAGGCACCTAAAGAACTACAGATGGAATTGATTGATCTCTCAGTAGATGACATTTTAAAGTCATTGTTTGATGCTACAAAAGATCCAGTTGAAATATGGAAAAATGCAGTAGAATACCCATGCCTTCAGCAACATGCCTGAAAAATGCTTTCTTGCTTTTCAAACACTTACTGCTGTGAATCTACTTTCTCCTACCTGACCCAAATCAAGTCGCACCTAAGGTCACAGATGACTGCTAGCAACCTAGAGGATCAACTGAAACTGCGGACCTCCATGCTGCAACCAAATATTCAGATGCTTTCCAACAAAGAGCAGACACAACAAAGTCATTAAAAAATTAGTTAACTTTAAAATTGACAAATAGTTTTCATTTTTTGAAATTATTAAGTGTATAGTAGTTATATTTTTACAAAATAATGTACATTTTTAAGTATATCTAATTGAAGTTTCTTGAATGCGACCGTATTTGATTACAGCTAAATTAATGCAGCCTTCCAACATGAAAAGCTGGACATTTTTAGGCTATGAGTTGACCACAGAAATTCTTTCAAGGGGTATTTTGGTGACAGAGATAAGGCCTTCGGAGCAGAGCCAAGTGTAGCCATTCTTGCTCATAGTCATCCACTCGAAGATACAGATCAACTATTCTACACAAGAAAGGAACAGTGATTTGGGGGTTAGGGATTAGTAAACTGGAGAGAGAGAAAAAACATTTGAAGGAAGGGAGGGGAAGCCAGCAACATGGTGATACACTGAAGCCAGTCAAATAGAAAACCAGTGATTAATTACCTGTAATGGGGATGATTAAGTGACTTTTTAGAGCAAGTCTGTCTAACATTGAAGGTTAAATTATACCAAATATGCTGCGTATGTTATACAACTCTCCTTTGGGCCCCTAAGTCCTTCAGGAAAGTCTCCTACACACCTAGTCTAGACTCAGAGGACTTTGGTGGTAAAGAGCTTGGACAGTGTAAAGCAGAGTGAAGTAGTACAGGAAAATGGCCTTGCAGATAGGAAGGGAAGGGCTGAGAAGAACTTGAGAATTCAATAGAGCAAGAACTAGAAGTCAGAAGTGACCAGGAAAAATGTAAATGACACCCCCCCACCCACCAAACCCAACAGGAATCAATGTAACTATTGAAAAATATACTAGGTTTCCAACAAGGTGTGAGATGAGAAGTCAATAAACTTTTTTCTTAAATTCTAAAGGAAAAGTGACTTTAAAAATCTAGGGTATGTATAATTACTCCAAGAGACTGATGTTTTGGTTACACACCCAGACACCTAGGCTCACATACAGATACACCTCCTGTGTATGGAATCAGGACTAATACTATTTTACCACCTGGTTCTACTGTGTCAGTGAACTCCCAGATATGATGGTACCCGAATATAACTAGCCCAGTTGAGTACATTTGCAGAATACAGATATGGCTATTCCTTGACAAATTGCTCACAAAGGATTGTTAAAGATACAATAACAGAACAAGAATATTACACTCAGTTGACATGAAAAAAGATAGCTTTTAAGGCCCAGTCTGTGGATTATAGTCGTTTACAGCTAAATAAGAATTATATTGAAGTAATATATTTTCACCAGTTGTAAAAATCTTGTGGTAAATAAAATCCAATTTACTATGTCTCAAAATATCTTTTTTGAAGAACAGGAATTTGGGTCCATTTATTTCATACAATCAAGGCTACAGAAGACAGTGGGAATTTTATATAAAAATTTCTTATCCTCATCTTAGAAACCTAGCTTTTTTGGCAACAGCACCTGTGATTCACAACTCTACTTACCCATAAAACAAGGAATTTTCATCTCAATCATCTACCTCACTGTATTGGAGGAATACTTTATTTTTCTTGGATTTTATTGTCAAACACAGAGGAATAATATTACGCAGCAATTTCCTCTCTATTGCCTACAGCAATGATAAACCAAAAATGTGTATAAATAAAAGTGTGGTGTCAATCAAAAACAATCAGCTTTGCCATATACAGAGTTCTTTTTTTAATGAAAAATACTTTCCCGGTGGAAGTATCAACCTGTCCCTGATTTCTGGAAGGTGGATGGTTTTGCTGGGAGTAGTTGAAGGACAGCCAATATCTCATTTCTGTCTCATGGATGAGCCATTGCCAATTTAAAAGTTATAAATTGTGATCTCTCAGCAACCCATCATGTTTCTGAGTTTATCAGAAACATTTTAATACTAGTGTAAGACAAATATTGTTTGGAGATAAATCTATGATGTATTTCTATATATACTCTCTCATACAGCCACAAACACGAATGAGAGGGAGAGGGAGAGAGAGGGAGGGATAGGAAGAGGGGGAGGGGAGAAAAGACCAAGTAAATGAACAGAAACCCTCTTACCCTGCGCATTCCCCTCTCTGAGCTTCCAATCATCTTCATCATGCACATGTTGTCTCCTTCGAGCCATTCTTCTGGTCCAGTTTCTCCCTAACATTTAAAATCCTTCATGAGTCTTTTCCTGAGCACACTGGTCCTTTGCGTTCTCCTTCCTCGTGTCCTTCTGACACACAATCTAATACCCCATGTGACTTAGCATTTAACTACACACTTTTATTGCTCTCTGAATGTTCCATGTGGCTGTCTTGTCTCCCCCACTGGATGACTCAAGGCCAAGGACTCTGGATCATTATGCATTACCACATCCTGTTGTTATGCTGTACCATAAACGCTAAATACATGAGCACTGATAGACCGAAACAACCAAGTTTCCCATTAGCTTGTCGTTTGGGTTAAGAAGTTATAAATGGTTCTTAAAATTCGGGGCCAAAAACTTTTAAAATGTTTCTATGCACTCCAGACATCCATGTCCTCTATTTGAAGTATAATATAGCTTAGTGGTTAAAGCCACACTGTCTTTGAATCTCAGCTCTCTGATTTACCAGGTATGTGATCTTGAGCAAGTAATATAAATGCCCTTTGCTTAGATTTGCTATATATAAAATATAGATAATTGTAGCATTTAGCTCACAGAATTCTGTGACAATTAAATGAATTAATTAATGAACAGCATATACAATACCTGGTATACACAAAGCACTCTACAAAGGATGACTATTTTGCTATGGTTGAATGAAAAATCACAGCTTACACTTCTAAATTGGCCACTTACACAAAACATTGGCTTGTATTGGTTTGAAGAAACCAAAGTTATTTTAAGCCCAGTTTCTAGAAGATAAATAATCTGCTTAAGAACATATGGATGATAAGGTCTAAATTAAATGACAGAAGGTTTATTCCAAACACAAGGCAAGAATGATCAAGATTAGCCTGTGTCAAAAGTCTAGAATGTAATGGTAATGTCTACCCCAATTCTAGGTATTTTTTTAGATCCTGGCCTAAGGGAATTTAGGTCAGATTGATAAGGGAAAATTGATTTTAGAATCAACCCTAATATAATCACCTGGTGTTCAGGGGTTAACATGTCCAGCGGCCTATGTTGTTAAGCTGACAGAAATGATGTTTACCTCGGGGGGAAATATATACGTATTATGGATACATATATATGTATATTTGTAATATAATATGTGCATATGTATACATAATATGTATACTTGTATACGTATAATTTCATGTACATGAAACAAATTCATAAATTTCTGAATTTATAAAGTGTGGAAAATATATATATATTTGAAATGTGAGACAAAATTATTAAAGTCAAAACTAGGCCAAGAACAGTAAGTAATAGCATTAGTTCCAAGTAACTATGCAAGTTAGAATGTTCTTTCTCTTGACACTCTCTGCCTCTGTGTTCTCACACGTCAGTGCAGTACAGCTCTATTCATTTGCCTGCAGAAATGAAGTGAGCAATAACAAAGACAGACAGTGGAGTGTGCTACAAATACTATGAGTTTAGAAGTCAAAGCACATTGGGGGGAATCCTGCTTTCTAATAAAATACTTGCAGAAGTGTCAAATGCTAGCTCTAAGTGATGAGTGCATTTATTTAATAGGCTTAGTAATCAGGCAGGCCTGCTTTTGAACCTGGGTTCTGACACGCTGTAAAACCATTTAACCTCTCTGACCCTCGGTTTCCTCATTTGTAAAATAGGAACAATAAACTCAAGGAAAAGGCAGAGAGTATTTAATTTCTCCAACCCTCTACCATCTCTGTACCTCTCCCAACTAATCTGATGAGTTAGAGACCAGGTCCCTTTGGGAGCCATTTTCATAGTGGCCGGTCACCGTGCAAAAGAAAGACATGTACCCAGGTGTGTCTGTCTCTGGCCCGTCCGCTCGAAACTGCTGTGCTGAACTGCTCACGGCCTGCTCCCAGGGGAGAGGGAAAGGGTGATGCAGTGCAGCCCTTTCGTTAGAGCCCTGAATCGGGGTTCAAGGAAGGAACCCAGATGATGCAAATACACATTTTTCACGTCCCTTATGCATCTATCTACCTCCTGAGAGCCCTGTTAGGAGGCAAGGAGTGTAAGATAAATTATAAATGGGTCCCTTGGGCGTGTCGTCATCTAATAGTACCTGTCTCAGTACAACCCCTAAAACGTATTTTATAACGTTTTTTGTAAAAACTAAATGAAATAATGTCCTTCAAACACTTAGCACAACAACTGCCACATAGGAGAATAAACAAGTAATATATGTCAGCTTCTATTATTTTATTATTACAATTAGGAAACAAAGACTCAGAAAGATGGAGTAGTTTCTCTAAATTTATTTAATGAGTTAATGCTAGAATGAAACTCAAACTTGGAACAACTATTTCTCACCATAACTTTCTTCTTGTGCTTCCGTTTCCCTCCTGCCTTTTGTGCCTTCTGAATTCTGAGTGAACTCTTTGCTCAACGGTCTCTCACCCAGGCACTGCCAGACCAGACCGCCCAGCCTCTGACTGTGGCCTTTTCTCGTTTACCAGATTGCCTTCCTCCTTGTACACTCCAATCTCAGGGTTTCTCAAGGCTTTCTCCTCTCCTTGCACTTGTAACCATGTTGAATACCACCATGCCAACACTCATCCCCTTGGAACCAGTTCCCGAGGCTGAATCTCTGTTCTGAGTTCTGCCTTCCATGCTGAATTTTAACCCTGGGGTTACATTTGCCTGCCACATATTTCCCAACAGGTGTTTTACTGGCAACTTTAAATCAAAAGCATGGAATTATTACTTGCTCACCCTCCATCCCCACTCTCTTCCCCAATCGCAGGCACCTTCTGACATTTCCAGTTTTAATAAAGGAGCCACTCTTCTTCCTTCTTTAGACTCAAGCCCTCACTCAGATTCTCCCCTCCCCTTCTTTCAGTCCAATTCTTACATGATTTACTATCATTCTAGAGCTCTGCTGAACAATATGGCAGCCACTAGCCACATGTGACTATTGAGCACCTAAAATGTGCTGCTCTGGATTGAGACCAACAGGTGCAAAGTGCACACCAAGCTTTGAAGACTTAGTACAATAAACAAGAATACAAAATATTTCACTAATACTATTTTACATTGATTACATGTTGAAATGACAATGTCTTGGATATATTGAGTTAAATAGAATATAATTGTTAAAATTCATTTCTACTATGTCTTTTTGTCTTGTTTTAATGTGGCCACCAGAAAATTTAAATTATGTATATGGATTGTTTTATATTTCTACCAGACAGCATTGCTGTAGATCATTTTAGTCTTCCTTCTGAGCATTTCTTCCATCTCTTTCATGCCAGTCTACTATCATTATCTAGTCCAAGCTCCTTACAATGCATCCTAGCAGATTTCTCTGCCTGTGCAGTCTCCTGCTCCAGTCTCCCTCAGCCTTGCTACAGTCTGTCTCCAAATCAGTCTTGGTAATGAAAGGTTCAAACCAAACCACTCCCTACTTAAAAATAAAAAAACAATTACTTCTCTCTTTCCACCAAATAAAATCCAAACTGTTACAGTCCCCTGCTCCTTGCTCTTCACGTATTAGCTCTGATGCTTTAGGACAGCCAGGAAATGCAGAACAAGGTTGAAGCTCTCTTTAGCCGGAAGAGTCTTACTTTTCCTGTATGTGTGAGTGTGTGAGTGTGTGTGTGTGAGTGTGCGTGTGTGTGTGTGTGTGTGTGTGTGTGTGTGTGGCGGAGAAGAGTCACATGGCATCTCCAAATGACTTTGACTTGACCAAGCCTGGCTCAGAGAAATATATCCTCCACAAAGATTTGATAAGTTCAAATAGCATATCTTCTGTTATGAATTCCCAAAGCCATTAACCTGTTGACAAAAACCAGCAACTTATAGAACAAACGAGGTAGAAGGACAGGTTCCAGATCCTCGGAGGGACCTTGGCTCCTCCTCTGAGATCCCCAGATTGACAACATTGTGTCTTCAAGATCCCAAATACCGAAATTTTACTCCCTCCTGCCCCCAAATTGAGACTCATTCCCCTCTGAGAAGAGCAAGAAATCACCAAACTTTCCTGAGACGATTAATTGGAACACCTGGAAATACAGTAAGAAGAGCAACAAAACCTCACGCAACGATTTGGCCATTCAGCACTATTTTCTGAGTGTCAAAAGATGAGTGGGGCAGAAGCAAAAGGTTTTACTCTTCCAAAGTAAAATCAAACACTGCTCTAATATTAGATCTTGTTATGATTATTAATATTTTTTCGGGTAACCTCAGTTTGTTATTCAAGACCAAAGCGTGCTATTATTTCCTTCACCATGAGCCCTACACACCAGCTCGTCTTGATTACTGCTCATGCCATGATTGTTCATACTAATTCCACGCCCTTGCTCAGGCCGTCGCCCGGCGTGGAATGCCAGGTAGTCACAGACTGCTAGGACTGAAAGAGAAGTTGGAGATCATCTAATCTAATTCCTCATTTCATAAATGAGGGCCCTGAGGTCCTGGAACTCATGCAGTGAATTTCTGACAGAGGCCAGAACTCAGATCTGCTACTTTCCAGTCCTGGGCTTCTTCTATCACATCACTCATTCTTATTCTTTTCTTCTGATTTTTCATATTGAAATTCTGTCTATTCTTCAAGATCTAAGATAAATGGCACCTCCTCCATGGTGTCCAACCAGCAGTGACTTACCGCTCAGCCTATTGTTTGCCCATACTCAGTCTGTAACCTGCTGGAGTTTGTGATCCTCGGCTCCCTTCTTATATTTTAAGATGGTCCAAGGTAATGATGCTACCTGACATAATATATGTCCAATGAAATGCCTTCCACATCAGGAACTTTCTATGCATGTTTATCAAATAAATGATTGAACAAAGGAACAAGACATAGCAATTTGAAGCCTTGACTATTAAGTCTATAATATGAGTAAATGGATACGTGAAAATGTAAAAAAAAAAAAAAAAAAATATGCCATGATGCAATGCATTCTGATCTCCTTAAACAAAAACTACCACATACAATTCAAGATTTATTATTGATTTTTTAAAAAATTAACTTCACCTCCCCTCTTTAAGCCTTTCCTTTAACAAGAAGAAGGGAATTAGTGAATTATAGCAGAGACCAAGTATTAGGGATTTAAAGCTTAAGTTTGGAAATCCATGTGTCTCCTTAGAACACGCAGAGTGCCAGTTCAGCTGAGTGCAGAGAGGCTTCCAGCCAAAAACAGCCAGCCGCGTTAAATCGAAGAAGAGTTGGTTAGTGTTTGTCAGTGGATGTTTAAATGTAAAATAATCCATCACCCAATTCTTCTATTCCAGTATGTTTATTAAGTAAATGTTTATTATACTAAATTCCATTTCAAACTGGGGGACAGGGGGAGTGATTTTAAAAAGCAGGAATTTTATATATCTCACATATGGGATTAGCTTAAAAGGAACAAAACCATCAATACATTTCTATTTTTAAATATGTTGTTTACATAGGACTCAAAGGAGGGTTAGAAAGTAAAACTTAGCCCCAGAGGAAAACTAGTCTTAAGGAAAATCCCCACACACACAAAAAAACCAAAATTCACTCAAGGAGGGCCTACTAACAATTGTTAAAATGAGATGAGAGTGGGTAGAAAGAAAGGAAAAGCCAGGAACAGGCCTTCCATGTTTTTGCCATTTAGAGTCAGACCATGGATGTTTATCACAGCCAGTGTTCAGTGGCCATGGGGGTAAGTATTATAGATATTTAGACACTTGACTTAATTCACTCCAGTGTTATGCAACAAACAATTATTGAATATTTGTTATATGTAAAGTAGCGTGCTGGCTATAAAATATAAGGTAATTAAAGATGATTACAAATAATTCCTATCCCCAAATTAACCAGAAGTGTCAGGCAGTCTGGATACTGTTCATAGAGCAGTTGATCTGAATATCAGTCCCCTCCCAATTTATAGACATTAGCACTAATTCCTGGGGGAAGCAGGTGTCTGAATTACCTAGATAACGCTTTCCATTCATCATTTAACTCATTTAATTTGTCTTCTTACACCTCATGGTTCTTCATTTGGCCTAAATCCAAGCACTTTCTTTAAATCCATGTTAAAGACATTTCCAGAAATGAAAATTTAGGTAGTTCTGGATCAGAAGAACTCATTCAAAACATCAGTAACATTTACTCATGTATTATATTTTGCTAAATTCTATGAAATGCTTTAAAATTATATTCACTGAAAAACTAATGGATAAGAATTTTGTTTCTATTAATAGAAGATAAATTAAAATACAAATCAGACTTAAAGGGCATTTTGAGCAAAATTTTACCAAAATGTTAGCTTCTTCAAAAGTTTTTAAGTAGTTAGTAGTCAGAAGCTGAACTTTTTCTGCCTCCCAAATAAAATGCATGTTCTTCAAGAGTTGGTACTCAGTTTTCTATCTCTGTAAGCCTAATGAGGTCCTTGCCCTGTGCCTGACACCCACCGACACTCAGTAATGTACATTGATGAATGAATTAATTAATGAATGAACAATGTGACTTTGCGATATTTGGAAACTTTCACCTTTCAAATTTAAATTACCTGGAAAAGTAAGCAAAGGTAGAGAATGACTCAGGAATGTATTATAGAACAAGCCAAGAAAACAGGCAGGTGTTTCCCAAGGCCAAAAAGTGAAGTTACACTTTGAGAAGAGCAGCTGGAAGAGGAAGGCAGCTGACCCCAGATGCTACCCCGCTGGACTTCCTGGTGATGTCCTGTAGGATGAGCCAATTGTAGACATCTCCCCAGAGGTGTTGACTCCATAGAAACCTCACCACCAAAAGTTGTGGCCAATAATCTGATATCCTGGAAATCTGTCCAGCACACTGAGCAGAGCTATCCAATTCCAAAGAGTCAACGGGATTTATTGCCAAAGATTCCTTTGCAAAAGTTAGAGGACATATCATTCTCATATTTTGCCCTCCTTGGTGAGATTTTTAAATAAACACACAGTTTCATTCCTGGACTCCCTAGCTGGGTATTCTTTGAAACTTCAGTTACAGATCACTCAGAGGAACAGTGTGCCCTCCGAGAAAGCTCTATGAGAAGGGTAAACACCAGATTAATGTTTTCCCTATTTAAAACTAATTTGGAACTAAAAATAGCTGCAGCAGCCTATACTTGTCTCAGAGGGGGAGGCAGAATGGCAGGGGCAGGGGTTACACGGCCAGGGAGCGCCCACGGTGAATTCTCCAATGTCGCAGCATTGGCTGTGTCACTGGGGACCACGAAACAATGTCGGTCACATGTGCAATGTATCCTGTTTTATCAATAAAATGTGTAATTAATTTCATTATTTTTAGAACACAAACAGAAATTCATTATTTTCAAATATTCATATTTTGGTATTTAATATTTTTGCAGGATTTTAAGTGCTGAAAAGATCATCCATTTGTGTGCTGAATAGCTCCATTTCATACTTCCATTTTATGAAGAACATGAAGGAATTTATTTGACTTTACCAAGGTCACCAGCAAAGCAAGGATGAGAAACCTGAGAGTGAATCTTTTCTGCTTCCAAATGTTTTGAAAGTTGGCTCATGTAAAGAAGAAAAAGAAGGGGGTGATGAAAGAGCACTTCTGGGAATGAAAAAGAGAAACGTTGTCTCTCAGTGCCTAGAGGTCTGTGCTAGCTCCAAAGATAAGCTTTTATTTTAGGCACAGAGCTCAAATTAATCATCGCTTTAACCTGACATTTTCCTTATTATATCCTGAATTTTTAAAAATAAATGAAATAATCACAAAAGCATAATTTTATAACATTTGCCCTTATTGACCTAATTTTTTTTTATTTCAGCATATTATGGGGGTACAGATGTTTAGGTTATGTATGTTGCCCTTGCCTCCCCACTCCCCCCCAAGTCCGGGTTTCAAGTGTGCCCATTGACCTAATTTTTAATGCCTGAGTTTCGTGCTTTGGCATGTATTTAAATAACTTAGTATTTCAGTGAGTTACGCAGGTAAAAAATATCTCCTGCATTGTAGTATTTATTGAGCCAACATTTATCGAAAGCTTGTTAGTCATGTACTATTCTCATTTCCCATTTAGCTCTTATAAAAAAATGGCGTGTTGATCAGTGAAACCAATTTGCTGGTGAGTACATGTGGTGTTTATTTTTCCATTCTTGGGATACTGCACTTAGTAGAATGGGCTCCAGTCTGGGGGATGGACTCACTTGAAGCTCTGACTCAGGGGCGGGAGAGGGGCAAGGGCAATATACGTAACCTAAACATTTGTACCCCCATAATATGCTGAAATAAAAAAAAATGGCTTGGAGGAGATACTATTTGTATCATGCTTATTGTACAGTTAGGGAAATGATGTATAAAAAAGTTAACTAATTTCCCCAAGATCACAGAAGTAGCGAGTACTGGAGGCTGAATGCAAACAGGCTGATTATTTATCCAAAACAAAACAAGACAAAACAAAACAAAACTCCTTATAGTCAATCAACCTCACAGCCCCTGTCAAAGGCTACTTTTTAGCCCATAAAACCTTTTCTTCAGGAGGTTTCTTAAAAACAACAATAATAACAACAAAAACTTCAGCAGAATGTTGATCCAATTTAGTATTTCTAGAAAACCTTATTTCTATTTCTAGAGTTTTCCTTATTTCTATAGTTTTCTCTATTGGCTTGATTCCTGCTGTTGTTTTGTAGTCAGGAAAGCCTTTGTGGTGAACTAAATTCAAATTCCCACCCTGCTCACGTAGGCCATGTGCCCTCGGGCGTACGTGCTACCTAAGTTCTTGCATCCTCTTTCATGTTGGTATTCAGTCAATGGTTCCCAAATTTCTAGCTATACATTTTTTTTTAGGAAGTAAAAGGGAATTTGGAGATTACTCCATACAATTTATAAATGAAGAAAATGAGCCCAGAAAACTTGAGTGATTTTTAAATGCCTCTAAGCTAGCTCCTTGTAGAAGCAGTAATGAACCTGGTTGCTGGAGTCCCCAGCGTGTGCTGTTTCACCTCCCCACGCTATCTCAGGCTGATTACTGTATAACTGATGATCTCTGCTACCAGGAGAAGTTTTCCTCAGGCAGGTGTGGCATGATTATCTGCATGTGTTAACGAGAGTTACAGTGCTGGGCAGAGAGGTGGGGTGTAGCCCAAAGCCTTTTCTATGCCTGTGAGTTTTAAGTTCTAGCTAATGTGGTCAGAGGCGTCTGTTGCCATTTTTGTTTACCTCCCTCTTGCTAATTTGAATCCTTGACATTTTAGCTGAGCTCTGGAAGCCACACAAATCTCAGTTTAGTGGTTTGCTTGTCATCTGAAGCTTCACTGCTGACTTAAATGAGTCCTCCCTGGCCGCCCTTCCTTCCCAGGGGCGCACTGCTTACAGTTGCTGCCGCCAGCTGACTCCTTAAATGCATTGAGCTCTCTGTGGCAAGGCCCAGGGCTCTCTCTGGCTCTGACATGTTCAAAATTTTATCATTAATGTGGATAAATATATAGAGGGTTTGCTGAGCCAACTTACAGATGACAAAAAGATGGGAAGTACAATGAATATGATAATGGGAGAATCCGGTCATAAAAAGCCACGTGGTTTTCAGAACAAAGTAAGTGATAATTTGGTTCCTCTCATTTTAGTCAGAACCACATATGGACTTTTATTTTCCATTTTAGGCACTAAGGACATAGTTAAACTGAAGAGCATCCAGAATTTTTAGAAGAAGAAGAGATGATTCAAAGCATATGATGGATATAATATGTAAATGGTGGAAGGAGCTGGAATTGTTTGTCCTGGGAGAATATGATAACTGTCAAGAACTGTGAACGTTCTGAGATTTCACCCACCCTACTTGCAAGCTAACAACTTTGCCAGAGTTTCATAGATGCTAGCAGAAGACATAAGACTTATGGGTCAGAGACAAAAGACAGTTTATTATTCACGGCAATCTTGTGCCAGTTCCTTAAGACCCAATTCCCATAGGGCAACACACACAACAATCCTGCACACATAGCAGATTGCATTATAGGGGAGGAACTCCCACCTTAGGAAATCCTAGTCTTTTATTATGGGCTGCAAGCAAACCTGCCCAACCATTTTCCTAGGGCAAGGGAGATAACTATCTCTACACAAACATCTTTGAAAAGAACAAAATGTTGTCAGGGCCTCTGCTGGAAAGACATGTGAAATATAGGAGAGACTCACAGAGAATTGGCTTCCAACAATAATATGCATCTTGAGAGTTGCCATGTTAACAAGTATTAGAAATTTCTGTTACTCCAGAAGATAAAACAATGTTCAAGGGGTGAAGATTACAGAAAGACAAATTTCTGGCAGATATAGAGATATATTTTACGAAAAACAGAACAAGTTCCAAATGGGATGGACACTTTTGGAAGTTAGACACGCAGCCATTTGTTGTTGACTATTGAGAAAAATATTCATATACCAGAGAAGTACTGAATTGAATGGTACATTCAGTGTCTTCCAACACTCCGATTATCAGAAAATAGGGGCAGTGAAAGAAGTGAAGTAATTAGGGAAAAAGGCAGGGCAGAAAAGAATAAAGTATACTCTCAAACTTGAAATACTTCACTGTATTTTCTGAAGTTCTATGTCCTGAGAGGATCCAGATATCTCGTTGATAAACGATAGACAGGGCAGTAACCGCAGTCTTTATACACTTGATGTTGTAATCTCCCTTGTCGTGCCTCTTCAGCTAAGAAACACAGCTCAAAATCTGTTTGGAGATAAAGAAACTTTGAAGACTTATCCTAGATTGGTTATACTGAGTTTTGAGAAACAGAATCTTTGCTAAGGAATTCTCTACAATCTAACTGAAAATACTTCCTATTGCCAAAACACTTAGACTGAAGCGTCAGAATATTTTAAAAGAAGGTGTATCATCCGTAGGGTTTGTTTTTTTTTTAAGAAACAAAACATGTCTAACCCCTTCCCTGCCAAAAGAGACTATTTTCGATTATTATAACTCTCATGTCGATTAGCAAATGGATATTTTTACGCATGGGTTTATTAACTGGTCATTCTGTTTGAATTCATCTGCATAGCACACGTATAAGATGATACAGCTACGACCCCTGTGTGGAGAGGTCACTGTGGTCATGCCATGTGACTTCTTTGCTTCTCTGTTTCTTTCTATGTGAAATGAGGGGGTTTAAATAGATGACAGCAATGTTTCTTTCCAGCTTTTCAAACTCCAAAGAGCCCAGGAAGAGCCACTTTCTTAAAAGCTGACATAAGCTTGGTGCTGCTAATAGGATTGGAAGAGAATAATGGTGGAGTTCTCTTTGGAAAGATGATTATAGGGAATCTCTCTTACTCTAAAGCAAAGAAAGTACAGAAGCATCAATCAGGATGCTGGGAAAGGCTGTGGGATGGAGGGATCTAAGAGGGCCTTGTGGTGCTTTGGGACGAGACATGAGTATAGTTCATAGCCAGAAACTGGAGACAAAATTTGTTTCCTACTAAATCCAGCGGGTAACCCTATTCTTAAAAAAATGAACTTGGAAAAGACCACAGATTGGCTAACATGTTGGGCTCTGGCTTACCTGGCCAGAGCAAGCTGCAGGATGGGGAGGTCCCACATCTGCAGAGTAGACAGCTGTCTGGAAATAATCCATTAATCTTTTTTTGAAATAAGAGATACAAACAAAGCTTAGAAGGTTCTTCTTTTCTGTCTCAAAACAAGGGAATAATCTTTTCTCACATGGGCCAGTTTGATTCTATATCACATATACCCATGTAGAGATCTGGGTACTTTTTCTGGAGATCATGGCTTTACTCTACAGCTTTTTGGTTAATCACTAAATGAAACATCCATCTTACATAATTTTTCTCAGAAGACACACATCATATATCTCACAAATCACATCTCAGATTTTATTCAATGCTTTTGAGCTTAGAATGTTTATTGAAAATAATCATTTCAATATGTTTTACATGTCAACTCTAAAAGTTGACATTTTGAAATTACAAGACTTTTTTAAAAAATAATTTATAGCAAACAAGTGAAATTTCTCATCACACTAAATTTATCAATGTCCTTATAATATGAAAACTTCAGTATTTCAGTAAAATACTGTACAATGAATCCAATAAAAAAAGAACTTGAATATATGTTTTTTCTACGTACATAAACGTCTGCTCTGTCTAGCTTTTGCCTCCTAAAACTGTTGTTTATTTTGCCTCAGCCTTAACCCTTAAAAATAGCAAAAGAATCATCCGTCTTGGAATGTTTATTAATTTACCAGCAGGAGGAAAGTTAATCTCCTTCACACCCCACGTTAAACTTGCTTTATTCAGTGTTGAAAGTATTTTAAAAAGGTCTCTTGGAGGCAGAGATGTTGATCTAGAACTTGGGGCCTCATGGGGGCATGAACCGTGGGGCTGCGATTCAGAGCTGGGGCTAAGAAGGAGGCTGCCGCATTTTTCTGTTCTAGAGAACGACCTTGGGAAAGTCTCTTTTTTTTTCCATCCTGGGCTGCCAGCCGCACCCGTTATAAATATCCTGGGAGGCAGGCGAAGTGCTGCCCGGCACCGCCGTAGCAGAGAGCCGGGACAGGGAGGACGCGGGCGACCTTCCGAGAGCAGCCGCCGCCCCCGGGGCGAAGCGAGGCGGCCGAGCGCCCCGGTGTCCTGCAGCAGCGCAGGCTCTCGCCACTTGCTGCCGCACTCTCTCTGGGCAAGGCGGGCGCCCCGCGAGGGCAGGCCGCGCAACGGGCAGCCCTCTGCGAAGGGAAACGAAAGTAGAGCGGGAATGGAGGGAGGCGAGGGGGCGCCAGGGCGGAGCCTGCGCTCGGGGGCCTGCGGGGCGGGTATTTCAGGCTGTCCCGCTGTAGAAGTTGGTCCCGGCGTTGGCCTGAGAAGAACGCGGAAGCTGGAACTGACGCCCCTCCTCGTGTCGTTTTCTTTCTCATGAATCTGCGGCGACCCCCCCACTTGGCTTCCCGTTGAGGACCCTCTGATGTCCCGCTCCAGCGCGTCCTTCCCGCAGGCGCTCCCGCCGCCTCCTCCGGCCAGGCTGCTGCCCTAGCCAGCACCCACGCCCGCGCCTCTGCTCCCTTAGTCTGCGGTTTTCTGGCCCCTTTCCTTTGCTCGTGTCTAAAACACCTCCATCCTCTTAGGTTGAGATCTAATTTATTTTGTAATAAAAACTTATATTACATAAAGCTTTAGACCAAGCACTTAGACATGCACAGTTACACCCGAGCCATTGTCTCTTGGGACATCTCCTTCACTATTTTGGCCCATATTCATCTTTTTCCATACTGTATCTCTTGGAGCATTTATTCACTAACCCAACTCTGCAGAATCAACCCCTAGGGTTGGAAGGCTGTAGTAATGTCCATTTAAACAAGCTCCCCAGGAGAAACTGAGGAGTCAGGTTGACCTAAGGTGGTAGAATTTTGACTATTGCTGTTTATATTTTTCTATATTGTTTGATACATTTTACTGTGATCATAAAAAATTCATTTACATATTAAGCTCTCCAGTTGATTCTGATGGTGTAGGAACCGTAGGTCCATATCAGTCATTTGAACAATGATTCAGTCACATGCCTTTTTTCATTTATTCTCTCTCCAACAAGGTAGACAAGTATTCAAGAGCAAGAATTCGCCCTTTTTCCTCTCTCTCCAGTACTGGAAATTCCAGACTCAAAGCAGGGACTTCATAAATACTTGAGTGATTTTGAATAGACTCTCAAAAAAATTAGAAAATATTTAATAAAGACACTCGTGATATAGTATATTTGAAGGAAAAAGGAAACCTTACAATTAGTAGATTAAAGAAGTAGGTATTAGTAAGACAGCAAAAACACTCAGGTGACTTAATGGACCACAGGATGACCACAAATTAGTAGCAATGTTTTGCTTTAGATCTAGAAGCAAAGAAGCTTTGAAGGCATCAATAAACTTGTAGCAGGTAGAAACCAGGAGCTGACTCACTTTTTTTAATCCAAAGCATTCTTACAATGGTGTGTTCAATTAAAAATTCTACAGCTAAAGAAGACATTTGAGTAGCTAGAGAAAGTTAAGAAAAGAATCCAAACTCTCATACGTTGCTGGTGGGAATGTAAAATGATGCAGCTGCATTGGAAAACGGTTTCATGGTTCCTCAAAAAGTTAAACATAAGAGTTACCATATGAACCAGCAAATCCACTCCTAGGTATATACCCAAGAGAAGTGAAAACACATGTCCATACAAAAACCGTGCATGAATGTTCACAGCAGCATTGTCCAAAACAGCCAGTGGATAACCATGATAGCCAATGGATAAATAAAATGTGAAATATCCAAACAGTGGAATATTGTTTGGCCATACAATGCAATAAAGTGCTGCTCATGCTACAACATGGATGGACCTTGTATGCACGCTAAGTGAAAGAAGCCAGACATAAAAGGCACATGTTGTATGATTTCGTTTATATGAAATGTGCAGGATCGGCAAATCCATAGAGACAGAAAGTAGATTAGTGATTGCCAAGGACTGGGGAAGAGGGATGGGAAGTGACTATTGGTGTGTACAGGGTTTGGAATTTGATAGTGACGAGATGGTAGTACAATTCTGTGAATATACTGAAAAAAATCACTGAATTGTGCTCTTTAAAAGGGTAAATTTTATGATATGTAAATCATATTTCAATAAAGCTTTAATTAAGGTAAACAAGAAAGAAAAGAATCAAGGGTGCATATGGGGAGGAGTGGGAACCCAGGCAGCAGGACCCCAAAGAATGAAAAAAAGAATAGGAGGTTAGAAAACAATTTTACTAAGGGCTGCCTTTTTGGATGTAGTCAACTTTTAAATATTTTCTTTAATCAGAAAAGATGATTACTAGCTGAGGAGAAAATTAGAAGACATAGATTGTAAATACAGCCTAAGGGGTTTGGTTTAGATACAAACTTTTCCTACCAGTAAAAGTTGCAATAAGGGCTGTTAACATGCCCCTTTTTGGTGGACTGAAAGAGGGCTCAGAATAGGTTTATCTGTACAGGACAATTTGCGGGGGCCCTTTCTGAAATGGCAGGGGGATGACCTTTCATGGTCTTTGCTCTTTTTCTCTGTCTTGGAAAAATGTTAAGCCTGAGCATCCAACACCACACACCACCCTCAGTGCATTTGTCCTGGTCAAATAAGAGAGGAGACATTTCTGTTTCTTGAAAAGTTTTATTTGGTGCCTATATACAGTCATAAACACCCATTCCTCTTTTGACTGTTAAAGTCTTCTCCTCTAAAACAATTCAATTTTTATTAAAAAAAAAAACCTTGAAGCTGCACTTGCAACCTATTATTACATTTCAACCGTTTGTGTGAAGAAAGTAAATTCAGGTTACATATAGCTACTTCTACACATATTATTAATAATATGAATACATAGAATATACTTGGCCTGCTGAGGAGTTTTTAAAACTCTGCAGCCTTTGTATTCAGATTTATCTGAAAAGTAAAACATCATTCTCACTCATATTTACCAAGGACAGAACCATGTGTTCAAAGCTTTCCCACTGCTTCCCACTGCTCCCTGCTTTAGGAGAAACAAGGAACCGCTTTGGGTCCATTCAGCACGATCTTCCTCACTCTGCTCAGGACCCAGACGCCCAGGAAATAACACAAACCAGAGGCATTACTAGAGCGAGGAAACCTCTCCTTGGCCTCCTCACCTGATTCATGTCAGATCCGGTCTAGTCTTTTATTCTCAGGTCAGATAGGGAAGTGCTTTGTTTTGTGACGAAGTCTCCGTAAGTACTGATGCTCCTGATTTCACAATCACACATGTTCAGCAATATTCATTCATTGAGCAAACATGGAAATTCAAACCTTCTTATTTTGGGTCAGTAATATAAACCTCCATTTCCAGCATCCTCGAATGTCTGAAACCCAACTGCGTGTTTATAGAATAATGGATTGCCGTCCCAGGACCAGATACGTTAAAACTTGATTTTTGAGAACACTGACCAGGGGCAATCCTCGCCAGGACGCGGAGCACTTGGCCGCCTCGCGAGGAGAGCCTGGCCCGTGCCCACTAAGCGAGGGCATGGTCGAACTGCCCTTTCTCCAGGCCTTCAAGCCCGTCCGCCCAGGTCGAGGTCGGCATGCTCCGATACGGGTCCAGCAGAATCCGGAAGCACCTGACGATAAGGATGCCCAAGAAAATAAACAACAAAATAACAAAAACAAACGTCGTTTTCTGCTCCAGAGACATGCTAGAATCTGACGACAGGTTCCCAAGGGGCGGCAGCGGAGAAGGGGCGGGCTGTCCTCCATCCATGGTCCAGGGAAGCCAAGGTGCAGGATCTTGCGGTTTCCCTTTCGTCCATCATCGGTCCGCTGTGTGCATGGTGGCTGCACCCCGCAGACGCTGCGTTATCTGCAGGGAGAAAGACAGAGAAGGAAAGGGAATAACCGTCAAATAGCAACCTTATTTTCTAGGCTCACCCTCACGGTTTTCAAAGAGAAGAAGAAATCTGTAAACCAGCTTTCTTTTTCACCAGAGATCCTTAATTCTGTATAATTATGGAGAAAAATATTTTACTATTGCATGAAATTACCAGATTGTTCTCAGAAGAACCACCTGGGGCCAGGAGGGGTGGGCAGGAAACGCAACTGAAACATAGGAGAAGAGAAATGTACGAGGTAGCATTGACCCCGGGGTACGCTGTGGCTCGACGTCCAAACCCAGCCTCGCAGCCAAGTCTCTTCCAACTCCCCTCCCATGATATTGCTCTTCCACTATTCTTTTATTGGTAGCATTGAATGAGCACCACCTGTGTGCCAGGGCGGCTGCTAAACTCGACACACGTTAGCCACAAGCTCCGTGGAAGCAGCGACCTCTATAGCCCCAATGCAAGGAAGCTGAGGCTAGAAAAGGTGCTTAATAAAGAAAACCCTCTCAGGCAGCATCAGTTCTGGGCTCTGGGCTTTGGCCTTCAGCCTACTGCTAAATGAATGTGGGACCTTGGAGAAGTCACTAAGCTGTAAAAACACAAGTAGAAATGCCTGCATAGCTCATGGTGCTATAATAAGGATGAATGTCTGTGAAAACCCTTTGAAAACTATACAATAAGAAAAACAAACAAAGCCAAAGTGTTGCTTCACTTAAGACGTGACTAAGGGAGCTCTGATGGTTCTCCGATGCTTTCTGCTGCCTGAGCCAAGGGACAAGGGAGGCATCTCAGACTCCCAAACCATTAAGTTACTGCTGCTTTTTCTTTTTTCTTCGAAAACAAAGACTAGATTCAGTTCTTGATCCTGAGAAGCACCTAGAGAATTGAGCTAGAGAAAAGGAATTGATCAACTGCACATTTATTTTAAGAGGACAGTTTTCCTTACATTGGCTTCTTACCATGTAGGACCGCGTGGGTGGTAGAGAGGAAGAGAAAAGAAAGGACATGTTATCACTCTTTCCATTTTACTGGTGGAAGAAATGAAGTACATGGATATTACTCTTTGTTTTTAAAAGCAAATCAGAGTATACACAAAAGTCATTAAAAGCTTCAGATACTGAACTAAATTTGTTTAAATCAAATTTTGTAAACAAAAGTACATATATTAGATATTACTAAATAGAAAATCATATGACATATTTATTAAGAATTTGTCTGTAAGAAAAATCACATAGCAGAATAGTTAGCTATGGAAATTAACATGGATCCAAAAGAAATTATGCTCAAAGAAAATAAGCAACCAAATAAAAATAGAATTTATGACCTAAAGCATCAACACCGTATTTCTTCGGTTAGTTTATAATCATTGCCTTCAAGTACAGCATTAGTAATCATAGTAACAGTTTGCATGTATATATTGACACTTTGAAATTAGAAAATCACAGTTTAAGAAAACAGTTTATGAAGGGATCACAACCAGCACCTGGGAGAAGGGAGTTAGTTACCAGTTTGGGGACAATAGATCGTTTTTGCAGCTCCAGCACTTTGAGCGTGTTTAAAGGCTGGAACTGTTGCAAGATTCATTTATAATTCATGTTTGCTTTGAGGTAAGAGTGGGATAAAATTCGACTATATTTTTTAAAAATAAGCTCTTTCGGAATATAGGGGATGTTAATGAATTGGGTTTGGTGTGGTTGGCTTGTTCCTAAGCACCCTCCCTGCAGTGGGTGCTGATTCCTCACTCACGGGGTGGGGCAGAAGCAGGTGGGGGGCAGAGCCTCCTGCGCAGCTCTCCTTTGCCATCTGTGTCCACCAAAAATACACACAGGACTTAATCACACCAAATATAAAATGCTCCGAGGGCTGGGTCAAAGGAAAGCCGTCTGAGGCTAGAGGACCAGATTCCTCCCTGACGTGTTCCCTCTTGCCTTTTCCTGTCCTGCTAGGATTCCCTGCTCTGACCCTGTTCTCCTCACTGCATTAGTAGAACCCCATTCTACATCCACTTTCCCTCCAGCACAGATGAAGCCAGAGTCCTTTTCTTCGTCCATTCTCAACAGAGCTGAGACAGGCATGCATTTCCAGAAAGTTTTTTATGAAAACACTACATAATCCAGAAAGGAAATGTAGGAAAAGCAAAGACCATTGACTGTATAAATTTACAACATTCAGAATGGAGAATATAAGTAAAAATAAAGGATAAGGATTTCTGGATCTAGGAAGTCCAAGAAAACAGGGAAGAACTGGGTAGACAGCCTGCGAGATGAGCCCTGGCTGGGCACAATCTGGCTGGCCGGTACAGCAATGCTTTGTCCGCCCTCCCTTCCCACCCTGGCATCTGCCTGATGAAGGCCATCGCGAGCCCCAGGGGCAGTCTGCCCCAGCCTTCTCCTCCATGCAAGGCAAAATGCCAAACCCTTCTCTCCCAGATCAGCACCTCACACTTCCCAGGCTTCACCCACGACTCAGGATTTAGAGCTGGTACACCGCTCATTTGGGGGCTCAGTGATGGGCAACCATTCTAGAAACCCCAGCAAAAATAACTTAGTGGTCCTGATTCAGATTATCTTCAGTCTTCCTAGAAATGACTCTGGGACCCAGCTTCCCCACAGCAGATGCCAACTATTGGAATGGTTTTCTAAAAATCAGTTTTAACCTGCAGTTTCACCACTCTGTGCTGATTAAAAGGCAAGATGCAAAGATATGGTTAACCCTCTTTGCAGCCTGGTCACACGTTCTGACAAGTGGGCTAAAATATAATGCATATGTTCTCTGATCTCTTCATCACCAACCCCTTCCAGATATACCAAATCGATGAGTAAATAGAGTTGAAAGAATAGCACATTGTGAGTTGTAAACCTCTCCTCTCCCAGCACACTGCAGTGCCCAAGTTCTCGTGAAAATAACTTCTTCTGGTCAAATTATCAAAGCCTCCTTTTACCAAGGAAAGCGACACATTGATGTATTAGCAGGAATTTGCCTGTGAGGACCGTTCCCACCTCAAGGAGGGGGAAATGTAGGTAGTAAGGGGAGTAAAAGAAGATTTTGCTGGGAATGAGGGACTTCTAGAAAGGCCAGGGGGACGGACATGGGGCAGTGAGCAGGGGGCTCAACTAGAGAGCCCCCAGGGAGGAATGAGGGGTGGTGGATAAAGATGAGATGATCAAAAGATAGTTATAAAGAAAGAAAGAGATCCCAAAACAAATGCCAACTCTTTCACGATTTTGCCTAGGACCGATGAAGTCCCTAGCAGAGCATGCTGGATTTTAAACCTGCAATCAACTAATCAATAATTTACAAATTTAGAAAGTTCAACAGCATGTTTAAGTTGGAGGAAGCATCAGATATAACAAGACAGAGAAAAAGAAATAATCACTTCACTACTACAATACAAAAATATTCAAAGACATGTAAATTTTTAAAATATCTGTCTTAGGGTAAAATGTCCCTTTTTAGTAAAAATGATTTTTAGAAAATGTTCATGATTGCTTTTAACTAAATAATGAAATCTTTCTTTTAGATAAGTAGAGAAATCTCGGCAAGTAAATTATCTCAAAAGATTTTGGCATGACCCTGCCTAGCCTTCATAATAGCAAAGGCAGTTATTTGAAGTATAAGAAGGGCCACGGTTACTCACGGCAGCATCTTAATCCTGACCGGCTTTTCCCATCATGCGGCACATCTGTGTCTTCCCTTTGGCAGGTCCATTTGTGTGTGCTCAGGAAATAAAGTTTAATTTTAATACTGGACCAAGAAAAGCTTAATTAAGAGATACCATTTTCAAAAATCACATAATACTTCCCTGGACCGTGACATACTGGCAAACCAGATTCCTCTGATTCCTCACGCAGCCCCGCGACAGCAGCCCACCTAACCACGGCCCTCGCGCTGTTAGCCACTGGCTCAGCTTGAGAAATTTTCAGAGCGGCCTTCCCTTCCTGTGCCCACACTTCCTGCGCACTGCATCTCGAGTCGCCTGCCTCAGCCCGGATCTTACCTGTGCCCCTCAGGAGCCCTTTACACCCCAGCGGCCACAGCCCATCGACCCCCTCGTGGACCTGACACCCTGATGTTTGCTGGAGCACAAATGAGGACCTGCTGTAACAGTGGGATTTTCAAGATACTAATTTATTTTCATAACTTTAAAAAGGAGCAGACATCAAATCACACTGAGCTCCCCGTAAAATGATCAATGTACTGATAAGAACAAACTTACATGCAGTCGAATGTGGTGCAGACACCTGTGGAGAATGTCCTTCAGCTCAACCCAGCACCTGCTTTCTTTGAACACCCCCAGGATCCCCAACCCATAATGCTCTCCTCCTCCCCTTCCTCCCACCTGTGGAATCTCTCCCTGTCCTTCAGGCTTTGCACCAAATACCCCTTCCTCAGTGGGGCCTTACCTGTCTCCCTTCACCAAGGAGGGGGCGCTTCCTGCTCTGTCTCTGGGGATGTCACCGGTGCTCTGTGACAGCGCTGATGACAGGACAAGTCTTGACGGCGTTTGTCTCCTTCCCTTTATTAAACAACAAGCTCCATGAGGAACTCCTTGCTGTGCTTGGATCATTGACGCTTTAAATACAGGTTAAATCGACTCTCTAGCCCCTTACAGTCCAAGGAAACAAATTCAAACTTCGGGGTGCCAGCTGACTGATCCGGAGGAGAAAAAGAAAAGTACATCATCCAGCCAAACCGAGATGCTGGACCATTGTGTTTGAAATAAGTCTTGTTTTAAAAAATCACAGGTAGTTCAAGTCACAATGGCACTTTAACACTCACAGATCTCATGATTTTAAAAGCAGTAAGTTATTTGGTTCTTTAAATTCTCCTTGGCCTCGTGCTGTTGGGTGGGGTCTGAAATACAAAACTCAGCCAGAGATAGTCAGTTACCCTTCTATTTAAGAGGTCAACCCTTTCTTACCTG
Source organism: Propithecus coquereli (assembly GCF_000956105.1). NCBI lineage: Eukaryota > Metazoa > Chordata > Mammalia > Primates > Indriidae > Propithecus > Propithecus coquereli. Next base: position 416,793 of record NW_012147634.1, on the reverse strand, counting down.
ATCTGCTTTTTGGTGGGGAAGGGAGGCCGTTTAAAATATCCTGAATCCAAATGTCTTACATGGAAACTATTAATGTCAACATGTTCCCTTCTCAGTCTCAGATCCCTTGGACATTTTATTTCATTAGCATCTCATTATACAATTTCACAGTAAGGAAAAACATTTTCTCTGAAGAAAATATGTCTTAAAGCAATGACATATTTCTTTTCCAAATTTTTAAAGTGACAGCAACAGAATTAGTCAAGTGCATTTGGCACCTTGTTCTGTGAAGTCATAACAGGCACTAAATTCTACGGCCTTGCTTTTGTGGCCATCGACCCCCGAGCCCACCCTCTTGCAATGGGTTGCAATGATAATAGCTACAGTAGTTGTACTACACGTGTAGTCCTGCCTGGAACGTAGTGGATGTCCAATAAATAGATGGTGATGAATGAATGTTTTCTCTTTACACCATTTTTGTGCAAAATGAGATTTATTTGTACTTACTGTTATGCAAACAAAGGAATAGAGATTATAAATAAACTGCCCAGAATGATAAAAATCAGTTACCAAAAGAGTAGCATCCCCCAAAGACTGCTGGATCCCAAATTTTTCCCTGGAATGTTGGAATGAGTTGAAAGTCATCATCCCCCAGCTGTTAATGGCATGTAGGGTGTAGTTAAGCAATGCTTAAACTCCTAAAACACATAATTGCCGTGCCTAATTTTTAAAACTTCTAGGTCAGAAACCTAGTTATGTGACTTGACATGTTTTCAAAAGTAGGTGTGAGAACAGCGCGTCCAATGAGGAAGAGCACTCACGGGCTCGTCCAGTTCACAGTCACATGTGATGGACAGCACATTTTGTCCTACAAAGACATCCTGTAGCCTTATTTATATTTATCTGGCAGGCTAGCGAGACCAGTCTGTAGACTTTAACAGGAAGAGAACTAGCTAGCTAGGCAGGACTGAATTTGCAGTGACTGGCAAAGATAAACTTACTCAAAATGCTGCATTATTCTGCAACAGTTCTGAAGCTGACTGTTGAAATGTCAACATGGCTTTGAATGACTGAAGTAATACATACCCTGATATTGAGACTAAATAGAATCAGTCCCTACTTTTAGAGCTAAAGGAAGCTTTAGCTGCCTTCCCATCTGTATAACTGGAGGCTCTCAAGGTTCACCTCCTTCTCCAACCTCTCACCCACCCCAGACCGCGTAAACCTCGCAGGTGATCCTATGATGCATCTGCCCCCAACAATTGCGAGTCCTCTGAAGAAGCCACCTCATCATCTAAGTAATCAGATCACGACATAAGCAAAAGTTATTCCCCTACGAATCTTTTGGAAATTCTGCAGATTAGCCCAGTGAACAATAACTCAAGTTCCAAGACATACACACACAGATACAAAATGTTTCATATAAATTCAACGAATGCATGGCCCTTTTGGTGACCAGCCAAGAACCTCAGGTAAAAGTTTCCTGGCTCTCTATAGGTGCTTCATACATTTTCAATCCTCCCACTCCTCTTGTTTTTGCTCACATAAATACATGGCAACGTCTATAATCCTTTTTTCCAAGTACAGCCCTCTCATTCCAATACAATAGCCCTAATGCTTTAAAATTCACAAGAGAGCTAAGGGTAAATATTATTTTATACTCTCAAAAAATAGACCCAAGGCTACTAGAAAGCCCACAAATAATGATTTTAAAACCACGGGAATTTGGTCAGCTACAAATGTCAACAGGCAGTTAGTTTCAGCACTGCTGCCCTGGGAGGTCTGTTTTCTGCTCCCTCCTGCAAAGGTGCCAGCAGGACAGAACGCTGCTGGGGCTGGAGTCGACCTGCCCTTCCCCACTTCCTGCTGCTTGTCAGCTCTGGGTCGGCAGGAGACCTTTCTCTTCAGCCTGAGCCCCAACCTCAGTTTTACTGTCTTCATCTTCCTCCTAACACCTGCCTGAAGAGTTTTAAAGGGACTGCAGGAGAAGGCTGCAGCCTAGCTGAGAACATCAGAAAAACAGCACGAGGGTGCCCAGGCAGTAGCTGGTGGTATTAAAAGGCACCGTTAGCAAACCGGAACTTTTAACCTCAAACAATAAACCCTACTGTTCCACCCTGTTTTCTTTCTTCCCTTGTGTGTTTCACAATGAAAAAGATTACTTGCTGATACCTCAAAAGGCTGGTGCTGCACGCTGTTCATCCCCGAGGGACAGCCAACGCTATCATTATGAGTTGTTGAATTGTGATCGTCTGTAAACAAGTCAAAACATCCTTGTCGTATTTTGAAAGGTTGGATGTTTTTAATGAGTGGGAAAAAATACTGTAATGGGCAAACAGCTTTCAAGAATAAATTACTGCAGCTTAGGAAAGAAAAACGCCTGTTTCACTACTTCTTTTATCCAGCACCAGTAACGCTGTAAACTTAAGCGTGCTTTAAAAATAAAAGCATCATTACATTTCGCCCCCTCATATTAACTTTACCCGGCAACTGTTTAATTAGACTTTATCTAAAAGCTAGATCTACATTCAGAACTTGGATCCAGAAGGTATCTATGCGATTATTGCTCATGCATAAATTGTAAAGTTAGAGAAAAGCATCCAATTAGCACATCAAAGATACAGTTTGGGTCAAGTACCTGGATCTGGCTGAACAAACACTTGATCCATTTCCTGGAGGAACAGTTACAGGTAGTTACGAGGCTCTTTAGTTCCCGTTCTTCCTGACCAGCCGGTGAAAGCAGCAGACAATGGTAGCTGCAGGCAGCTGGTGGCACACCCCAGGTCTAAAGCTGTTGTTTCAGGCTTAGAAACTTCCCGTTGAAACCCCGAGTTAAAGGAGCATCGTCTTTCTGTGTCAGGCGTCATTAGCGGCCACTCCAGCTGCTTCTCTGAGGCGAGCCATGGTTGCAGTTCCGCCTCAGCAACTCTTCAGAGCATTCTGCTTGGCGAGTGGAGGCAGCGTCCTCGCAGTGTGTCTGAAGCTGTCTTCCAGAAAGCATTAACATTCAGCGGGAGGACCGGGAGCATCACTGGGCATTCCCATACCTTTTCAAAATCAGAGCCATAAATCTACCAGTGCTCTGTCTTCTCCATTGATTGTTGACACTATTCCTCTTTGGGGACGTCAATTAGCACCTCGCAGCCACCGGCCTCCATATTGCTTGTGTCTGTGACCTTCAGGCCACTCAGGTAACGGCGAGGCTCCCAGGGAAGGGCACAAACTTAGCATTTGCGGGGCGAAGAAAAGACTCCTTTTCCTAAATAAAACTGAAGCGACCTTTCTGAAGAGCAGGATTTATGGGAGGCAATGAGGTAAAAAAAACAGTTTAAAAAGAAGAAAATCATATTTTCACCTCCTGTGTGAAAATTTGCTAGGCTGTAGCTTGCCATGTCCAGGGTCCCTGGCCAGCCCGGATCGTTGTGGCCTTGGCAGGTCCCTCGCCCCCCACAGGCCACCTGAGACCACTTGATGAATAGAGAAGATAGACCTTCGTTGACAGAAAGTTGTTCTCATTCTACAAATTCTAGTTACCTGGCCCAATACTTAAATGCTTTCCTTGGATATAATGCCTAAATAAATTTGGAAAATATTTTAGGATAAAATTCTACATGAAGAGAATAGACTTCTCTAAAAAAAAATTCAGCGTAATTCCTAAGACAGAGCATCCTTATTTTTTGGCAACTCACCACTTTCTTTGTTGAGGTAGAAGCATAGTTAGCGACAACACACTCCCCCACCAAATGCCAGGGTGCATGATATTTAAAGCCACCTCTGTGCCTGTCAGCTCTGCTGGCTCTTCAGCCCACGGGAGAGACCGGCCATTACTCAGCAGCTCTGTGAGACTGTAACAGAGCTCATTTTCTAAGCAGCAAAACCCCATCTGCTCACAACAGACAACTCCAACCCTTTCAAATCAAATGCTAAGTGTTAGGATCTAATGTTACCATCAAACGCTTGATGTTAGAATCTAACCCCAAGAGAACATGAAGGTTCTTTCCCTATTTGTTCTCCTGATTCGTAACTGAATTTTCTTTCCGATTAGTTTGACTTACCCTGTTTTCAGACACACACACCCCTCCCACACCATAAACAACAGGATAAATGGAGTCAGCAGAGCACTGTCCTTCAGCACTGACTGCCATCCCTGTGCTTTCAGCTGTCGTTGGTGCTGGTAGAAGGAGCCCCTGTCTTGGCAATGCCAACAGAGTGTGGTTCAGGACTCATTTTGACCCCACCCTTCCTTCTATGCTTATCATTCCATGTGGTGAGAAAGTATTACAGTTAGAAATGAGCCTGGGTTTTTGCAGCTTGCCCTGCCAAAGATGCTTCTTCCAGCTTTGTTTTAGCCGATAGCCTCACAGAGATGGAAGAGAACTTGAGAGGGCCTGGGGCCGTCCGCTAGCTGCTCTGCAGGCTGAAACCATCCCAGAGAGATGAGTGCCTGGCCTATTTTTAAAAGTCTCCAGGGAAGTAGATTCCATAACTTCCTCTGACAACCTCTGTTTAAACTAACTCCTCTGCTGCTTACTTAGTCTAAATGGGTTGGCGCATTTCTTTTCATTCTGTCCTTGCTGCAAAAAGCCAGTCATTAACCACTATGAAATTTTGTTAGAATGTTCTTTTCCCTGCAAGGAAGCTGAACTGGATAAACCAAAGAACTGATCTGGTGAAGATCTGGTGTTATACTTGGAGCCAAATTTAATATTTCTTTTAAAAGATAATTATAGTTGGAAATATTAAGAAACAGCCCTTCCCCCCATGCAGCCGCATTGTGTGAATCATCATGAATTCTAAAACAACGAAAAGGATTTGCTCAAATTTCGTTTGAACATTTCATAGTAGGTCCTATTTCTTCAGTCTTTAATAATCTTTATAGCTCTTCTCTGAAATCTTCCCAAAATTTCTGCTCTCTGGGATAGCTTTACACAGGGAGCGTAGAGAGCTGCACAGACCTGTGTCCAGCTCAGACACATGGAACGGTGATGGAATAGGGTGATTTCGTGATGAGTAAATGGCTGCATACGCTATGCTTCTGCTTGTCCATTCCGATCCTGGGATTTCTCCCTGGTGCTAATTTAGTCTTTCTCTTTAACCACCCGTCATGGGTTAATATTAGTTAGAAACCTATTTTAAGAACTTTTCCTACATTCTGATTTCAAGTCTCACCTTTAATGTTCTTTAGCTTATCATTTTTTCCTAAATGTCCTACGATGCACTTTTCCATGAAGAAATAGACAATGAATATGGAAAAAAAAGCCTTCACAAGCCATCAGGCTTTATGCCAGTGCACAGCTGTGTTATTATTATTATTGTTTTTCTTTCTAACTCTGCCTAATTCTCAAAATAAATTGAATCAATTCTCGAGGTATCAGTCGGGTGTGGTGGCGCACGCCTGTAAGCCCAGCACTTTGGGAGGCCGAGGTGGGAGGATCACTTGAGGCTAGGAGTTTGAGACCAGCCCAGGCAACAAAGCAAGACCCTGTCTCTACAAAAAAATTTAAATAAAATAATTCTCGATGTAACCTCCAAAAATATAAACATGGTTTTTATCACTGGACTCTTTGTAAAAATCTTTTCTTCCTTTGTGTATGTTCTTTTTTTCACCTTTTCAAGTAACATTCATTAAGCTCACACTTAATGTTAGATACATTCTGTGTTAGGTATTGCCAAGAATAAACAATATGGGTACTAGGCCCCTGGACAGGGCCCTGAGGAGCTCAGCTTCTAGCGTTGGTTGCTGGGCTTCCTGACAGACTAGCCCACTTCCACTGTACTCCACTTCCTACCCTTCCCTTCATTGCTCACCCAGCAGGTGTCTGAATCCTGTCCTCACCTTGTTATAGGACCTGGTTTCACAAGCTCACCAGTGCCTTCTGGTTGCCTCAGACAAAAGCTGCCTTCAGCGTTAATCTTCCCTGCTCCATGGCAACATTGGACATGGCTGAATACTCCCTTCAAGGAAGGCTCAGAGGAAAGAGCACGTGGACCAAATTCGGTGGTGGGAACTGATATCTCAGCCCTAGGGCCACCTTCCCTTGGTCCCTTCTCTCTTCATGGCCTCTCGTTTGCCTTCCAAGGCTCAAGCCAAGTGTAACTCATGCAACTACCAGCAAATGTGAAATGAGGGTAGAGAAACAGGCAGGCCAGGATGAATGTTAATAATCTTACCACTTTTTATCCATTAATAAAAATGCTAGCCAGTTCATGTGTGTTGTTTTTCTCTTTCTGTCTCCTTGGTTTACAAAAAAAATCAATAAATCATATAATATAAAGCTTTTTTTAAAAAAAATCAAGATTAGTTCTATTTCTAATATCCTTCCGATTTGCCAGGTCTAAGTTTATTTATCCACTCAGCTATCTTCACAGGTCAGCGAATGTTCAAAGCACAAGGGAACAGTGGGGAAGATTTAATAATATTCACACCAAGCCTATAAATTAGGATCTATATTTAAGCCTTATTACAAGCAAGCAGGTTAAAGTCCAGCTGCAGATTGGCAGCCTCCTGGTCTGATCTTTTCTTGAATGCATCTCTGCGCACATCACATCTGTGTTATGCTGAATGCTCAATTAGTAGCTGATAAACCCAGAACAGAGAAGTACTCGAAATGAAGATGAGGAACAAACACAATGCTGCAACTCAGTGGAAATGTATGTGAAAGAAACAAAACACTGGTAGAATTTAATATTTGTGAGGATTGCAGATTGCCCTACAAAATTGTGTTCATCCTTTCCTATATAAGTAAAAAGTAATAAAGCATATAGAAAAGAAAAGAATCATGCTGTTTAAAAAGCTGATCTCCAACCCTAAGAAGAACAACTTCACAAAATACACAGCAGTGCTTCTACTTAGAGACAATATTTGCAACATTTTAGTTATTAATTCTAATTACTGTATGAAAGTACAAGCACATCACTGTGGATTATTCACTGTTCAAAGGAAATACTTTGGATTTAACAGCCTGGTGGGTAAATTTATTCTTTTAAAATGACTTGTGCAATAATAACAATTTTCTTAATGGCTTTGAAATACTTAATGCCTTTAAAATGTCAAATAAAGTGCCAATTAGAGTTTTATATAAATCATCCCTCTAAATTTTTATGCTGTCATTTTGGAACTGTTCTTTCTTTCTGTCCAACAGCTGCATTTTAGAAAGGAAACTGCACTGTATGGGCAGTTTGAGGGTTGAGCAGCTTAGAACACTAAGATAATTGAGAAAATGAAGTAGAATATACATGGGAATCACTGACCTGTTAGTCTGAGTTTAATATCTGGCAAAATTCTGGAACTGAAGATCTTTCTACTGAGAAATCAATTTGAAATCACTCAGAGAAGAAAACAATCATATGAAGCAGTTAAAAAAATGCTTGTTCGAAAAAATCATGGAAAACCAATTCCCATTTCTGATACTTGTACTTGTAGAAATGTGAGGAGTTGGAGGAAGAGGCAGCGAACAGAAGCCGTGGTATGTGGACACTGAATGCAAATTTCAGCCACCTCAGTGCTGCGTCTGAGAGATGATGCACTCAATCGCTGCTTATAAAATACTTAACTTTACAGATATCTCAATATTTCAGTGGGAACAATCAAGAGTTTCAGTTATGTAACATGTTATTAAAATAGGCAGATATTAAGGTTACATCTTCCTCTTCCAATTCTATGTTCCAAACTTTGGTAGGAGGTCTACCATCTATAACTTTGCCTATAAATAATATATATTATGTATTTATGTATAGTGAGTGTGTAAATGTTATAAATCATCTGTATTTCTGTAATATATAATATTAAATTACTTCATGAGCATGTTAAGCATGCGTTTTGGGGAGCGGGTATTAGGCCCAGATAATTTAATTCAGTAAAGCCAAGAATCTGTATTTTGAATAAGAAACCTACATGATTAATGAGGTAGGGCATAGGAAATCTACACTTTGAAAAATGATATAGTTAAATGCTTTTTCCCCTTCCTTGATTATGTAGCCATATGGGGCATTTTAACTATGTGGGGATAGAGCCTTAAGCTGAAAATTTTGGATATCACAGACTTCTTTGAAAAACTGATTAAATCCATGGACCCATCATTAGTGAAAGGTGGCCTTACTAAACATATCTAACAGAGAAAAATAAACTGTCTAACAGAAAGTAAGATAAACTCACAGGAAATAATTGCCCATTTAAAGAGAAAACTCACAACTACCCCTTTTGTTTTGTTTAATTAAAACACCTGTGGGCTAACTTGTTATCTCTAAGAGTTTCTTTTTATCAGCCTTGAAGAGCCCTAAGCAGTCAGTGGGGTGCGAACTCTCCACTCCCGATCTCTGCCTCACTTCCTGCCAGAAACACACTTTGAGGACTCAGATAACCTGGCCTCACAGAGAAAAGATAAAAAATAAAGAGCATCTGCAACAGCTTTGCAGCTGTTTCTGTTATCAGTCTGCTGAAGCAGAGGGGAAAAAAAGCCATTTTTATCCTTTAAAAGCAGCAAACCACTTGGCCTCACTGCCCAGCACTTCATTCTTTCCTCCACATGCCATGGCCACTCCGTCTTTCTCTCTCTCTCTCTCTCTCTTTCTTTCTTTCTCAGAAAAATAAATAAACTTTTTACTTTTATGTATCCTAACCTCTGTGTGAGAAATCTTTCTCCATCCACAGCAAGAACACCTAGTAAATTTCCACTCTTTCAGTTAGAAAGATGCATACGCCCTGCATTGAGAACCTCTGCCTGCAATTCCCATTCCAAATATATACATCTTATCTTCCTCCTTGTTTCCTCCCATTAAGGTGGCAGTAAACAATGACTGGAATAAAAAACCCACAGTGAGGAAGACAACAGAAAAAACAAGAGGCAGAGAGAAGCTTGGTCTGTTTCTGGAAGAGGGAAAGTGAATGGAGGAATTCTGAATGAAAGGCAGAATTCAGGAGGAGGCTCCAGCTGCCCAGCAGGGAAAACCAAGCTCAGGAAGGAGAAGGGGCTAAAGTGGGGCTAAGGTGGGGCTAAGTTAGGGAGAGGTGGAAGGCCTGCAGACAAATGAGTGACCCTACCCGCCTCTGCCTTCCAAGGTTGTGGAGGTAGCTCTTAGGAGAGGTGTAAGATTGATCTCAATTGTCAGATTTGAGTGCAGGAACATCACAGAGAATGTCAGCATCAATAAAATGTCGATATCTATTAATAAATAAAATAATAAACAAGCTATCTAAACAGAACAACTGTTAAAATTCCTTCTCCCTGGGTTTAGACCTGAGAGATGAGGACAGTGCACAGGTTAGCTGTTTCCCATTATAAGCCCTTTTATGCAATCTGATTGTTTAACCATGTGCATGTTGGTTAACTATGTACAATTTCACTTTGCAAAAACTGTCAATGTAGTGTGGGTAATTTAAAAATAAATTAAAATCTCACCTTAACCCAAGCAATGGATCTCTTATGATAGCATCTTAAGGTACCAGCACCAAATGATTGGATGACTCTTTGAGAACAGAGGACTTCCTAGAACACCTAGAATTTCCCCTCCAAATAGACTGGAACAATAGTCTATTTTGCATATAAGTAAAGCTAATCCTTCTTGGTCCTCCTCAAACATTTTATGTGCTCTTAAAATGTGATTTATTATAATCATATGCAGAGCAATAAAATCTAAATTTTTGCCCTTTTTTTCCATATCAAGCAGACATCATCTGTTTTTATGTTACCTATTTATTCATTTATATAGCTGACTTCTATTTAATTATTTATTTGTTTATTTATCTTTGTGTGTATGTATTTATATCCCATTAAATTTCAGATATGTTTGAAGAAAGCCATGTAGGCCAAGTGCAGTGGCTCACGCCTGTAATCCTAACACTTTGGGAGGCTGAGGTGGGAGGATTGCTTGAGCCCAGGAGTTTGAGGTTGCACTGAGCTATGATGACACCACTGTACTCCAGCCCAGGTGACAGAGTGAGACCCTGAGAAGGAAAGAAAGAAAGAAAGAAAGAAAGAAAGAAAGAAAGAAAGAAAGAAAGAAAGAAAGAAAGAAAGAAAGAAAGAAAGAGCTCTGTAGTAGATTACATGTCATTAGTGGCAGCAGAATATCACATTTACAATGTATTCAAAGAATTTTTCAATTATTGATCTAAAAAAAGGCTGTCTGTACTTGTTTTCAAATTTTAAAGAATCAAATCCTTTTAGAATGATTGTTTGGCTGAAACGCTAGAAATATTTGATCTAAGAAAAGACTATGTCCCTTATAAACTTTATTTTTGTAGTAGTTGTACATAGACAAATGCAATAACATACACTTCAATATGTTGTTTTTTATTAACACAAAGGTGAAAATGATGGATGGTAAATTAATAGGGACTGAACACAATTCAGGAAAAATTTTCAAAAAGCTTGTGAAAAAACCAACTCTTCATTTGAAATGCTCAAGAATAGCGCTTTTAAAATAACCTGAAACAGAACAGACATTAGCCAAGTCTTACTTCCATTTTCTTTCATCCTCATGAGAATGCCCTTCAGCACTACTTTCAGGAAGGGCCCTTGCTTTTATTCTCAACATTTTTCTTAATTCAACAGTGGATGTTGGATCAATTGAGAAAAATGAACACTTAGTGTTGCCAATAGCCCTGCAATTCGTGTTGCATAACGTGACTATGGTTAGGGGCTTGAGTCAAATGTAGTGAACTGTGGATTACTAACGTGCAAGCCAAGAAAAGCTGTGCTTGAGAATGGGGAGAGGATGAAGAAAAGTCTCTCTTTCCTTGCCTGCTCATGCCCACTCCCTAGGCCACATCAGACGGAGACTGTGCCATTCATCATTAAACAGTCACCTCTGCCCTGGCCCTGCCTTGAGAATTCGTTCTCGCCTCTATGCCCTGAGGTGAGCTCTCCCTGGCTCCTGGGGCTCAGTTTCGGTGTCTCTCCAGGGGTGGAATTCATGCATTGTCTCTGTCTGATTAGTTTCTTGCATCGTTTTTTTTTTAACCTTCCTTACTCTGTAGCCTAATCACCCGAAAACCACAATTTTCCCAAGGCATTTGTTTATTTAAAATGATAAATTACCTTTCTTCCTTCAAGTATTGTCCATTCAAAGACTACCTGGCTCAGAAACTAAATATGACAAAAAAATGGAAAGTATTTTTGGAACTCTAATCAATAACTATTCTTTATATATCTTCCTGATATCTAATATCACAAAAGCAATAGTAAAATAATAATATGTAATAATAATAATACCACAATCACAATAGCAAAACTCATCAACCTTGTACCTTTGATCTTGTTAGACTTTGAACTCCTACAATGGTAAGAATTGGACACTTTTACATGTTTTTTTCTGATGAAAGCAGTATGTATGTGTGTATGTGTATGTATTTGTTCCGACTTCCAGTTAGGCTGTCAGATACATGAGAATACAGGAAGGTAGGTCTCCTATTAATTTATTTTTTGCTTGACTAGCTATGATTTTAGGAGAGGTAACAAATTTACCCACAGACTTCACTCTCTGTTAGGAATTTGCATTTTTTTTCCAGTTGCTTTCTCTTGCAACAGCATTCTCATGCTTTGCCTATCACAGTACTGTAAGTCCAACCAGGCATAACCATTAATTATAAGTTTCCAACTAGTAATCTTCATTTGTATCAGACAGGATAAGCTAGGTAATGCTGTGTTTTAAAAAAAATTTTAGTAGTAGAAAATAACAAAATTTACCTCTTGTTACACGTTCATTAAAGGTCATCTGGGGACTCTACTCCTATGTCACTGTCATCTTCATTCCAAGATCCAGACAGAGAGACTGGACTCTACCAGGCAGGGAGGCAGAGGGAAAAGAGAGCGTGGCAAAGCACGTGCCGGCTCTTAAGGACCCTGTCAGGTGGCTCACAAAGCATTGGTCAAAGCCAATCTCCTGATCACATTTGAATTTAATAGGCTGAGAAGTATAATCCTTGCCTAGGAAGGAACATGGAACACTGTCCGACAGTGACACAGTCTACTACCACATTTAACTAGAGTTTGACCCTTTACAGAGTGACTCATCACAGATTATGCCCCCAAACAACCTTTCTTTATTATTACTATCCCCCATCTCAGCATACCTGAGCTCCACCCTGCACCAACACTGTCTCCTCGCTCCATTGCCATCCGGTCTTGGTTGGACCTCCTGCTTCATCCTCCCTGCCTCCCCTTTGCTTCTAGCCTCATCTAGGCTTTTGATGCCCGGGTTTACTTGGTTTCTGTAGCCTCTGAGCTACTGGGTCTTCTTGGGGAGTATGTCTCGTCCCCTTCCTAGCTCAGCACAGTACAACTGTCTGTTTAGTGTGTTGCTCTTCTCTCGCAGCCCCTGAGCTCCAGCTCTTTCATGATGGCCAGGGCTCAGTCGGACATTCCCACAGGTACTCCCACACCCTGGCCCCAGACCTCACGGGTCAGTTATCACAGAGCTTTACCATCCCAGGACACATAATATTATCATCACAATTTTATAGCTACATAGATAAGATTTGATCACATTTAAAACATTTTTGCCCATTTCTTGATCTTCTGTGGGGCCTAAAATAAATAAACATGGCAGGGTCTCGATGTAACTCACAGTTCAATGGAAGAACAGTGACATTCACTTCTCAGTGGGTGGAGAAGGTGCATGCGGACATCTCAAGAGACTGCCTCCAGCACGGACTTTGAGAATCGCCCCCTGGTCTGCAGAAACGTCTTACTCCAGCAGAGGCAGCGACAGCACGGCCTGGAGGAGTGAGAGCCAGGTTGCAGGGAGGGTGCTGGATCTCCACAGGGAAGCGACCATTCCTTGGGTCTAGGATCCTTAGAGAAAAGAGTTATTTAGGTGCCTCTTTTTCATAATTCTGACCTACTTGCAACGATTCTAGAATAGCTTGTTTATTGATCAGAGATTATTTTCATTTGCCTTCCCTGTTTCTCCTGTGCCACCTTTTGTTGTTTTATTGCTTTTTTCTGATTGGATGGTGCCTCTGCAATCTTTCTTGAGTCACCCTGACCTTCACCGACCTCTCTGCTTGGATGCATATAGAATCAGAATTTTAAAAGAGCAGCAACATTTCTTATAAGGTTTAAGCGTTAATTTAGACTACTGGGGGCTCCACAGGGCATACACATTGCTTAATATTTTAGCTTCTTCATTCTCTTCTGAGGAGAACACAAGCCTGATGTCTTCTTGAGGGTAGAGAGAAAAAGCTCTTTACAGAAACAAAAAAACAAACTAACTAAACCCCACACCTAAAGTCAGTGTTCTTGAATGAAACCAGCCTGTTCATGTTCCTGCATGGGTTTAAAAGTTTTCAGATTAGGGCCGGGTATGGTGACTCACACCTGTATTCTTGGCATTCTGAGAGGCCGAGAGGGGAGGATTGCTTAAGCTCAGGAGTTCGAGACCAGCCTGAGCAAGAGCAAGACCTCATCTCTACTAAAAATAGAAAAATTAACCAGGCATCATGGCATGCACCTATAGTCCTAGGTGCATATAGTCCCACCTACTTGGGAGGCTGAGGCAGGAGGATCACTTGAGCCCAGGACTTTGAGGCTGCTGTGAGCTAGGCTGATACCACTGCACTCTAACCCAGGGTGACAGAGTGAGAATCTTTTTTAAAAAAAAAAGAAGTTTTCATGTTAATATGGGCCTTGGAATCTCTACTATGTGGCAAGACCGCTACCCCAACAAGTGGGGAGAGTCCCCGGGGCCCCCAGCTACCCATACCCACCCCTTACATTTAGATGGTTAAATTTCTCTTGAGTTAGAATGTTTCATTAGCTGTGGCTCCAGACTGAGCATAGCCCTGGGTCAGGGGTTGGTTGGAGGAATAGACTGTCTAATTTATAAGTCCACAGAAATTATTACACTTGATTTAAAGAAGAAATTTCCATCAGTATTTTCCATGTTCATGTTTTCCATTATAAAACCATTTCTCAAAACTGCACTGTAATTAGTATGGAACCAGAAGAGAGCTCCATGCTCCATCCAGTGATGTTGCACTGTGGGAGGCATCAATAAATAAGACAATCAATGCTTTGCTGCTTTAAGGATATTGAGTTCCTTTATTTCAGGGAGAATATTTTTGAGTCTCAGGCTATATCATCACTGGAATGCAAACAAGCTGCAATTTAGAAGAAATGTTACGCAATATTGAACATAGCTCATTCAGAGCTGTGCAATGTACTACTGAGAAAAGAGGATTGAGAGTTACCTGAAGACCACTGAGTCCTTGTGGTCATGACCCATGGGAGGAAAAGTGGTACAAGGATCCTAGAGATCTGCGTTCTTACATTGACTGTGGGGCAAAGTTACCCTGAGTGAGTCAGAGCTCAGGGATCACACTATCCCCAGCTGTTAAAATAAGGAGGCCCTAACTAGACCTAAAATTCTATGACTCCATCTATCAACTGCCCACAAGATGCCCACATCATTACTCTCTTCCCCTGCTTGGATGAGCTTTCCAAAACACTCACCATGTCCTTCAGGATAATTGGAGGGAGTGCAAACCCTTTAAGAAATCTACCTTGCCAGGGCAGAATAGATCAACCAGCACTGCAGGTGGAACATTAGAAGGAAATTTTCATCTGGAAGATGAGGCTGATTTCTTGAGTTCTTGTCGACATCGTTCAGGAAAATATTTTGCAGCATTGCCTTATAGTCTGCTTCTCTCAAAGACAGAATGGGCCGGGCGTGGTGGCTCACGCCTGTAATCCTAGCACTCTGGGAGGCTGAGGTGGGCGGATTGTTTGAGCTCAGGAGTTCCAGACCATCCTGAGCAAGAGCGAGACCCCGTGTCTACTAAAAATAGAAAGAAATTAATCGGACAACTAAAAATATATAGAAAAAATTAGCCGGGTATGGTGACACATGCCTGTAGTCCCAGCTACTTGGGAGGCTGAGGCAGGAGGATCGCTTGAGCCCAGGAGTTTGAGGTTGCTGTGAGCTAGGCTGACGCCACGGCACTCTAGCCCGGGCAACACAGTGAGGCTCTGTCTCAAAAAAAAAAAAAGACAGAATGAAATGAGGGGAACACCACATTATTATTTGCCTCAAGTTCGCACCCTCAGAGTTAGAAGTCAGCTGTTGAATCTGCTGACTTCAGGGGCGAATGCTCTGAAGCACGGTGTGCATGGGCCAGGCGCCTTTTCCTTTTGCGGGAACTTCTACTCAGCTCTCCTGTGTCCTAGACATTCTCTGGGGGAGCAGAAGAGAGAATCAGGTCTGTTGTGGATGAAGCACAATAACAACTTTTATACACAATTTTACCATTTAAATTGAAAATATCAAGAGGATCATACAGTCTTTGTTTTTGCTTCTATTTATATGGTGAACATTTATAGATTTGCGTATGTTGAACCATCCCTGCATCTCTGTGATGAAGCCCACCTGGTCATGATGGATTATTTTTTTGATAAGTACCTGAATTCGGTTTGCTAAGATTTTGTTGAGAATTTTTGTATCTATATTCATATGGGATATTGGTCTGTAGTTTTCTTTTTTTGTTGCATCCTTTCCTGGTGTTGGTATCAGGGTGATGTTGGCTTCATAAAACATGTTGGGAAGGAATCCATCCTTCTTGATGTTTGGAATAATTTCTGCAGGAAATAATTTCTGCAAGATAGGCACCAGTTCCTCTTCGTAGGTCTGGTAAAATTCCAGTGTGAAACCATCTGGTCTGGGACTTTTCTTTTTAGGAAGGTTTTTTATTGCCGCTTTAATTTCAGTACTTGATATTGGTCTGTTCAGGAATTCTATTTCCTCTTGATTGAGCCTAGGGAGGCTGTGTGTTCCTAAGAATTTGTCCATTACCTCCACATTTTCCAGTTTATGTGCATAGAGGTTTTTATAGTATTCATAGATGATATTTTATGAGTGGATTAATAAAATATGGTATATGTATACCATGGAGCTTTACTCAGCCACAAAAAACAATGGTAATGTAGCACCTCTTATATTTTTCTGGATAGAGCTGGAACCCATTCTACTAAGTGAAGCATCACAAGAATGGAAAAACAAGCACCACATGTATTCACCATCAAATCAGTATTAACTGATCAACATTTAAGTGCACATACAGTAGTAACATTCATCAGGTGTCAGACAGGTGGGAATGGGGAGGAGCGGATGGGTATATTCACACCTAATGGGTGCGGTGTGTACCATCTGGGGGATGGACACGCTTGAAGCTCTGACTTGGGTGGGGCAAAGGCAAGATACGTAACCTAAACATTTGTACCCCTGTAATATGTTGAAATAAAAACAATTTAAAAAATAAAAATAAAATAAAGGAATAAACTGAAAATATCAACTACCCAGAAATATTTTCTGCAATCCATTTGAGTATCAAAATAGCTCAATGTTGCCCATAAGCCAATCACAGAGAATTATATTGTTATTCTAAAATACTTGAGCTTTGTTCTTACTGATAAAATGATGGGAAAGAAAAACTCAATTCTACAAGCATGTTTTCATAAACACAAAAAGAACTAATTCAAAGCTACCATGATTTGAGTAATTGGTTCAATTCAAACATAGTGGCTGGTAATCACACTAGCTATTTTCCTTTCAAAGCTTGCTGTTTATATAATGAAAATAAGTCCAATGGGTTTCAACCAGAAGCATATTTTATGAAGACCTAAGTAAAAAGTCATTTCAGGGAGTAATTAGAAATCACACAACTTTCATCAGTGTTTCCAAGGGAAAGTTTCTTGTGATGCTTTTCCAGGTGAGCTTTTGCCATTAGGATTTCACCTTAAATGACTAAGTACCTATGTATTCAAGCATCTTTATCATTTTGAATTTTGTTGTATTCAACCATAATGTAATTTCCAAAGTACTTCTATTGTTAGTAATTGCTGTTTGTGCTGGCTTCTCCATTTCTTCCCCATCTCTTAGTGACCTCAGAGACCACTCATCCACAGTAGTCCATTCCTTGGTTGGCTTGGCCCTGTCCCAAAATGACCCTCCATGGAACCTTAATATAAACAATTCATAGAAGAAATTTTGTTTTACAAAAATTAAGCCAATAGACTACAGACATATAAAAAAATAAGATCTAATGTTAGGCCAGGAGTTCATAGTTACTATCAATGTAAGACCTAGAACAATTCAAATCATTGCATTGTTCTCCTTATCTTACCTGTATTTTTGCATATGTAAAGTGGGGATAATAATAGTACTTACCAATCCTCAGAGTTCTTGCAAGGATTAAATGACTTAAATTTATAGAAAAGAGCTTGGAACAGTTCCTGGTACATAGATGTGTATGCTATTATATAAACTATTATATAATGACAAATAATTTTTATTTTTTTCTTCTGATTGTACCAATGACCATAGCACATCTTCCCATGATAAAGTAAATTACAATTTTTTTATTTCAGCATAACTCCATCAAATGCAAATATAATTTTAAAACCTACTGCTTATGCTCAAATATGAACTGGAACCCTAAAGAAGCATTGAGCTCTATTCTGGATCATGTATGTATATGTTGTAGTTATTTTTTTATTGAATTATCATTTATGTGCCAAACATCTTTAAAGTGCTTTACAGGTAATAATGTATTTAATCCTGAGAAATATATTAGATATTGTTTTCGTAATTTTGCAGCTAAGGAAACTGAGGCAAAGACTTGCTATATAACTTGCCCAACAGCCCACAGGTAAAAAATGATAAACGGATGAGTCAGAGTCCAGTCCAGAGGCAGCTGGACTCCAGAGACTGCTCGTTTAACCTCTGTGCTGTTTCTTGTTATGGATAGAAAGCCCCTCACTTCAATTCCAATTGTGCAATAATGGACAAGTCAGGATAACTGACTGCCATCTACAACTCAGCAGAATTGCCCCATTTTAGATTCTTTACGGGGGACACAATTTTGTTAATGAGCAACCTTTTATATAACATCTGTCCTATCTCCCTCATTATACTTTAAAGTCCATGAGGGCCCACCTAGAAGTCAGTATAGATCAGGGCATGTAGCAGGCCTTCCATGAATATTTGGACATATGTGATACCATCCTATTAGATTACAAGCATCACAAAATTCAGTTGAAATGAGGTGATTTTTCACTTTTGATCTGAGACTTGTATCTCCCGGCTGTTCCATACATTTGGGCAAGTCTGCACTGAGTTAGTCAGGGGATCCCACCTAAGAAGGCTTTGTCTTCAGTCTTCTGAGAGCCATCTGCCTTTATCTTACTTTTAAAAAAGTTATCACTCAGCTTTTGATGTAAGCACAGGGCTTTCCAGATAATGTTAGCTCAAGAGCTGAAGTTGTCAGAGGCAGGGCTTCAGAACCTTCCAAGAAGCCCTGCCTTGGGTAACACAGGCCATGCTATCAGTCTCCGGCAGTTTCCTTGCGGGAAAACAGTGCTGCCGAGTTCATATACTCAAATCTAAATCCAACAAAGACAGCTAGATGTAGACAGGTAGCTTTCATTATAGTCTAGAACAAGGAGGTAGCCATGAAATGGTAGAAGGAGCCCAAGATTTTCACTCAGTGGTCCAAATTCCAATTTTGCCACTTCCCAAACTCTATAAACTTAAGTAATCCACTAACCTTTCAGAGATTCAGTGTTCTCGGATGTGAAATGAGGATAAATGTGCTAACCCACCCCATATGCTATGCACGTGTATATTGTTACCATTTGTTCGATTCCAGGGAACACTTTAACATTTACGTATTTCTCTTAAAAGGCATGCTGTACAAGGAAAGAGTAAAGAATAGGGATCATCATTCTTGAAAACAAGTTCTTTTCTCCCCACTTTTTTCATCATTTTTAGACATTAACCAGTAAACAGGACACTCAGAAACTTTACAGATAAGTGGATCATGGAAAATGCCCATCCAGAGCGAGGTACCCCAGCTAAATGATGATCGGGACCTCATGAAGGAAAACAATGTGAACAGTAGTTAGCATTGAAAGTCTCCTCAACCTTAAAGATACGCACAGTCGCACGCACGATGGTAAGCAGGCAGAGGGGAAGAGACTGAGAATTTGGGGGTCTGTCATGTGGAGGAATCTTGGGAGGCACTTCCTTCCTGCCCCTCATTCTTTCATAGCAAAACCCTAGATTCAGACTCTTCTTCAGCCACAGATCTGCCAAGGCCCCCCTAAGGACAGTGGAAAATTCTTCTCCAATTCTATTAGCAATGCATATATGTTTATTGAAACTTAGGAGAAGATTTTAGATATAAAGCAATTTTTCCCCTCCTATGAATTTCATTTTCTTCTTAAGCCTCATGCACTGTGGGAAGAGCCATTTCCTTCTGACTCACTGTAATTGTAGAGTCACCTTAGCTTGCATTAGTTATGATGATTAAATGCTATTGATGGAAAAGAGCTCCACAAGTATGAGATGTCTTCAAAATATTAAACACTAATAATTGATTGTGGAAAATGTAACTGCCCCAGGCGGTTAATCAGGGCAACACTTTCTTCACATCTACATTTTAAAACTTACTGTTTTATATTCTAATTTAGGGGTCAGCAAGCTTTGGGCTTTGTAGGCCAGATGGTCTTGGTGTTTATTACTCAACTCTGTTGTAGGCATGAATAGAACCCGTAGATAATACATTCCAATAAAACTGTATTCCAATAAAACTTTTTTAGATGTTTAAATTTGGATTTCATCTGGTTTTCATGTATCACAAAATCTTATTCTTCTTTTGATTTTTTTTTCCTCCAACCATGTAAAAATGTAAACACATCCATAATTCACTGGTTGTACAAAAACGGGTGATGACTCTGTAAGCTCTTTGAGAATAACAATCATGTTTTCCTCATCTAAATGAATGATAATCAGATGCTTCTAATATCAGTATTTTATATGAATTCTAAGGAATTTGCAAACCAATGGGAGAAAGGAGAAAGAAAGAA
This sequence comes from Propithecus coquereli, assembly GCF_000956105.1. Lineage (NCBI taxonomy): Eukaryota > Metazoa > Chordata > Mammalia > Primates > Indriidae > Propithecus > Propithecus coquereli. The sequence continues at coordinate 396,952 of NW_012147634.1, read as the reverse complement.
AAGGGAAATAAATAACCAAAATGTCATATCCTTAAGAGTTGCTGAAATTGGACTATACTATCCGCGAAAACATTTCTTGATAAGCTATTTGGAAACATTGCTTTTATTTTTTACTTTTAAAATTCGGGTCACAGTTGAACACGGATTGCTCAGCAGTGCTTCAAGAGGCGGCTGAGGCTTTGCGGTGATTAGTATCAGAAGTGAAAAGATGGGATATGAGCCATGATTGTTACTGGAAGCGACTGCTTCTCCTGTTATCATTTTGCATGGAAAACAGAGAGAAAATGACTCTAAATAGAAAGAAAGAGATCTCATGCTTGTTTATGTGTTTTTGATGCTAGCCCTAGTGTTGAGCATTTTGGGAGTAATTCAAATAAAAGCCACATCTTTCTGAACCTCGGGATGAAGACATTTCTTCACGGTTGCATGGTGCTGCTGGGTCCCACATGGACAACTTTAACCTCCCTGAACTCTGCTGATAATGTGTGCTACATTTCTCAGGTGTCCAGGGGAGATGCGGATTCAGTGCCAGTTCAAAAATTTTCTACTTGCTACGGTCCTGATTACCATGGGCACATTGTTTCCAAACAGATAGTGAGATCCCTAGGACAGGTAACAGAAGGCATAAAACCAAATCATTTCACTTTCAAATCTACATTCTTTTTTAAAAAAAAAAAAATTGCACTACAGCCACTAGAAATTATTACTACAAATGAATGCCCACCCACAAGTCTCAAGGTCTCCAAACCTTGGACAATACAAAAGACATCTAAACTCTAGACTACTTTCATCCCAGTAGGAAAAAATCTTAGAATCACCAGGTTGGAATAAACTTTGGATATCATACAACACTCTTCATTTATCAGAACAATGCTTAGGTCATTTTGGAGGGAGGAAAATCAAAAAGACTCCCCGCATCTTCCCACACCAAATCTTCTATCCCAATATTTATGGTCCTCCCACATCAGATCTTATCTTTGTGCCTAACTCATTCTTAGAGGTAGTTCATCTGCTAGACCCGTTTTTCCAGAAACTCGTTGATGATTATGCCAGTCTATGATACCAATAACTGAAAAAAGAACTTTGAGAATTTTGATGAGTTTGTAAAAATCACGTAGGGTTTTTCCCTCTATGCACTGGTGATTAAGAAAAGCGTGGGGGCAATGTGCTATAGGAAAGGCAAGAAATGAAGAGGATTCCTAAAAAGCCAATCAAAAAGCTTGGTGCTGGACTACACCTCCAGTCTATAAATCGAAATAAAAAATAAGTTTAATATGCTTGTTGTCATTCAAGAGCTACAAGTTTTCTACTATCTTACAAAGTGAGCTCTTCTTTCCCCTGCTCTAAATTAAACACTCTATTTCCTCTCTGCAAACAAACAGCTCCTCCAACAGCATATCTGTCCTAAAGCCTTGCCTACTATCCCTGAAAAAATGAGGTATTTCTCTCCAAATCTATTTACTATAAGTATGATTCTTAGTTTACTGACTAGAGTAAGTAGGTATCTACTAGAGTAGGTACAGTATATCACCCCTTTAACGATACAACATAAATACTTATTCATTCAATGAAACTGTTAAATGTGCAACATGTCTATCTTTATACAATTTTTATGTCTTAGATTGAAAGTTAGTAAAGTGCAGAAATTGAATTTACCTTATTTTGTGTCCCAGAGTTGTCCCTAGACATTGTCTTCGGGGCTGACCCTTTGTATTGTCAGCTTATGTGCTAACATCCCAAACAGCCTTCTGTATTCCCCTGCTTCAAATTTTACCAACTTACGACCTATTCCCCAGGATTCTTCTCTCAACTAACTACTAGTTAGGAAAGAGTTGTGATAAGTACAATGATGTCCATGGGCATTAATGACAACTTATCACTTTCTATGGAAAACCGTACTTTTATGAGAATTACATTGAAGAGAATCAGCATGTCAGGAAGGAGGAAATCTATAGCAGAGCTGGAATTTCAGGCCAAAAAGGGAGCTATTTTTCAACCCAGGTGCTTCAGCAAGGCTCTCATGTATAACCACCTACGCTTCCTACTCCCCACCAAAGCTGGCCTAAATAGCTCGGCCCAGAGAAGTACTCAATACAAGTTGAGCATCCCTAATCCAAAACTCCAAAATCAAAATTGCTCCAAAACTTAAAATTTTTTGAGCACTGACATGACAGCACAAGTGGAAAATTCCACACCTGACCTCACATGATGGGTCACAGTCAAAACTCAGGCACACAACACAGTTTATTCAGTGTCCCCAAGGGAAAAATAAAATTACCTTCAGGCTATGTGTATGGGGTATATACAAAACATGAAAAAATTTCGTGTTTAGACTTGGGTCCCATCTGCAAGTTATCTTGTTATGTATATGCAAATATTCCAAAATCTGAAAAAATCCAAAATCCGAAACACTTCTGGTCCCACTTCAGAAAGGGCTACTCGACCTGTACACAGTCTTGGTGGTGATGACTATACATACAGATTGTAAGTGGAAAAGGTTCATGGCAAATACTATAACATGTAGCAAAACTTTTAAGGTTAATAAAGGGCCTCAACATAATGATAATAAATAATGAGAAATCTCTAATCTACATGAAATTTACTTAAATAATGCTATATGTCTGATTTCTTCATGTTCTCCATATGCTTGAGCTATGTATGGACTTATGAGCATAATTAGTCAATTTTCGAATTTCAATCCACTTTTATACTTCCAATATCAAAATGTAATTTAAAATATTTTTTCTTGTATTAACAGTTCAACCTCAACAAGGTCATTAGTTGCAATGAGAAAGAAAAAAAAAATGTTCACATTTTCAGCAGTTCATATTTCAGCCAGGCCTAGGAATATGTTTCTGCATGTGGTCTTTAATAAAGGCCTAAGCAAATATATCTTAAATATGTGCTGCCGCTAAAGACAAAACAGTGGACGATGACCATACCAGGGAAAAATAGTTAGCAAACTCATAAATCGGTGTTCAATGTCTATGCCTCTAGTTAAAAGAGCAAACAATTTTCAGGTTAAGCAAAGCCATTTGCCTTTATTACAGGTATAAATATTTCAGAGTATTAACTGAAGTTCAGTCACTACTATTAAATTCCTCTGAGCATTCAAAATTTTAATGAAGGTAGAATATTTTTCATTAAATAAACAAATGATTAGCAGTAAAAATAGACATATAAATGAATGCTAATTCATAAATGTGTTTAGTTTTCCCTAGATGCAAGTAATAACAGGAATTTCTCTTTTTTTTTCCTGTGGCATAAACATATATTTAGGTAGATCTAAGCTCTAAGGAAGGATTTAGAACTGTCTTCAGAAGAAGTGGTAACATTACCATACATTTCATAAATATATATCCAAAGTATTTAAAGGGAATGGTTCCTCTCATTTTTAATTATATTCACCAACTTTTCTGATTAAAGAGGCTGTTTCTGCTGGAATTCACTATTTATTGCTTACAATGTCTCATTTATTTTTGCAGATTCATTTAGAAGGCAATTATTTTAGTAATCGCTTTATAGCTAAAGACACTAAAACTGAAGGACATGTAAGTCTTTTTCTGTTTCTTTCTCTCTCTCTCTCTTGCTTTCTTTCTCTCTCTCTCTCTCTCTCTCTCTCTCTCTCTCTCTCTCTCTCTTTGGGTAAGGTTGCAAAACCGTTTGCAGAGCAAAGAAGAGCATTGAGCCTTCTGCCTGGCAATGCTATGTTGAAATCTGTCAGGAAACAAATTTCTGCTTTGTGTCTAATTCTTAGGATACTTACATCCATTCAGGACTGTTCACCATCAGTGGGTGCATTTGAGGATCAACACACAAGCTCGGGGATATCTAAATGAAAAAGGGCCAAGCTCTGACATGGCCGCCTTCGTTCCTAGATCCCTCTCCAGACCGTGGGGCAGCGGGCCTGGTGATGAGCCAGGGATCGGAACTGAAAACCGGCTGTGGTGCCCACAGCCTTCAAGGCCCCTGGGACACGGGTACTAACAGGACAGGGACGTCCTGTATTCAAGCTTAGCTCACATTTTCCCAGGGTGAAGGGACCCAGACTCCCTACAGACAATCACATCAAGTCATTCTTACAGAAGGCCTGTGGAGTAGTCTGTGCTGTTACTCTCAACGTGCTAACGAGGTTGAAGTGATTAGGGAGGCCATCAAACTTCAAACTCCACACTTTTTGAGTAATAACAAATAAACCTTTAGTCTTTTTAGGAGGGGAATAGAAAACATTTTCACATCAGGAAGGCAAAATTGTCATTTGGAAAAAGACTATGTTATTTTTGAAGAGCTTCGATTCCAGTAGGATGGGAAAGGAGAAATTCTCTGTCACCACAGGGCATCCTGCTAGGCCTGCTCTCTCCCTGACTTTGATCTTTAAAAGGTCAATTGAGGCAAGAGAGCGTGGACAGTGTTCCCTTTCTCCTCACTTGTGTAAGAGCTGAGAAGGAGGCCTCAGCGCCTGGGGTGTTGAGCTGTGGGATAGTGTGTGCCACCTCTTCACCCAGGCTTAGGCTAGAAGACGAGGCCATAGCTCCTTCGGGAATTTTCTACTGCAGCTGCCTGCACGGTTGCGATGTGGTCAAGTTATGCAGGGTTTCGTTGCCCTTTTGTCTCTGTCTTCATTGCCACACGTGCTAAAAGACAGAAAACCACACAGATGTGTTTGCATTTGTGTAAATCAACACTCAATGATCTGAGGTGGGCTGCAGACCCTCAGAGGACCCGAGGGCCTGAGGAGAGGGGGCTCCAACAGGGACAGGAGGCCCAGAAGCAACGTCACCTCCATCGCAGCTTCCACCAGAAACACCTCTGGGGGAGTGGCTGCGAGCATTCAGGTGTGAATGAGAAGTGGGAATGCGTTAACACATCGTTTCTGGACTTCATAGCACTGCCATGAGGATACGAAAATATCATTCACAGGAGCCTCACAAAAGTTTTCTTCCCGACTAATTGGATTCCGAGAACATAGTTCACTTAAATATCTTTGATAAGGGTTAAAATGTTAGAACAGATAGTATTAATTGCTTTGTGTGTGTGTATGACACATGCCCACACATACAATGTAACCTTATAAAATAGTGAACATATTTAAAGATACAAAGAAAAATTCTATAAGTTTAAATAATAGAAATATAGTGTGTATGAATATGTGAATATATATATGGCCTGATTATTCAAACTATCTTGTCTTCAAATTGAAGGAATCCGAATAAGCCTCCCTCGGCAGTTCCTTTCCCTCCGTGACTAACCTAAAACTTCCTGACTACAGAGCAATCGGGAAGTTGAAATCCCCTCAACCACCTCAGATGCTCTGAGATTTTTCAAGTAGATTCACAATTTCTATTCCAAAATATAGCATTTCATCAAATCATCCTTCACATTCAATCAAAGCGGTACTGCTAACACGGACAATTAGACAGTAAGCAAGGACGCTCTGCTCCCGGGTACACACACACAGACACGCACCCAGCTCGGGGAGATGCTCACATGCCGTTCCACACTGGGAGTGAAAACACCTGCCCCTCGCAGCCCACCACTGAACATTACTCAGCCCTGGGGGAAGGGGAAGAAGGAGGCAGAGGAAAACACTAGATTTCACTGAGCATTTACCCAGAGAGACTGAGGATGAATCTACAAGTAACACAGAGTATCTAGACGTAAATAGGCAATGTTCTGCTATTAGGGAGAATGGAAACAGAAGCCATTCTATTCTGAGTTCAGAATTGAAAAATTTTTTTAAGTTGCATTTATTTTGCACACCTCAGATTAATTAATTACATAGTCACAAACTTGTGTGTGATTTTTCATTTCATTTACAATATGAAACTCAAAAGCTAATACTCAGAAACTCTGGGAATATAAAATGACACCAAAGTTATTGAATTGCACATAAAGTATGAGTTTTGCTGGGTGAATGTAATGCAGACTGTATTAATAACTTCTGTGCCTTTAAAACCAAAGTTAGATATATAGTTTAATTTATATGCTTATAAAGTTTCTTTCTGATAGCATCATAATAGTGCTGTCTGCGTTGTTTATTTTCAAGTAAATAAAAGTATTAAGAGCTAGGTTTTCTAGACAAACCAAATAGACAATGCAGAATCATTCATGACAAATAATATTTTCTTGAGGATAAACCACAAAAGATATCAGCTAAGAAATACATCATTTAAATCTGATATTGGGATTTAGGACATAAAAATAAAACAGGAGTTACTTTGTCATAGGGGAAATGCAAGTTCTCTACAAAAGCATTTAACTCAGATAAAATGCAACTGAAATATTTCTCCTCTTTCCCAGTCAGGCAAAAATAAACATAAAATAATTTTCCTCTAATAAAACAAAAACTGCCTTTGAACTTCATTAGTAATTTTGGTAAACAGAAGTAAAGGAAATCATTTTCACTTCAATAATTTCCATTAGTTATCGTTATTTTATCTGTCAAATCCCAATACAAAACCTAAGGAGGAAAGACTTCAATAAATTGAAAAGATTAAAGTTGACAGTAATGTTTAAATTATCTTGAGGGAGAGCATGTACCAAACTTAACTGAGAAGACCCACGGGAAGGCATGTTCCATTTACTGAGAGTCATTCTTCCTGACGGGACTACTTACTACTTGTCCTCCTGATGTGCAGAGACAGAAAGAAATGATATCTTATCTGTGATATGCTCAAAGATATTCATCAATACAGCTATCATTCTAAATACATATTCTGAACAACTGAATTTAGATAAATTAACATTAGTTTACACAGAAAGTCCAAAACTATCTAATAACTACATATTTCTATAACAAAATTGCTAAATTCTAGATCTTAAGAAGACTTATATACGTAGGGGCATGCTTTTGGAGTAGACCATGTCAGGAATGGCTCAATCAAACACTCTCCAAGTATTAAACTGAGAACTGCAAATTCATATTGAAAGCCATTAGTTGCTACAGTGTAAAAACAAAGGTTCTGTATTCTTCAGCATAATTTATATAAGAGAATGGAATTTCTTCAAGGGAAACTGAACAACAGACCTTGTTTTCGATGGAAAAGCTCTGTTCTGTCTGGCCCAGTACTCCCTCGGGGGAAGGGATCTCAGCCTTCCAGGTGTCCTACTGAGAGTGCCTCTGATACACTCCTCATATTCATGATGCATAATTATTGTGACCTCTTTAAAATAGTGGTTCGTATGACTCTCAGCAGTTTAAAAAAAGAAAGAAGTGTTGACCAACACGTTGACAGAAGGATACCCAAACCTCAGTAATAGAAAAATAGAAAAGAATCTGAAGATTATATATAAAGGAGATTTACTCTTCTTCAGACAGAATAGTGTTTTCATCTTCATTCTCGTCTATGGGAACCAAAGGCTTTTACCAAGCTTTTGATTAAAAGAGAGACACCAATCTTTTTAATATCTCATCATTCATTCTCAGTCATACACCATCATCCTGCATCAATAATGTGGCGTCTGTGTTGACTTTAACTATACCTATCTCTGTGCTCTGAAGGGGAGGCCGGCAACAGAGAAAGGACCCTTCCCTGCCCTTGACTAAAAATTTTCCAGCTAACACTGTGGACTATTTGCCCTCTATGATTGGTGCAGAGGAGTCTTCTTGTTATCCTAGGGATTTTGAGGGGTTTTTGCCTCTCTTCCGCGTTTGATTTCCTGTTTCCCGTGCCCCATGTCTTTCTCCTTCTTCATTTGTTCTCTTAATGCGGTGGATCACATCTTCCATTAGTGTCCTGGAAAACAAAGTCTTGCATGTCTAATAGCAGTATCTGTATTATATCCTCCGATTTGATTGATATTTGCATCTGTTTTGAATTCTACATAGGAAATAATATCCTTTCCGCACTTAAAAGGAATTCTTGATTCCACTAGCTTACAGCGTTCATCTGATTTTTAATGCTTTGTATGTGACTTGCTTTTCCAGCCGGAAGCTTTGAGAATCTTACATCCATGCTCAGTTCTGAAATTTCACGATGATGTGCCATCCACAGTCCTGTTTCAGCCACTGTTTAGGCCCCCGAGGGCCTTCTCAGTCCAGGAGTTCATGACCTTCAGTCTCAGAAAAATGTCTTCTCTTGATGATTTCCTATCTTCAATTTTCTCCATTCTTGCTCTTTTTGAACTTCTATTATTGTATATTAGATTTTCTAGACTGTTTTCTAAATTTCTTATCTCCTTTGACCTATCTTCCATCTTTCTGTTTTATTTTCTTCTTTTTTGTTTTCTGTATTCCTTTTTTTCTAGTCCTTGTTCTCAGTTCATAGATGTATTATCTCCATAAACTCTTTTGTATATTCATGCTTGGCTTTGGAAGATTTCTTCTCCCTTAATGTTCTTTGGTTTTGTTTCCTGCCAAGTTGTTTTTTTCCTGTCTGTTCTGGTTTTTATCTTCCATCTTGGAGGTCTTCCCTAGTTAGAAACCCTGAACACATGTGTGAGGCTGGTTGACTTTGAGCTTCACTATAGTACGATCTGGGTGGGACATGTATGGGAAAACTATGATGTCAGTGACTTTATGTCTTTTCTCTTAGGCTGCTCACACTTCCCAGTGGAGAATCCTCCTGACTTCTGCATGAGTGATGGAAGCCTATTGGAGTTTCTAAGCACTCAGTATTCAATATGCATAAATTCACCTCAGCCTGTTGTCAGTATGGTTAGCATATCCTTCATCTGGGGTCTGCTGGTCTGAACTCTCATCACTGCCCCTTCCCTGGCTTCCATGTTGTGTTGTAGAATCCATTTGAAAATTGCTACCTTCAAGTACTCAGTATGAGGGGTTTATTTCCATCTCCTTGGGCAGTTATAGTCATTGGCTTATTTATTGCTCAGATATGATGAAAGGATACATAATATTATTTCTCTGTACAGGTGAAAATCTGAGTCTCCTTGATGGCACAGAGTCTTCTAAGCAGTAAGCTGCCTATTTACCTAGAAGCTCTGATAACCAATTTATTGGTCAACATGCTGCCCTTTTTCAGTTCCCAATATCCAGGAAGAAGAGTCAGTAAGATGAAATTAAGTCAGTGCATGTAAACAGTAAGCACCTAAGACTCATGGCAAACATTTAAGGTATCTACAAGCTAAAGTTCCACCTTCATTTAGTGAAATTAACAACAGGCTTCTTTTCCTTAAAGAAATTAGCTGAGGGAAATAGGATGAAATATAAGTGCTGGTGATAGTTATTAAACATTCTCATATGCACTTGTCCTTGAGTCATTTATGCACCAATTTTTCACACCAAACAAAGGCTCATTTTCCTTATGATTTGCCCTGTTCTCCACATTTTCATTCACTGTGACTTTTCTATTTGGCATTTTCTATTAGTGTTTCTTATTTTTCTTTTTTCTGCTACTTTTCCAACTCATTTTCTAAAAGTTTCTCTCCCCCATTTATACAACAAACTCAAGATCAGTAACATCTTCTAGCCAACTGAGCTTCACAATTACCAATAAATCAACCAATAAATGATTTTCTTAAGTAGACTCTGTGTGTGTGTGTGTGTGTGTGTGTGTGTGTGTGTATAAGATGGAAGAATGGGCAAGCTCTGGAAATAAGGCATGAGAAATATAAGATGTCACTTTCATAAGCAGTCTATGGTTGCAAGATTTTTCCATGCAAAACAGTTATGTTAAATGAACATAATATATAACATAAAAATGTGGAATGTGTGTCCTTGATTAAATTTCTCCCAGCTGGTGCTTTGCCCCATCACTGACATTGTTTGGGATGATTAGGATTCCACAACATCCAAGTTCACAGTGTCAGTGGGTTGTCTGCGAGCTTGTCTGGATGAATAGAAAGTCATTCTAGTCCTGTTAATATCATTAACAAAAAATAACATGCTGGCAAGATTTGGGTTTGAACTTTTGTCTTTTATCTGCCAAATTTCCATTTTAAATGTAATCAGAATAGACATTGTAATACTTTTAATACTGAAAGCAGCTCAGTAATGGCTGACATTTCTTGCACATTCACCGCAAGCCATGCAGCACATAAAGAACGCGCATTATCATATCTCACCCCTTCAAATCTCTTTGAGACACTTGTGATTACTCTGCATATTTTACAAGTGGGAAAACTGGGTCTCGGATTGATACTGTGCCCAAGATCACACAGCTGGGAAACTGCAGAATCTAGGCTTCATGGCTCCAGGGTCCGTGCTCTTCAATATGATGCTTTACTGTCCCCGGTATTGGGTAGAATATATTTTTTAAAATGAATCCAGTAGAAACTCAAGGTGATAGTTATCTGAGTTTCTCAATGTTGTTTTATTAAGAAAAGATGGTAGAAGATAAGAAATAAAGAAGTCACCCAACACTACAAATCCCAAAGCATTATTCACATCACAAAATTGAGTAAGCATTAGAATCACTGCCTCAATTAAGAATGTTGTCAGTTATGTATTGCTGCATAACAAATTACCCCCAAACTCGGTGGCTTAAAACAATAATGATCATTTTCTGTCACAGTTCCTGTGAATCAGGAATTCAGGAATGGCTTGAATGGTAGTTGTGGCTCCTGGTCTCTAATGAGTTGCAGTCCAGTATCAGTCAAGGTTACAGTCTTCCGAAGCTAAACTGGGACAAGAGAATCTGCTTTATCTATGTAAAAAGAAAGTAAAAATCTCAGGACCACCCACCCCCACAACTGATTATGCAAAAGAGAAGGTAAAGGCCTCAGGCACCTGTGAAGAACTGGCCCCACAGGTCATTCATTAAGCAATATTCCTTACTGGCCTCCCATAAGCAGGAACATACAAATTGTAGCTTTAGGTCTGCAGGCCACATCTAGCTCCTAAAACGAAAGTCTGTTTGGTTTTACACTGATAAAGCTATCTTCACAGGTACAGAACAGAGACAAGATAGAATCAGACATTCTTCCATCTACCCAGGGACATCTACATAATTGATGCTTCCCACACTCCCTTTTTCTCTTCTAACATCTGTCTTATCTTACAGATTTTCCCGGAACTCACAGGAATGTAACCATTTTGTCTCACTACCACCGCCCCCGCTTTTTTCCCTTTCTGTATGCCTTTAGATGCTGAAACCTCCAAAGCCCCTTGTGGAAAAACAGTCACAGCTTTGCGGTTTGTGTTTTCCCGAGCCATGTCCTCACCTTTGGCCTAATAAACCTCCATGGACTGAGATTTCTGCCCAGCCTTTTATTTGGGGTCAACAGCTCACTCACATGGTTGGTGGTGTGGGTGCCAGCCGTTGCCAGGAGGCCTCAGTTCCTCTCTACAAGGGCCACTCCACAGAGCTGCTTGGGTGTCCTCAAGGCATGATTTCCTCAAAGTGAGTCCTCCAAGAGAACAAGGTAGAAGCTGCAAAGGCTTCCATGCCGATTTTCAGATGTCATGCACTGTCACATCCTCAAAATTCTCTTGGTCATACAGGTTAGCTGTGACTGCATAGGTGGGCACTCCATGAGAGTGTGAATACCAAGAGGCAAGAATCATTGGAGGCCACTCTCGAGGCTTGTTACCGCAAAGAAAAAAAAGAGTTTTGTTTCATGAATACCTGGAAAGCCATGGTGTGTAGGACGTGAGACCCCCAAGATGTTTTCTGATTCATGATAGCCAGTTATAGAGCAGCTTTCCACAGGAGGTGGAGTCCACTGTCTACAGGCCAGTTGTTTCACTAAGTGAGTTATGCTGGCTGAACGTGAGAGTGCTGTTACTACAGCAAGTGGAGAGGATTAATGGTAAAGGAAACCAAAAATATTTTTCCCCAGTATATACTTTTTGACATATTTTGACATGGCTATTCAGAAGGCCTGCAGACAAGAATAGCCCTGCTGGCCCAGCACAGTAGATCACGTCTGTAATCCCAGCACCTTGAGGAGCCAAGGTAGGAAGATAACTTGAGGCCAGGAGTTCAAGACCAGCCTGGGCAACATAGTGAGACCCTGTCTTTGCAAAAAATTTTAAAATTAGCTGGGCATGGTAAGACGCACCTGTCATTCCAGGTACTCAGGAGACTGAGGCCGGAGGATCGTTCAAGCTCAGTTTGAGGCCACAGTGAGCTGTGTTCAGGCCACTGTGGTCTAGCCTGGGCAGCAAAGCAAGACCCGGTCTCTTAAAAAAAAAAGGAATAGCCCTGCAAAGCTGCCTTTTGTGGAGGAGATTTGCATCTGTAGAGAAAATGTACACTGGTAAAATAAACAGTGAGGCATTCCTGAGTCCTCCTGGTTGTCCTATTTAGGAAGGATTGGCTCACCGGATAGGGAGACTAAGAATTTGACTCCTTTGGGAGTCTGACAGACACTTATTCTTTCTGAGAGCTGCTACCTGTGAGGTTTCATCGGCATAACAAGACCACCTTTGTGAGCCTGGGCCTTTCCTCTTGTTACCTTTTCTCCTATTAATGTCCCCTCTGTCAGCTGATTTTCAGCAATGCTCAAAGGGTGAAAGGGAAGTTTTCCCTTGGTCCCAACAAGGGGGAAGGGAGAAGAAAAATAGATAAAGCAACCAGGGAAAAACTGTGGCCAAGTTCTGAAATATTTAATGAGGAATTTCATTTTGTTAAATTTGCTTTATTGGTGGACAATGTCAATTTATTTCCCTGTTTCCACTACGTCTGTGTTAACACTTACAATAATCATAAGGTACTGTGGAATTTGACCTGTTTTTTAATAGGCAAAAAATGTTGGATTATGTTTCAAAGTGAGCATGGACTGAAGAGAGTCCACCAAGATCCCTGCACATCTGGAGAATGCAACTCTATCATCTTCCCTCTGAAACTGGAGAGAGTGCTTCTTTCTGGAGAAACTATCTTACAGTGTATTTTATTTTAGTTATTTGTTTATTTTTAAAAAGACGTTCATTCATCATCAGGGTCAGACTATCACCTTTGGCAATCAACAGCATGGGTGCAAAAAGCAATCGACATTAATACCCTCTGTTGGAATGCTTTACACTTCCCACAGGACAGAAACTAAAATAACCTGTTATACCATTAGTCACAAATACGGTCCTTGAGTTTTTGCCCATACACATGAGTATCGCCTAAAACACGTCTTCTGTGCAGCAGCCAGGACCTGCCACCACTGCGCTTGGCTGCGTTCACAGACGTGTTGTAACCTGTAGCTTCCCTGTCACTTCTCGGGCTCTCCTCTCCTGCTAGGCTTTGTTTCCTGGGAGTGATTAAACCCTTCTGCCATAGCTGCTGCTGCTACTGGAACCACCGTAGCTGCCTCGGTTTTGTGATTTGGCGAAGTATCAGCCTCCACCACCCTAGGGGCCAGAGCTTCTGCCTTCAAAGCTTCCTCCCTTCATGGGTCCAAAATTCGAAGACTGATTTTTGTGATTGCCAAAATCACTGTAGCTCCCACCACCCTCAAAATTGCTTCCATCATTACCAAATCCATTGTACCCATCCCCACTGCCACCATATCCACCACCACATCTACTACCATCACGGCTGCCACCAAAGCCACCTCGACCACTGAAGTTTCCTCCACGGCCAAAGTTGTCATTCCCACCAAAACCACCTCGACGACCACCACCAGTTTCTAGAAGCACTTCCACCTCTTCAGCTGGAGGAAGCACCAGCCATCTCTTTCTTGGACGAGGCTGTCCTTACTTCACAGTTGTGGCCATTCACAGTACGGTGTTTCTGAACGACGGTCTCATCCACAGAATCATGGTCATCAAAGGTTACAAAAGCAAAGCCCCTCCTCTCGCCACTGCCTCGGTCAATCGTGATTTTAATCACCTCGATTTTCCCATACTGTTCAAAATAGTCTCTTAGGTGATGTTCTTCAGTATCTTCTTTAATGCTGCCAACAAAGGTCTTTTTCACAGTCACGTGGGCACCTGGTCTTTGAGACTCTTCTCTGGAGACAGCTCTCTTCGGCTCCACACTCTTCCATCCGCCGAGTGGCCGCGCACCCACTGCTGCGGGCGCCTCCGCGGCGCCATATGCGACACGCCCGAAGGAGCGCTTGGTGCTTGGATCTGTCACTGCCACGCGGTCCGGGACGTCTCCGCCGCTCGGGACGAAGCTTCCGCAGCTGTCCCGGCTCTCTGGGAGGCGGACCGAGACGTGGCGGCGGTGGCGAGAGACGTCAGCGACGCTTCCTGGCAGCGTCCTCGGGCGGAAGGGCGCAATTTATTTTAAAAGAATGATGTATTCAGCCCGGGCGCGGTGGCTCACGCCTGTAATCCTAGCACCCTGGGAGGCTGAGGCGGGCGGATTGTTTGAGCTCAGGAGTTGGAAACCAGCCTGAGCAAGAGCGAGACCCCGTCTCTACTAAAAATAGAAACAAATTAATTGGACAACTAAAAATATACAGAAAAAATTAGCCGAGCATGGTGGCGCATGCCTGTAGTCCCAGCTACTCGGGAGGCTGAGGCAGAAGGATCGCTTGAGCCCAGGAGTTTGAGGTTGCTGTGAGCTGGGATGATGCCACGGCACTCACTCTAGCCCGGGCAACACAAAAAAAAAAAAAAGAATGATGTATTCATTGTTTTCACAATGCAATCAGAAAATTTTAATGAAGCATTAAGAAAAAGAATTCACTTCAATGATACTTGAATGGTTCATTTTGAAGGTAATAAAATCTCATTGGCACTTTGTAGCAGTTAGCTAAAAAATGATATGAACGGTGTTCATTCCTCCATTCCCCACCCCCAGTGCCGCCTCCCTTCATCAAACTACAATTCGAGTTTCCTTGGCGTCGCTGTCAGCTTTACATTCCTACACTTTTCCAGGTAATAACTGATAGAGACGTACCTAAAATAGTGTGCAGAAACATATTATGAATATAGCAAAAATTTGTCTTCCGGGGGTCTCGTACATTAAAAAAAAATTCCCACATGCAGATGTCGACTAGAACTGGAGGTTTTTCTTCTGTTACCGTCTGTCTTGTTTCATGTTTCTCCACGGTTTGTTTTCCATCACATTCAGAAACTACTTTTAAGTTTTTGATGGAATTTTTATCCTTTAAAACTAAGAATGTTATCTTTCTGAGATTGTGCATTCACCATGCTCAATTGTTGTCCTCGTGTTTGAAAACCACAGGTGAAGTCTGATACCACATCACAGATGTCTTGACAATGAATTTCTCTGAGAATCCCAGGTGTATTTACCTCCAAACGGCTATAGATTCTTGGCACGTTTTTCAGATTGATTTTGCATCTTTTAATTAACCAAGCATCCATTACAAATTGAGATTACCAACATGACTCTGTAGCATAATATTAATATATTGGTGTGGAAATTACAAAAATTGTCTCTTGAAATAGTTTTGAGGGAAAAAAGCTTTAAGGTTAATACGTGGCATAACTTCAAGTTTAATACATGGTATAGATCCTCCTCCCACCTTCCTATATTCTTACTTAAGACCCTTTCCTGTGGAAATAGAGCAATTTTTGTTGGATAAAGTCACTTAAAAGGTTTTGCCACCAGAGATTTTCAGACTGGGGATGAAATTTCCAGTTAATCCTCCATGCGCAAAGAACTGATTGCTCAGTAACCCAAACAAAAATCTCCTTGTTGATAAGCACCTATTGGCTAATTCCTTCACCTGTTTTTCTCTCACACAGGGTATATAAGAAAGAAAATGAAACTAAATATCTAACAAGGAAAAATATGCTATTTGGGGAAGGAAGGTGAAATTTTGTATTAGCAAAATTTGGGCTAAGGGATAAGGTTGCCAGATAAAAAGCATGGTATTCTGTTAAATTGGAATTTCAGATGCATAAGGAATAATTTTTTAGCATAAGTATGTACTCAATATTTCACCAAGTGTCCTGAATTTTTCTTTTGCTAAATCTGTTAACCTTGCTAAGGAGTTTTGAGTATCCTTTATTTCCTCCCCCGGGTTCTGGTGGTCACAAAGTGACGTAAGGAAGAGTCACAAGAGCATATTGCTCTGGCGGCTGAGAGGGAAATGGCAAACGGCAGTCGCCCGGTGAATGTAGACTTGCCTTCCTCTGACACGTGGATGGAAGAGGCTGAGCCTGCAAGACTCTGGAATCCCAAATCCCTTGCTCCCAAACTCCTTCAATTACCCGGCCTGCTCGAAATCATAGGGATGTCTGAAAAAGTCGTGTCTGAGGTAATCACCATGTATCTACATTAAAAGACAAAATTTATCTCAACTCCCAGAAAATTTATAGATGATGTTTAAATTAGCAGTTGATTCTACACTATATTTTGTTATTTTCTAATGGTCTTTATGGGAGGGTGTTTTCTCTCTAAGACATTTGCTAATTCCTGAATATTCCTTAGGTTCATTTGTGTTTTCCCCTGTTTACAGTAGCTTACTGTTACCACATCTTTTGAATAAAAAACTGGGACACACAGCCTAACAACAAAGGGGTTTTTGAAATTGTTAATTTATATATGAAGCCTGATAATATTTTACTAATTTAAATTCATTAATTACACTTTTAATTGAATGTTTATATTGAAGAGGAAAAAAAAAGGTCTGTGCAAATTAGACCACCCCACAAGATCTGGTGCGTGGCCGTGGTGCTCACCCCCCTGGCACAGTCCTGGGTGCTCCATAGCTTTTATTTTCAGCTAGAAATCTCGGCACTTTAGAATTAAGAGGTGATTTTCAGACCCGATAGCTACAAAATACACTCCCAAGACAATGGAAAACAGTGACCATTTCAACAAATGCTTAAAAATCTCAACTCAAAGAGCAATCCAATAGCAATTGATAGTAAAGATAGTCCTTCTTTTTTCCTAATCCCAATGCTGTCATCTAAAGATGGTGCAAACAGCTCATAGCAAAAAGATACTTAGAGCTGTGAGAGGCCAATCTATAGTGTCAATACTTAACAAGAGCACAAAAGGAAGAACATTGCCATGAAAGAAAAAAAAAAAAGCCCAGTGAACTTGATGATTTTCTGATGAGTGGATTTAAATATCTAAAATTCAGCAGGAAGAGGGTTGTTGCTTCTCACGAACAGAAGGACCTGGTCACTGGAGCTGTTTTCTGTTGAGGAGACTATGAATCCCAGTTGTGTTGAAATTTAAAAAAAAATTTAAATTGAGTCACTCTTGGCTTTGATTTCCAATTACCTCCTAATTATGGATTTGCCTTCCAGTCCTGGGAAAGAAGCATCCAGGATATTAGGTGTGACACCCACCAAGACAGTATAATAGTCATGAACATTTACACAGTTAATAGTATTCCTTTAATATAACCCAAAACCATTAGATATTCAAGGGGAAATTGGCAAATCCAAAATCATACCAAGAGAATTTAACGCAACTCTCTTAGAAACTAAGACAGCAAGGATATAGAGGATTTGAGGTTGAATGCAGATGTTTTAACATAACGAGCTCAAATGCATATGTTTTAATTAAAAAATCTTCAACAATCAAAAAGCAGAAATCATACAGATCACTGTCTTATACTATGATTCAACAACTGCATAAAATAGTAATAAGGAAGAAAGGCTACAAAAATTAAAATTAAAAAAATCCTTTACTCAGTAACTCAAAGAAAGAAATCAAAATTGAAATGAAGACGATATTGCTGTCAAAATAGTGGGATATTCTAGTAATTGAGGCAGAAAAAATGGATTGAAGGAAAAGAGTAGAATTCATTAGCAAACAAAGGTATATATTAGAATTTAGTATTTGTTAAAGATAGCCTTTGAGTCAGTGAGGAAGAACTTATAGTTCCAAATGGCTGTTCATTTGGAAAAGAAAATAAAGCTGTATCTCCTGTTTATACTACACGTAAAAATAAAGTTTATCTGAATTATTAATATAAAGTTATTTTTAACTATAATAAGATTTTAAAAAAATTTCGGAAACATGTTTTATAATATTATAAAGGGGGTGGTCTTTTTTAGGAAAGCTACAAATTCCTAAAGTCATAAAAAAAAGATTTTTGACTATATAAAAAAGTAAAACTCCAACATGAAAAACAATTGTCTGGGAGAAACTATTTGCAATATATTATATTGTAAAACAGACGATAGAATCGTATTCAGAACATGTAAAAAGTCCCTATGAATAAATAATTAGCTATGGTGAGAGACTAAACATACAGACAGAATGACCAGTCCATATGTAAAAACAGAATTCTAATCCACAATCTGCATCAAACAGTCCAAGAAGCCAAACAACAAGCCCCATAGCAATTGGCCCCAGCTGGTGAGAACTTTATTAATAACGGACAGCTTCTCTAATTTTCGCCCCAGCTTCCACCTTAGGACCAACTAACGAAAGTCACATATGCACCTCTACCCAATCACATAGGATGCCCTGCTCCCAGCGAGCTGCCTGCAGCTTCCCCTCCCAACAGCCCAATCAGGGAACACCTGAAGCCTTCTCCTTTCTTACTGTAAAGATTTCCCCATCCTCTGCCTGCCTTTGAGTCTCTGCCAAACACAAGGGATAGTGGCTGACTCCCTTGCTACAGCAAGATCTGAATAAATAGCCTTTGTTATCATTTGGGTAGTCTTTGTTCATTTCCACAATGGGAACTCTATTCGTTGATTTCCTGTGTATGTGAATTTATAGAACAGGATTAGAAAGGCATGCTCCTGACTGCACATGCTGATTAGGAATGGGGGGAGAAGGTCACAGAGGTCAAGGGGGTTCTCCTTTTCTTTCCTAAATATCTGCATTATTTGAAAAAGACTCCAGGTCCTTCTATTGTGTTCTACTCTTCCCACTTCCCCCACTGATACCCAGGTTATAGTTCTAGCAACATGCCAGTGAATCCTACCATAATAAATGCAAAGAGAACCCAAAACTATGGATTAGGGCATATGGCAAAATTTTAAAGTTTCTCTCTCTATGATCCAGTGATATGAAAAGCCCACGAGACAGCATTTAAATGGCTCGGTGTACTCCCCCGTCATTTTACAATGAGCCGAAATAGTGCCTGTTTCAAAAACAAGGTGACTGAGGAAGGATCAACCACAACAGAGCCACGGTGAGTTGTATTTAACCTGTTGTTTTGTTCTGTTTTTGTTTTTGTGTGTTTTCAGAATGTGCCAGATTGCAATCCTCACTGACTGGAAGGTACCACAGTCAGGTAAACTAAAAACATCTGGAGACAGAAGTCCCAAATGACTCTCCCTCAAAATACAGGGGTGAGGACCAAGAAGCAGAGTCAGGGACACTGGAGGAAGAGACTCAAGCCAGGGGAAGCCTAACCCTCCCAGGACGATTTCATTTGGGGAATGCAGCGCACAGTACAGTGAGCCCAAAACACAGGTGTTTCATTGGTGGCGTTTTAAAGTGATCAGTCTCTGCAAGGATTCTCAGAGTCGAAAGAGGCCCCGGCCACTTTTGTTTATTGAAAAAGGCAGAATTGCCAAAACAGGGATGCAGTGTCAGTCAATATTTTAAATGTTCGATCCTGATCACGTACTTCTGCAACAGCCTGGATAACCCAATTCGGAGGTAATGTTTGTGAAACAAAGCCTCAGCCAAGGTAGAGGGAATAGGGTGGGGCATGTGATTATATTTAGGAGTTATTTCTTTTCAACATGTTGCTCTAAGTAGGCTAGATTTTCTTATTTTTAAGGTTGAAATCACCTTATTTAACTGGTGGAGTACTTGCAAAATCAACATTGACGTTTTTCTCATTTTTCAGTGTTTAGACTTTTTAAGTTCATTATCCACGACTGACGTCAGCTTCTAGGCTGACCTTATCCAACACCCTGGTGTCACCTTGCTAAGCAACCCAAGGCAACTAGAATGTTCTGATTCCCCCTCCAATCTTAACACTTTAAAAAATTCTGTTAAAACATCATTTCTAAAATACAAGTTGCTTCAACATCAATTCCAGCTTAATATCTTCAAGCAAATTTTACTCAGTTCAGATAATTTATTCTGAGAAGTAGAAATGTTAGATAACATATTCTAATTTCAAAAAATTATCAGGTATCAGTGACTAAAGTTCCTAGGAAATGACTATAAATTCTTGGAAGGCAAACTCAAAAAAATTTGTTTCCCATAGAATTTCAATGAGTTTCAGTTAGCAATTTATGAAGATGTTTCCCTGCACCAGGACACTGTAGTTTGGTGAATAATAAATAAGTAACAAAATTGAAAAACAGATTACAAAATAGTGGAGTAGAACTTTTAGGACCTTTCCAAGTAAAAGTGACTTGGAGAAGTTACGGTGTCATTCTATGAAGGCCAGTGAATTTAATTCATCTCTTTTTAATGTACTTATAAATATACAAATATTTAATAAATTAATTACAATAATTTATAGGTTGACTCTCAATTTCCGTATATAAATAAAAACTATGTCTAAAAGGGGAAATTTCCTTGGGGTTGCTTCTAACTAAAAGTGTACTGATGAAGTTTGGGATTTTTTTTTTACTTGACACATATTTCTGGTTTACTTTAATCCACACTTGTTGCTGGTCAGAGAATGACTTCTCTGAGATAAACTGTTAAAATGACACCAGTTTTTTAAAGTGTTCACCTTTTTTTCCTCCAGCCCAGACAAAGCTCAAATCTGCTGCTGTAACTTCTGTATGAGGAGTCCTTCCATGTAACATGCTTCTCAGAAAAGACAAAGCCTTTTCCCTGAGAATAGATCTGAGGATTGTGGCCTCTTATTAAATATCATTTATTTTTATATCATCCATATAAATATCCTTCAAGTAAAGGAGAAATATTAACCCCTGGGCATCAAAGTAATCATCATTTTAACTCCTTTATGAAACAATATGGTCCTTCAGACTCCGAATTCTTGTTTCCTCTCAAACATATAGCAAGTTGCTGTCATGAAAAGAGGATGTGATGGACTGAATCGTGTCCCCAGGAAATTCATATACTGAAGCCCTAACCCCTAGGACCTTAGAATGGGACTATATTTGGAAATAACATCTTTAAGAGTTAATTAAGATATAATGAGGTCAATTAGGGTAGACACTAATCCAGTAGGACTGGAATCTTTTAAGACTTAGAGGATACTAGGACACAGACAGGTTACAGAGGGAAGACCATATGAAGACACAGAGAGAAGACAGCTGTCTGCAGGGAGAGAGGCCTCAGAAGAAACCAAACCTACTGACTCTTGATCTCAAACTGTTAGTCTTCACAATTGTGAGAAAATAGATTTCACTCTTTAAGCCACCCTGTGGTACTTTGATATGGCAGCCCTAGAAAACTAGTACAGAGAATAAGACCTAGATTCATGGCCCACCTCTGCAATTTACTTGGACAAGTGACAAGTTTAAGAAACCCTCAAAATTTTAGGATGTGTATCTCCAAAGTGGAGAATAATGCTTTCATTAAAAATTCTTAACAGTTGGAAGGTTTTAAATTCTGTCTTTACATGGCCAGCTCCAAGTGTCTATCTCCTGCCTTTTCCCTAATTCTGTGCTTACAGCCATCTACTCAGATTGAATGTGGCCAAACCGGAACTCCTGGTATTTTCCCACAAAAACTCAGTTCTCCTCAGTGGCAACTCTAGCATTCTAGTTACTTAGGTCAAAAATCTCAGAGTCATGCCTGACTCTTCTTTTTTTCTCATGACTCACATCAAATTCATCACCAACACCTGTCAACTCTACCTTCAAAACATATCCAAGTTCATGAATTAGATCAATGGAATTGAACAGAAAGCACAGAAATTGACCTACTTCATGTAAAAATCTCGTCTTTGACAAAGGTATAATCTTAAATCCCTAAGGCAAAGATAGTCTTTTCTTAAAAATAATGTTAGAATATCTGGATAGCAATCTGCTAAAAATAAAATTAAATCTATTACTCCCAATATACATAAGCATAAACTCCAAATGGACTCAAGTCTAAATATAAAAAATAAAGCAATAAAGTAGGAGAAAAACATGAGTGACTTCCTCTTTAACCTCAATGCGGGGAAAGGCTATCTAACTGTGATTCAAAATCCAGAGTAGATAATGA
>NW_012147634.1:372187-374917 GCF_000956105.1 Propithecus coquereli | reverse complement strand
AAAATCAAGACACATGACAAACTGTGAGAAAATATTTGCAACATATGTCTCAGATAAAGGGCTAATATTCCTAATATACAATGAAATTTTTCTAAATAAGAGAAAAAAAATCTTGCAGAAAAACAGGCAAGAGACATGAACAGATGATTCACAATAAAAGCATCTAAAAATGTCTCTTAACTATATGAAAAGACGTTTCATTTCACAATAAGTGGAATGCAAATCAAAACTATACTGAAGTACCATTTCTCACTCCTCAGATAGACAAAAATTCAGAAGCCCGATAATATAATCTCTTGGTGAGACTATCAGGAAACACACACTCATATATTTCTGCTGGGAATATAAAATGATATCACTCCTTTGGAGGGCTATTTGGCAACATCTAACATCTAATTACATATAGATTTACTATTGACCGGGCAGTCCTTCTAGGAATATATCCTGAAGACACCATCGATGCAAAAAATACATATGCACAAAGTTAGTCATTTGCAGCATTATTTGTAAATGTAAAATATTGGAAACTTCCTAAATATTCAAGCATAGGAGAATAGTTGGATAAACTATTGTACTACACATAATGGAATACTATACAGCCGTAAAAAAAGCATGAGAAAGATCTCTATGAACCGATATGGAATGATTTCCAGGAGATATTATTAAAATGAAGAGAGCAAAATACAAAAGAGCATATTTAGAATGCCAAAATTTACATAACAAAGACTAAGAAAATATGCATCTGCTTTCTTATTATTACAAAAAAATCAAACAAAACAAAATATACAAGAACAATAAACCCAGAAAATGATGAAGTTGGCCAACAAGGGCATTGGTGTTCGTGGGACAGAGGAGGGATGGACACTTCTCATTTTGTAAATATTCGTAAATAATATACTCAGAGAATTTTGACTTTGAAAAGCATGATAATATCTTACATGTTCAAAAATAAAATTAAATCAATAAGGACAAGGAAAAAAACTGAAACAAAGCAAACTGAAACAAAGGGAAGGGAAGGAGGGAGGAAAGGAGGAATAGGGTTACCAGACATAGCAAGAAAAAAAAATACAGGACACTCAGTTAAATTTGATTTTTAAATAAATAATTTTTTAAAGTATAAGTATGTTTCATGTAATACGTCCCTACCCATCACCCTGTCTCCTCCTCATCTCTTTGGCCTCCTGCTGCTCACTCACTCAGCTCTTGCTATATGGACCTTCCCACTATTTCTTAGAGGTGAAAGCAGCTCCCACCTCAGGGCTTTGCACGTGCCTAGAGGGTTCTTGCTCCTCACTTCTTAGGATTCTGGTCAGAGGTCACCATAATTGAGAGGTCCTGCCTACCATACTTCTTTTTCCTCTTACTCTGATACATTGTTGTTTTCCCCAGAACTTACTGGAAGGTGTGTGTGTATGTGTGCATGTATGTGTGTGTGTGTATATATAGATACATAGATACGGATATAGATAGACACGGATATATAGAGAGAGAGTTAGTTGAATGAGTACAGATGCAAAACCTCTGACAGCAATGTTTCCCATTCCTCACTCACCCTCCTTTGCATAAAGGGACTTCCTTTTTAAAGGCTTGAACTTAAAAACCAGTCGAGAAATTCAGCAAAGTAGTGCAAAGAGAGACACTTTGCCTCTAGCTCTTTATGACTAATCAACTCTGCTTCAAGGGCCTTGAGGAGCTATTTTTCTTCCTGCTACAGCTCTTCCATTTAAAATGGTAATCCCAGGTCTCATTTTGTATTTTCTCCTATACAAGGTTGTGAAGGTCACCCACTTAGCAAACTCTTCAGTTCATGTGAAATGCATTTAGAAGCAGCAACTAAGGCAATAAAAAAGAGAAGATGAATTGAAGTTATTTATATTCAGTAAAACTGTATTGGAGGATTAAGGTAAGAAAAATGTGTCTCCACAGCCGGATGCCTTATATAATACATGGTGAAGGAACACTCCTGGGCCACAAACCACCAGCCAGGATTACAGCCTCGCTTCTTCCCAGAAGTGGCCAAGTCAGACAACCAGCAGATGAAGGATAATAAGGATTGCCCAAGGCACTTCCAAAACAGAAACACCAAGTGGCTGAGGAAAAACTTGAAACAATTATATATGTACATGGCCTCAAAGTGATAACCAATGGAAAAATAAGAATTTCATTAGCTTGTTATGCTTATTTCACAGTTTAGTTTAAAGTTTGGGTTATGGGGCCAGGCATGGGGGCTAATGCCTGTAATCCTAGCGCTTTGGGAGGCGGGAGGACCACTTGAGGTCAAGAGTTCAAGAGCACCTGTAGATCCAGCTACTCGGGAGGCTGGGGCAGGAGGCTCACTCAGGCCCAGGAGTTTGAGGGTGCAGTGAGCTATGATGACACCACTGCACTCTATCTCAAGCAACATAGCAAGACCCTGTCTCAAAAACGAAAAAACAAACAAACAAACAAGTTTGGGTTATGGGGAAAAGAAGTATCTTGATGTTTTCTGGGCTTAAACTTCTAAAGGTAGTCATTTGGCCCTTTTCTAGTTGACATTCAGCTCATCTGCAAATTTAAACTTCACCTTCCATTGGTCTAAACTTTACCTCACCTTTCCCAGCGATGTCTTCTCCTCTGACGCAGTGGGCACCTTTAGAACTTTTTGAAGCTTCCCCCAGCGGGAGATAATTTTGATATTACTCCACAATATTACTCTAAAATAAAAATATTCGGCCCTTGTAATTTCTTTTT
>NW_012147634.1:315927-372112 GCF_000956105.1 Propithecus coquereli | reverse complement strand
CCCCGCCCCGGTGTTTGTAAGTAGTGCAACAGACTCCAGTGAAATTGCATCAACACTGTAGGCTGAACCACCTCAGCATCTTTGTAAAAAATGTTATTTTTGATAGTCTAGGTCTATGGTCCCCAACCCCTGGGTGTGGCCTGTTAGGAACCGGCCGCACAGCAGGAGGTGCGTGGTGTCAAGCTCCATCTGCGTTCGCAGCCTCTCCCCATCGCTCGCATCACCGCACAAGCTCCGCCTCCTGGCAGATCAGCAGCGCCATTAGATTCTCACAGGAGCTGGAACCCCACTGTAAACTGTGGACACGAGGGATCCAGGTTGCAGCTCTTTATGAGAATCTAGTGCCTGGTGATCTGAGGTGGAGCTGAGGCGGCGATGCCAGCACAGGCAAAGGGGCTGCAAATACAGATTGTCGATAGAAGTGTGACTGCACAATAAATGCAATGCACCTGAATCATCCCGAAACCCCCTGGCCCCAGTGCGTGGAAAAATTGTCTTCCATGAAATAGATCCCTGGTGCCAAAAAGATTGGGGAGCGCTGGTCTAGGTTACCCAATATTATTATTCCAAAAGTTATTATAAATCTTCAAAAACTAACTTTAACAGAAATTGGAACCATGATCTTCATGATTCAAAAATTTAACTTTTAATCTTTTTATAACTGAAGATGTCCAGGCAGTTAATTTGGACTGCCCATGTGTTCTCTTTGTAACTTGAAATAAAATGAGGTTTTGTATAATTTAATAACACAGTGTTTTTCACACTGCTGGTCATGAAATCTATTTATTGAGTCATAACAAGCATTTTCTTAATGAAATAGAATAAAATAGAAAATCTTAGCATATAGCTATATAGGAAGGGAAACTATTTTTCATAAAACTTTTGTTTCAAAAGTATGTAAATATGTAGCTATAGTATGTATATGTGTTAGGATGCACTATAAAATGTACTTACTAATGGGATCACAATAAAAAAAGTGTGAAAGTCACTGATTTAATATTTGCATTTTTATAAGCAATTAGCAGGTACCCATTATAACCGAAAAAATCCGATTCTTAGATTAACTGAAAAAGAAATACCACTATCCATGTGAACTAATTTCAAGGTAAGCATTCAGAAATATTAATGTTTCTCAAGAAAAATATGTACTTTACTACAAATAAAATATGCTTCTGACTTCTAAAATATCAAGTTCTTAATTCACTTCATAAGCCGAAGTATAAAAACAAACAAAATAAAACCCTCTTTTTTATCTTAAACTTTTAAATTAGGATTTAGGATGACTGGGCTTTGTTGGCATTTGGACGTCTAATTTGAAGGTTTTTTATTAAAATGAAATGTGGAAATATTTATTGGGGTTTTCAAATCTTCAAAGAGGCCTTTTCAGGGCTTATTTCATTATGACAACAACTGCAGTGAACCATCAGGCAGAGAGTGACATCTTTGACATCTTAACGGGTGATGTCGAAGATGGGCACTTGATGGGTGCTGTCCTGGTCTCAACCCTTGTTCTGGAATCTTCAGAGGCTGCCTGTGCTATGATTCTGCAGAGGCAGGCTGCGGAGGGAGAGCAGCTCACGTGTCCTGTGGATGTCCACACCAGCAGAACAAGAGTCTAGCTTGGGGACTGCTCCGGGACTGAATGAAAAACCTAGGAAGTTGCACATGGAGATTTGCCCTTGGATGCTTGGAAGGCTGAGAGTGCTTCTCAAGACCCACTGAGATGACCCTCTGACCCTGAAACAAGCTTATGTATTGGGGGCCATTTCCTGTGCCAGTCTGAGACACACAGTGGCCTGACTGCAGCCATTGAGGCTGTTTTGCCCTCTGCTAACTAGTGTTCCATTAATTGCTGTTCGCAGAGTGTGGGGAATTCATTTGTCCCTATCTCACTCCAAAAAAATCCTTTTATTGAATGCTTCTCCTTTTTCTTTTTTTAAAGAAAATCAGCATAGAATGTGGCATCTGAGTAAAAACTGAACAGTTGACAAAAACATCTGCATCTTGATTTAATGCTTTTGAAAAAGGTATGCTGTAAAAATTAATCTAGTCTGTCCACAAGAATATTTGAAATTCATTGACCAGCCTCTAGAAACCTTCACAAGTCATTTTAAAATGGTGCAGACTATAAATGGAAAATGGAAAATGTTTTTGCTGGGAAGAAGTCCAAAAAAGTAAAACACTTCTAAAATTTATATCACATCATCTAGATGTTTCCGCCCTCATTTTCTCTTGCAAACAGTGGTGTAAGTTTAAAAACTAAGTTCCTAAGTCCAAACTCCATAAATAAACTTTTACCAGAGAGAACCCTGTGAGACAAGTTGGCATAAATATTAGAATTATAACAGTGATTCCAATTTAAACTTTTATACTATCCTGTCATACCTCTTCTCTCATATATGACAATGGAGTCTGCTAACTCTAGGGCATTCTTTTGTTTTGGTGTTCAAAAGAAAGCCCAGCTGGAAAAGACTCAAGAGCTAGAGAGCATTCGTTTGCTATGGTATGCAGAAGAACATTCCCCCCAAAGATGTACGCGTGCTAAGCTCTACAGTCTGTGGATACGTTACCACTCACAGCAGAAAGGACTTCGCAGATGCAATTACGCTAAGGGCCCTGAGACTGGGAGAGCGTCCTGGGCCATCTGGGCGGGCCATTACAGGAGAGACACAGGAGGAGTTAGAGTGAGAGAGAAGATGCCAAGATTAAAGCTGGGGCCAGAGAGAAGAGAGGCTGCCACACTGCTGGCTCTGAAGATGGGGACGGGGCCATCAGCCGTGGGAAGCTGGAAAGGGCAAGGAAATGGATTCTCCCTGGAAACAGTGGGGCTAGCACCACGTGTCTAGCCAGAGACTGATGACTGACTTCTGACCTTTTGGATGGTAAAAAATTAAATTTGTGTTGTTTTAGCCACTATGTGTGTGGCTATTTGCTACAGCAGCATAGGACACTAATATGCCCACCAAGATCCTAAAAATACTAAAGGAAAATGAAGGAGGGAGCCCCTTGCATCATTTTTGCTTTGGGGTGTGTTTGATTCTTAGAATAGCTACAGGGTCCCACTCTCATCCATCCAACGCAAAACAGGCAGTAAGCTGAGCGCTTTCTCCTCGTCTAGTCATCAGATTCTACCCATTTAATAGCAAAAAACAAACAAACAAAACAATGGAGATTGATAAAATTCCTTACTCTCCCAAATAATCTGAAAAATTCTATGATGGAAAAATTTTTTGACATAACACTTTAGAACAAACACATTTTTAAAGAGGTGAGAATGAGAATATATAACTGGCTGGATAAATACAGATATTATACTTAGTAGAAGATATGTAAACTACAGAAGCTTTGTAAATAAATCAGGCTCCCATGAATGCTATCTTAATTTCCAGAATTCCTCACACTTATTTTTGCTTACCTTGGTGTGTGGAGAAGTTTCTAAAACAGAAAAAAAAAAAAAAGATTGGATTCATTTTGCCTCTCTTTTTATGTATTCCTCTACTATATTGCTAGGTTATTGTCCACATTGAATATATATTTCCCATTTACTTTGGACTAGATCTTGTGAGTCAACTGAAGTCCAAATCCATCTCATTTCAGCAAATAAGGTAATTTAGCTATTTTAAGTTGAAACTTGGTAAAATATATTCTCCATCATTAAAACTTCGAGAACAAATTTGTGCTGTGGGCAAAATTCATTCTCCAAACGTTGTTTTTGCTTCCTTATTTTAGAATTTATCACTAAATAAAGGAGTCCTTCTTAGTGTCTTATCCACTTAGGTCAGTGGTTGTCCAGATGAGGAAGGATAAAATATAAATGCTATATAGTTTTGATCATCTATTAACGTTGGACTTTCATGTAACCAAAAAAACACTACGAAAAAAAGTAAGTCAAATTCTCTGGAGTTTGATATTTCTGCAATCATTTCAATGAAACAGATCTATTTCTACAGGTTCAGTGAAAGAGCTTAAAACCATAAAGAGAAATCCTGAGAAGTCAAATTTGCATAAGACTGGAAATACGAAAATTTGAGTCATAAAATTCAAGAACTTGCAGGAAAACCCACAATACTATTACTTTGCCTTATCGCAGCTGTAAGTTACTCTTTCACAAGTGCGAGTTGGCCCCAGAGTGAAATACAGCCTGAGGTGCAGAGAGTTCACAAGCAAGTGCTCGTCCTAAAGACTTGCAAATGAAAAAGCGCCACACAGCAAGCTGGCAGTGAGAGGAGAAACAACCTCCCCGAGAAAGGTCAAGAGAAGATGTGGAGTGAAAAATTTCCAGGGAACTGTTACTGTCTGAAAAGGAAAATGACAAAAGTGACAAATTTCAGAGAGTCTGAGGAGAACAAAGATGGGGGTTGAAAAACAGAATAGAACCACCTTCTTCTTCCTCTCAGAGACCACTCAGGTCATTTCCCAGGAATCCTCCCCCAAATGAAAAAGGGGGCAACGTGGGCCTCAGCTCGTTGCTAACCGGGAAGAGGTGGCTGCCGACAGAAGGTGAAGCTGGGAGGATGGAGAGCTGGCTTCCCTGAGCTGGCGGCCCCCAACCCCCCGGCCCCAACCTTATCACTCAAGCTCCTTGAGGATTTTTTTCTTCAATATTCAAAATTAAACTGCATAAATGTGTCTTACCAACCTGCCTCGTAATGATCACCGGAGCAACGATGGCCAAGCTTCAATTCACGCCTTTCACACACAGATATAAACACAGAGTGAAGAGTTATTAAGAGTAGCTCACACCTATAATCCTGGCACTCTGGGAGGCCAAGGAGGGAGGATTGCTTGAGTCCAGGAGTTCAAGACCAGCCTGAACAAGAGTGAGACCCCGTCTCTTCTAAAAATAGAAAAAAATAATTAGCCAGATGACTAAAAATAGAAAAAAATAGCTGGGCATAGTGATGTATACCTGTAGTCCCAGCTCCTTGGGAAGCTGAGGCAGGAGGATCGCTTGAGCCCAGGAGCTTGAGGTTGCTGTGAGCCAGGATGATGTCATGGCACTCTAGCCCAGGTGACAGAGCGAGACTCTGTCTCAAAAAAAAAAAAAAAAAAAAGGAGTAAGGTATTAAAGTATTGTTAAACCATTTCTCAATTGCAGCAATTTGCCATGTCCTTATAGGGACCGTTCCTTCTTCCCTAGCCTGGGGATCACAAGGACCTGCACTCCTGTGACATGGTGATTCCCAGGGACCCACAGCCTGTGGGGCTGAGAGTCTACTTCAGCACTGATGACAGAAAGATATGGCGTAGAGTTCATTTAAAGTTTTGAGTGGCTACATTTTCAAAAAAGAACAAGTGAAATTAATATTAGCAATATATCTTATTTAAGCCAATATATCCAAAAATATCATCATTTCGCCATGTAAATCTCAAAATGTGGTGTATGTTTTGTTGACATTTACACCACATCTCGATCTGGTTAGCTACGTTTCAAGAGCCCAATAACCTCACGCGGCTAATGGCTCCCTTATGGACAGCTCAGCCCTAGGGGATGAAGAGTCACTGAAGGCTTGAAGGAGACAGGGACAGGCTCCGGTGTTACTCCAGCTGAGCACTCTGGTGGCCACGACAGTGCCTGCAGAGCAGAGTGGGTACAGGATATTCAAGGAGAGGCTGTTCAAAGGCTCCATGTGACAGACAGGGAGTATCCGAGCTGCAGCAATGGCAGTGAGGACAGGCTTGAGAAATGTCCAAGAGACAAAATCAATAGGACTTGGTGATTAGATAGGAGTAGAGTGAAAGAAAATAATTTAGGATGATTCCCAGATTTCTAGCTACCATGACCAAGTCAATAAAAATGTAATTTATTGAGACAAGGAAATCTGAAAGCAAAGCTAGTCAGGGATAAGATGAGGTGGGCAGCAAGTATTAATATATTTCTGGACATGTTGAATTTGAGTTGCCTGTGTGGCATTCACACACATAGCGATGTCCAGCAAGCTTTCAGCTATTGGAGTCTGAACTTCAGGGAAAAGTGGGGTCTAGAAATTTACATATAGCAGTTTAGAAGTCTTCCATAAACGTGTGCTTATGAGATCTCCAGAAGACCGATGAGCCAAAGAATGAATGGAGGAAAACCAGTCTACAAAGAAGACAAAAAGGAGTGGGTCAAGGATGAAAGATAAACCAGGATATGTGCTGTCACCAAAGTTAGGAGAAAAGAAAGGTCCAAAGAGACGAAGGTCAACAGGGTAAAGTGTACCCAGAGAATATACAGTCCCCTGAAGTTCATTACTTTTGACAATACAATATCTGCCAATGCAGTTTAAGAAAAACGGCAGAAGTGGAAATCAGATTGCCAAGGGTTAAACACCAAAGTAAAAAAATGGGAAATCTGAGACTGTTCATTCAACAAGAATGCCTAAGGAGGGACAATGGGGAAACAAGAAGAAGAGAGGGGATTTTTAAATGATGTGAGAGACTGGACTACATTTATAAGATACAACAAACTAGCCAATAGAGATAATGAGATTGAGAAAACCAGAGAGAAAAGTTTGGGAGAACGATCCTGGAGGAGACGAGGGAAAATGCATTAAGACCCCCTGAGAAGGGGTCTTAAACCATGGAAGGGCCTCATCATCCTCTAAAGATAGGAATGGGTACACACAGGGACAATTTTGCAGAGGGGAGGGTGCAAAGTGGAGATAGGTTACAACAGATTGCCTCCCTTTCTCACTGAAGCTGGAGGTAAGATCTTCCCCTAAAAGGACGAAGGCAGAGTCCAGACAGAGACTATGAGGAGAGGGCCAACATTTTGAGATTATCACTGAGAGGAATGGAAGAGAAATCAGGCCAGGGACAAGTGAAAAGATTGTTGAGCAATTTCAAGGATCAACATAGGGACCATAATATTGTACATTTAGGTGATTTTCTCCAGCAGCCCTCAGCTGCAAAGGAATGAAAGCAGAGAACATGGAGCTATTATTAATCTAGACCTGAGTTTTGTGCAACTAAAGGACACAAACAAAGGCACTGAGAGCATTCACGAGAGAGTGGCTCTGATGAGCTACAGAGCAGCCGGGCTCTATAAGAAAGGAGGAAAGGCTAGGAGGGAGCTGATAGCCCAGATAGAGATGGAGGGTACAAACAACAGGACATCTCAATGATGATATAATGTAGATATTGCAATGAGCAAGACAGAACGGTAGGATGGAAGGTTGTGATAGGAAGGAACACAGAACCCTGGAGTTTAGGTAATTTGAGATCCAGAGTATGGCCGTGGAAGCAACGACTGATGAGGAGTAGAGATGAAGAGTCACTGGCATTGGAAGGACAAAAAACAGAGAGACAAAACCCTGGCTATGTTGACCTTACTAGCACTGATATCTACCAGTTCAATGGCAGGGCATGGGCAGAATGAAGACTGTGACACCAATTCCAACGTTTTAGGTAAATACGGAGGAATGACAAGATGATACAAGAATAAAAACAAAGAGAAGGGGTAAAGCATAGCATAGCATAAGCTTTCCATAAGCACGGAGGAGTAAAGATTTGGCAGTGGTGACAAAGAGGACCTGGGATATTGATGCTCCCGGCCCATCACTCATAAGGTAGGTTGATAAATTCTAAACACAGGAAGTGACGTCTAAGGCAAGGAGGTAGACGAGGCATTCTTGAGGTCGTAAAGAAATATGTTTACCATACCATGGAGTTCCAGAAATGCCATGGGAAAAGTGGGAAAGAGAACAGTAGAGGAAGATAGCCTTCAGAAGAGGGAGCGAAAGTGCAATAGGCAGAGGAATGACAGCGAGAAGACGGAGTCCTTGGAGAGACTTCACATTTTGGTGATAACCAGGGTGCTGGAAGCAGCTGGGTGTGCGCGTCTACGTGGAACCCAGATATCCCTGGGCGTCGCTGGCAGAGATTCTTTTCTCTGCTCTTTCTTCCTCGTCCCTTTGCTTTGTCCCTTTCCGTTTTCCCTCCTAACCTAGGCTTTAAAGGTCCTAGGGGAACATCCAAAACATTTATTAGCAACACTATAATATTTAATGATTTTAAAAGTTCCTAAGATGTGGCCTTTATTATGCTTTCAAGCATGGTGAAAAACAATGCCATTCTAGTCAGAAAGCCCCTGACCTGGGCTCATACAGAGACTAAGCTGAGAATAGTCCTGAAAGTATTCAAATAAACATGCAAATCTACCTTCCGACTCGTTACTGTAGCCTCGGTAAGATCAAGAGTTGAGAATCTTCCCTTTAGAGAGTAAGATATGTAATATCTGTCCAACAATGAAAATTCTTTGCTTTTAATGTCTCAAAATTTGGGACACAGTTTAAAATACACAGATCGCCATCATTTTACAACTTCAAAATAACTTTATATCTTTGAGGTTTTAATCACTTCTTTTAAAAGTTACTTTTAAAGATGTTCACTTTTGATGAAAGCTCTAGAATACAATGTCATTCTGTAATAGCGGTTTTCCATCAAATGCTTTTTTCTTTAAGTTGTGAAAACAACATTGATTATACTGCCAAGCACCGCTAAGAAATGCTCTGCGTCATAAAAGGATTTAGAGCCCCATTTATTATCATCTAAATTGTATATTGTATACTTGATAGCAACATATTGTAAACCAAACAGCTTTCTTATCTAAACCAAGAGATATTATAATAAAACAATCCAGAAGCTTTTTTGAAAAGCACGATTTGGTGGATTTCTAATCTAAAACTAATCTTTTTGTTCCCCCAAGCAAATGCTGATTCTGTGCTTGCCTGCATAGTTTTCTCCACCAGTGTTTGGCAATCTGGGTCACTCAGAATGACATCGAGATAGATTAGACAGAATCACAGGTGTGCTGAGAGTGTCTGAATTCCATCACCAAGAGCAAAACCTTGAGGTATGGTGGCTGGTTTTTGTTTCCCACATTTCACTACACAGAAGTAATTTGTTTTCCTCCTGGGAAACGTCAAAGAAACTTCAGGGACATAAATCCATTAGTATTGACCAAACTAATCCAAAAGTCTGTCCTTATGAGAGCTAACATAATTTGCCTAACAAAGCTAATGCCAGTTTTGAAACTGAATTTGAGGCACAAACTCCCGTGGTGGTGACCAACTTTCTTCAGCTAAGTAAGAATAGGGAAGCCAATATTATTTCTGTGGTTCAAAATTGAGGTCTAAAACATCCTTTCCTAACACTGTCACAAAAAAGAAGATCGGCTATGGAGCACTGTGCATTATGATATGAAATGTAAAGGCTGATAATGAACCAACATTAATGCAGAATTCATTCCACTGGCTTTTATGACACTGGAATAACTTTGTTTTGCTCTTAATGCAAGATGGTAATGCTGGGTTTGATGTCTATGTCTAGTTCCTTAAAACTGACGGAATATTCTGGGTTGAATTTATATATATCATTATATATATAGCATATGTATGATGAAAATAATCAGAGAATTTTATTGTCAAAATTGCAAGGGCATTTTGGACTAGGTCCAGTTGCTCATTGCACAAAGATCCAATTATGGAGACAATAAGGATTGCCAAGGACAAAAGGCATTTTTAATATGGCAGACGTCTTGTCAAGAGAACAGAAGAAGCTGCCTCAAATCTGTCTGTCTGACTAATGGAGATCATGGTCATTTTAAGGAGAGGCCACTTGCCTTGGCCAAGTCTAGGGCGTTGGGGAGTCCTGGATTCAGGAAGGCTGCTCTGGGGCCTTCAGAATCTCAACTCCTTTGTCTTGTGGAAAATCCATCATTTCTGGGAAACAACTCAAAATGTCAAGTAGTTAAGGGAGAAAATTATAAAAAAAAAAAACAGGGATCACTGAAATTTATTCATGGAGCTGGTTATAATTTGAGTTGTACCATTATTTTCAAGTTCTTTTTCATGGGATTTATTACCATCAGAAAATATAAGCTTTGTAGCCTTTGTATTGTCGAAAATGTCCTATCCCGCGTGTTCTTCCAGACCTTGTCACTCCTCGTCAAGAGGTGGGATCTATGTCTCTTCCCCTTGAAACTTAGTGGTCCCCTGACACGCGCGGAATGTGGACGCTGTGATGCTGCGTGGCTTCAGAGGCGAGGCTGGAAAACGCCACGCAGTTTCTTCCTGTCTCTCTTGGGACACTCCGCTGTGGAGCCCTCAGCCTCTGTGTAAGAAGTGCCAGGCCACCACGCTGTGAGGCAGGTGAAGGTAGGCCACACGAAGAAACCAGGTGAAGAGGCCCTGAGACCGCGTGAAGAGAGAGAGATGTCCAGCCAGTCCCCAGATGCTGGGCCTCCCACTGTACCCACAGAAGGCCCTTCAAGCAGAACTTCCCAGTCAAGTCATTTATGGATTCCTGACCCACAGAAGCCAGGAGTAATAATAAATTATTTTTGTTGTTTTAAGCCACTAAGCTTTGGGATGCCATGTTACACAGTATTAGGTAACAGTAACAAACTGCTGCCTTCAACCTTCTTTGAGGGGCATCCTCAACAAGGAGCCTTTCTGTGGATCCGCAGCATGTCACCAGGTTCTCCTTCCGCCTCTCCCCACTCCCGTCAGAACCAAGGAACCCATTCCCCCGGGGGAGAGGAAGGGGGGGCTGCTGAGGGCTCACAGCTGTGTCTCTTTCCAGGGATAGCCCTCAGCCTAGGGGAGCTTTGCCCAAGGCACACCCGTCCCGAGCAGACCCACATGCAATGACAGGCTGATGCAGGATTCAAGGACACTGCCTCCTTATCTTAATTCAGGCAACACAGACAGACCATAGCTCCAGAGCTCCTTGAGGAACAGGCTAGAGCCTCAGTTGCAACTGGCTCACACTCAACTTCCTCCTCTGCTCGGCCTTACTTCCCTTCCTCCCTTGCAGGTGTTATTTCTCAGTGTCCGCCTCAGTAACTTTCTACTGCGCACAAATCTCCATTTCAAAAAACGTTTCCAGGCCGGGCGCAGTGGCTCACGCCTGTAATCCTAGCTCTCTGGGAGGCCGATGCGGGCGGATTGTTTGAGCTCAGGAGTTCGAGACCAGCCTGAGCAAGAGCGAGACCCCGTCTCTACTAAAAATAGAAAGAAATTAATTGGACAACTAAAAATATATAGAAAAAATTAGCCGGGCATGGTGGCACATGCCTACTCAGGAGGCTGAGGCAGGAGGATCGCTTGAGCCCAGGAGTTTGAGGTTGCTGTGAGCTAGGCTGACGCCACAGCACTCTAGCCCGGGCAACACAGTGAGACTCTGTTTCAAAAAAAAAAAAGTTTCCAGATAACCTGAACTAAGACAGGCCTCAATCAAAGGTTAATTGCAATGGGAAAAAAATGGTAAAGTCAGGCTCAGAGATACTGTAAGTTCCTGGTTTTCCCAGTAGACAGCAATAATAATTAAAGATACAGTGATGCTTGCAATGACATGGACAAAATTTCTAATCAACTGATTATCATCTGTAAACTGAGATGGTTTCCCTAGTGATATTGATGGCATCTTTTACTTGTTCTGACATTTGCTGGATATGATCTCATTTGCCTGACCAAAATCTATTTTGGCTTTGGGAAAGAGTGACTATATAACGTTTCAAAAGAGAATATGTTAAAAATGAAGTCATTTTTAATGGATCTGCATCAGCAATCAAACACTTAAAACAAGACCCATTTCTAAATCTTGGTCCTGGATTTGTGGCAGAATATAAGGGTATTGCTGCTGTAACTATTTAAGAGAGAAAACTTTTATAACAAAGCATATGATACTTGAAGGTGCCTACTTCCATTTTTCTGAAAGTGAATGGGTCATCTCTTACTTTATCCAGTGGTTATCTTCCAGAATGATTCATTATTTCACAAGGTGTGAAAAGAAAGAGTTCAGAGATCATTGCTAGAGGCTGATGGTATGCAGACAGCTCTATGATTTAAACCACAGGACGTCCTTACTTTTCAAACCAAGTGCTATCTTCTACTCCAGGCACTGTATAATTCATTGGTGAAGACGAGCTTCAAGCCTTTATCCCCCTCTCTTGTTGCTCCTGTGTTTGCAGGCTCTTCCGTATCTTCACATGAGCACAGACACCAGCAGGCGCTACCGATTTCTCAACATTTTCAAAGTCCTGTTGAGGTCATTACAGCAACACTAAAGACGACTGGAAAGTGCATAGGACCACATTTGTTGGCTTCCCAGTAATCTGCACAGTGTCATATGGAATTATTCTGTCCTACTTTATCAGACTGG
This sequence comes from Propithecus coquereli, assembly GCF_000956105.1. Taxonomy (NCBI): domain Eukaryota; kingdom Metazoa; phylum Chordata; class Mammalia; order Primates; family Indriidae; genus Propithecus; species Propithecus coquereli. The sequence continues at coordinate 359,965 of NW_012147634.1, read as the reverse complement.
GAAGCAAAATAAGGTATCCTTCTTTTTGCTATTCAAATTACATTACTTCAAACCATCAATCCACCTGTGGAGGAAAGTGTTTCTTTCATCCCTCGGGCCTTCCTTCCCAAAAGAAGTTCCAAGACTCAGAGGTGTTTACACAATCAAAGGGGTCAGTTTTGATGACCAGTCCTTCCAGGAGAGAAAATGGAACGTCCTCCTTGATCCATCACGTAGCCGATGCTCTTCAGCAGTAGTGGTTGCTATTGTCACTGTGCCAGTGCAGCCTTCGCCTGCTGAGCAGGACGCGGCCCTTGCGGACCTGATAGGAGTTTCTCCTCATCAGGGGAGAGAGCAGCACTGTGTTTCGTTCAGTGAAGATTGCTCTCAGCACTATAGCTGTCTAGAGACGCAGCTCTCTACCCTACACACAGACTCAGCCACTATCCCAAGATCACTTATGATGCTAAACTGGCTACCTCAGAGGTGTCTAGTCATCCAACACATGTTCTGCCCGAATTGCATCCTCCTGCTCAAACACCACTTTCTGCCACAACTTAATTAGGGCATTCTCCTTAGAAAATGAGTCCCCAAACTGCTCCACTAGTAGAACAGAGATAGACCAACATCAGTGGTACTACTGACAGTGTGGCCTTCTCCAAGCCAAGGGAAAATCAACAACCACGCTGGACCTCTCTAACCTCTAGCCTCCGGCCCTCTGATTTCCTGACCTAGCATGGTTCTCAGCGCCCTGCCTGTCTTATCCCACAGCCGGCCATCAACGATCCAAGTAAAGACCCATTCTCCCAACACTCATAGGCTTGATTTCTCATAACATGTCAACCACAGATAGCAAGAGCCTTAAAATAATGTCGTTCCACAGGATTTCTCTGATTCAGCCTCCACTAGGTTGGGGGGAACTCTAGCACCTCTCCCTTGGAAACACAGCTTGTTAATTCTGGGAATTCTCAGACGTCCTGCACGTGCCAGCCCTTGTCTCAGTATTCACAGCTATTCACAGCTATTCACTGCTGTTCACCGTGACACTATCTCCCGGCCATCCCCAAAGCCTTGGTTCCAACTATAACCCATTGTCAGCCATCATTGACAATGGCCACTGGTGTTACCGAAAGTTCGCTACTTGTCCCCAAGGCCGAATCAGTGAGAACATAGAATGAGGACAAGTGATATGAGGAAAAGGAAAGAGAAGTTTATTAAACTGCGGCATCTCAAAGACTGCGGTCCTGACTTTAAGTAGTAAAACAGGGCTTTTTAAAGGGCGGTTTTTGGTGGTTGAGCTTTGGTCTGTGACCAGTGTCACATGCTGTGGCTTTGGGCTGTTGTTGTTTAACTATAATTAGTGGTTTCGGTGTATCTCCGGTGATGAGGGTCCCCAGTGACCCTTGTCAGGACAGCTCTGTTGAGCCATCTCCTGTGGTTTAAGACCCTAGAAAACTAACAGCAAAGGACATTTTTCTGCCCCTACTGGCCTCAGGCAGAAGTGCACGTTTTAATTCCCAAAAAGCGGAGGGCGGGTGGGGTTTGACAGACAACTTGTGAAACATTTCGCTGCCCTTTTTCAGACCTGTTACACTAGAGGCACGGCACTGTGGCTCCCGCTGTGGCTTCTACCTGGCCAGGGCACTGCATGTGACAAGGCCGCAGGCGGGTCCCAGCAAAGTCCCGTCAAGGCGGGTATGTGCGCACTGAGGGAGCGGTCTTCCATCAGGGCCAACTGCGAAGCCTGGGCTGCAGGCGCTTCGTTTTCAGGAGCTCTGAAGCTTTAGTCCCGTCTCGCTTCACCCCGCCTGGACACAGGCCGACACCCGGGGGCAGTTACGAATCCACCTGCTGCGCTTCCTCAGAACTCACTTTGTGTAATCCATGCGGCATGAGGCACTTTGCTTTGGGGGCATCTTTTTGCCCAGCGGGTGCCCTGGTCATTTGTGGAAACTGGCAGGCCCACCCACGGTCCTGCAGACAGGCCCGTACACGCCTGCGTCCTGGGCAAGCACAGCTCCGCCCCCGCTGCGCCCTCTGCTGCCCGCACAGCCCCACGTGCTCAGGGCATTAAGGGCGGGCTGCGGGCTGCGGGCTCAGGACCTCCGCACAGAGGCCACGACTGGGCAGGTGCTGACAGGGGGACGCTGAGCCGTCTGGGGCAAGACTAAACCATGCACTGAAGTTCAGTGGGACCAGACGGGAAGTCACCAGGGAGTTTCCTAAGGAAGAGCAGGAGGAGAGTTTAGGGAACACAGCTCAGTTACGACATTGATATTTCTCTCCAGTGTCGTCACCGAGCATCCTTGCTTAGCCTTTGGGACCCACGTTTCCCTGTAAGGCTGAGTGATGCGTTTGCTGCGTGAAGAGAGACCCTCTAAGAGGGCAAGGCATGGGTCCAGGGGATTTAGAGAACTGCAAGGTTCTTGGAGGAAAAAATTTCAACTTTCTAAAATCCGTGAAAGGGAAACCGTCAGCTCTATTCCCGAGCAGTCAATTAATTAAAGTTAAGTCCCCACGACCTCGGCCACATGCCCGCTCCGGATTAAAGGGCGCGAATGCGCATTTCTCTTTGACCTCTTGTCCCCGGTTGAGGACCTGGCGGATCTGTGGAAAGCAGCTTGTGTGCTGATCCTACAGAAATGCGCGTTAACTAGCGAGGAAGGAGATAAAGAGCTCAAGGACGATCGCTTCCGGTTTGTGACTTCTTTTTTCATCTTGTACCGCCAGGGCTCCTGTTTTCAAAGTGCTCACCTTTTATCTTTTCGTCTTTTTTTCATCTTTTACTTTTCGCCCACACGTGTGCTTCTCGAATCACTTCAATCCTCTTCTCGTTGGGGTGTGTCTGGGATGAACGACTGCTTTGAAGTCTGTCTGGTCAGCTAACAAAACCTTCGCTTTCAAGACGCTACAGAGATGCAACGTGATGCTGTTGGAAAGCTCCCAGTGCAGCGCCGGGCACGGAGGAGTGCAGAGCAGGTGGCCAGGCAAAACCTAGCTGTCTTCCCTGCTCGCGGCCGGCAGAGGGGGTGCTCACCGTCTGTGTGCGTTTCGCGTTGCTATACGGGGACGCCTGAGGCTGGCTTACTCATAAGGAAAAGAGGCTTATTTGGCTCACAGTTTGCTGACTGGAAAGTTCGAGACTGGGCTTCTGCACGTGGTGAGGGCCTCAGGCTGCGTCCACACACGGGAGCCGAGCGTGTGCAGAGACCGGATGGTGAGAGAGGAAGCACGAGGCGGGGGGCGGCACCAGGCTCTTTTCAAAACCAGCTGTCCTGGGAACTAACAGGAAGAACTCACCCCCGCCCCAGCCAGGGAGGGCGTTAATCTATTCATGAGGGATCCACCCCCAGGACCCAAACACTTCCCATTAGGTCCCACCTCCAATATTGGGGATCAAATTTCACCATGAGATTTGTGGGGACAATATCCAAACCACAGCACTCGCTTGGATGAAAGATAGTTTTGTCTTCGGTGGTGCGCCCGCCTGGTGGAGGGGCTCAATGTGGTCCCTCAGCCCCAGACTTTCTCCATCAGGTTAACACGGGGAGGAAGCTCAGGGTCTGAGAATTCTTCTCTGCTTTCCGTCTCCCTAATTCCTCTGCTAAAAGGCATTCTCCAGTCCAGGCAATTGTCATGCATTTCTACCTTCTTAGAAATTAGTCTGTTAGGCTACTTTTCTAAATGAGTAAAGGAAACAGGGCCCAGACAGGAAAGTTCCAGAATGCTAGGCTGCCACAGAGGGGTTTTAAGAATTAAAGGAAGAGGACCACTTCTAGGTGAGCTGGGAAGAAAAATACAAATGAATTAAATTTGTATTATATATCACAAGAACCCGATTAAGTAGGTAGTAAACCCCCACAATAGGCACATATGATTTTTTTGATTTTTAAATATGAGAAAACTGAAGTTCAGAGAGGTTAATAATTTGTGCCACCACTGATTGTGGAGCCAAGATTCAAAGTCAGGATGGCCTTAATCGTCTGTCATGGTACCTCCCTAGAGTCCAACCCATCACATACATCAAGTTTTCCCAGAGAAGCCACAGCTGATAGGGGCCCCACTGCCTCGTAGGCTAGGGAAGGATGGCTTCAGAGCTCCCTCTACAAGGTGTGGAACTGGTTGAGAATTGCTGAGAGTCTAATTGGACACATCTTAAATCAGATGCCTTGCAATAATAATTAAAGATAACTAGCATAATAATACTATTATTGAGCTGGACATCCACTGTACCAGACACTATACTAATCACTTTACAGACACTGCCTCAGAAAGAATGTACATTAAACAGAAGCCATCACTAGTCATCAGCATTCAGCCTCTTCCTTGGGACCAAAAGCCACACAATCTTAATGTGTGTTCAGGTCATAGAACCAGCTTATTCATTAACCAAGAAACCAGTTTTATTTTTTCTTTCTCTGCCTATTAAATTCCCTTACCCCATCTTAAGGAGTTCTGTGGTTTCTAATAATGCTTAGGTGATAAAAGTTCTTTGGTCACCTTCAAACAGTATTCAGTCCAGTGTATTTGAAAAAGTGTAGTCTATTCTAATAATAGAGTAACAAAACTTCAAACTCATTGAAAGTTAAAGCAAGCACTTTTGCCCTATTATCTTGTTGGCTTCCAAGGAGAGTTCTCACCCTTTGCTCTTTCAACTTTAGGCTGATCTAGCCACAGATTGTACCCTGGGATAGGGTGTGCCGGCCACAAGGTCAAACTGTCTGAGTACTCACTTGAAGCTATTTTTCCTTGGCTTAAGGGATAACACTCTCCCCTCCTCTGGTAGCAAGACTTGGAGTTAGAAAGAGAGGGAGAAGAAAAATCCCACAGCACTCCAAACGGCCTCCAAAGAAAATGTCTACGAACCCTTGATTAGTTTCACGGATCTTCTGCCATCTCCTTAGCACGCACAGGGGTCTAACATCTTTGGCACCTTGTCTTTTATTCTCAGTCTGGGGGCTCCAGTGAGACAGCAGAGAATCTTTCGACATCATATTGTACTCCAGCGAGGGTGCCCATTCCCAGTCACACCCTTTTCTTCCGCCATTCAGACCCCCTGCAAGTTCCTTGTGCGTTGGGCTCTTGAGTAGCAAACAGCACTCCCCTCTCTGGCTCTCACGTATCATGGCTGGGTGCAAAGCCCCACTTCGTGGGAGAAGATTAGGCTGCATAAATTTTCACATTTTCAAGGTAATGAAACTTTTCTAGATTTTTTTATATTCATTTCATCCCCCTCCCACCACAACAATTTCTGGACTGTTATTGCAGTGAGACTGGAAATAATTTTATATTCATTTTAAAGTCCTTTGGAAATATTTTGAAGAATCTAGCATCTCCATTAAACCTGCTTTAAAAAAAATCCTCTGTCCTCATCTGGCCACCTTCTCCAAACTTTAACTATGACTACCTAAGGCTTTTATTTTTCTCTCTTCAAAGATAATGTGAAACCCATATAATCTGGGAGAAATTTTCTCTGAGAATAGACATGGAAATAACGTTTTCAACAAAATGTATTTTTCCCATTATTAACAACAATAAATATGTATTAATCCATCTTACTTAAATGACCATGGGTTAAAGAATAATGATAAAGTTGTAGCTTGAATTCTTGGCATTCAATCCCAATAAATTTAGCTAAATTTTATTTTTAAAAGAAAAAAATGCTTTGCATGTTGCCAGTTGCTCATTGAAATTTCATTGATTCTTCTCATTTATTTACAGGATTAATATCAGTCTGAGAGTCAATATTGTGAATATACACATAGACTTTTTTTTAACCGTGTAATCATAATGATAAAATTAGACATCAATGTGTGTTAGACAAGCTATAAAGCCAAAGCCCTGGATGTATGACTAAGGGGTGTTTTTAGAAGAGAATAGGATCTTGACCAGAATCCTGTTTAAGTCAAATTGGCTGCCTCCCTTACTTCCACCTGGATAGATTTCAGAGCAATTGTGAAGGTTCAGGAGTTGCCTTCATGACAGAGAAGCTCTTTATAAAGCTCTAAGCACCTCAAAGACAAGACTGGGTGCTATGGAAATTTCTTTTTAACAGGCTCTAGAATAGTGTGCTGCATATAATAGTTCCGGATACGTGATGCCCATTTACAGAATATCATTAAGATGTGGTCACGTCTCTTTCTGAAAGCATGCTAAGAAGATGCTAGAACCTCCATGGAACTGACGAAGAGGCCACAGGTGTTTTCTTCAGAGGCAGTCTGGAGTGCCGTGGCATGCCACACATTCGGGCTAATACCAGCTTTGCAGGGCTGGCACTTCTCACCGCTGAGGCCTCCGTGACAGTGTCCTCTCCACAGAACCCGTCCATCTCTCGATCCCTTTGCCCTCTTCAAAGCCATCAAAAGATTCATCATTGCTGGAAATGGTCTTGTGAGTACAGTGAACACTGCTCGGGTGGGGGCCACACTTGCAGCCCTGATTCAAGCATCACAAAAGCTATCCATGTAACAAAAACACTTGTACCCCTTTCATACTTTGAAATAAAATTTAAAAAAACAAAATGATCTTGTCCATTTGTTATTTTTTCACTTGTTTATTGTCTGCCTCCTCCACTGATGTTTAAACTCCAAGAGAAGAGGGACCTTCCGTGACCTCATCTGTGGCTATATCTGGGACCTAGACAAAAGTCTGGCACATAGTAGACACTCAATAAATGAAGTTCCAGACACTAACCAGAGGAACCTTGAACAAGTCGCCCTACCTAGGTCTTGGGTCTTCAAACACACAGTCAGAGAGCTCTTAGGTAATTGTTAAGGTTCCTTCTGACTGTAAAAGAACACTAGGCTTCAAAATATTAACATTTATACATTTTGTCTTTTCCATAAATTCACAAATTCATATTTTACATATAGTGTACTTAAATATATTTAAATATACAGACAATACGGACATGATTGATATTTATATTAAATATATTTAATATTTTAATTTATTTTAATAAACTCAGATTGTTGGTGAAGGTAGGAAGGAGCACATAGTTATTGGTCTCCGTTATTGAATTTCAGTTATAATATATATTCTCAGCCTAATGTCTCTGGTATCTGGGAATAATTTTAACATCCAATTAACGCCTTCTCATTAGTTGGTTCTTGTTCCTTCAGTGTTTTATCGAAGCTGCTTAATCTTTTCTGCGGAGTTTCACGGCGGGCCTCGCAGGCTGCGGTCTGTGTCCCGCGCTCAAGGGATCCCGGGAGAGCCCCACAGAGCACGCTGCGCAGAGCCCCGCACCGGAGAAGACGTTAGTCCCTGTAGCCAGGATTGTGCGCCACGGCTAGAGGGACAGACAGACCAGGAGAGGCATGAACAAGAACAGATCCACAGACCCAAGGAACAGTAGGAGAGCAAGACATCCCTACCGATGCCTGGAGACTCCAAGAAAGACCCACAGACATTATTGACAGTGGAACCCACACCCGCCCTCTTTCATGGCCGGGACACTAGCCCAGAGCCCTAGACCATGCAGCCGACCCGGTAAGTTCTTTGGGATTGATAATAATAACCACTAAGAGAACATGAGACTGGAAACTCATCATTTCACTCAGATAACACTGAGAAGTTTCTAAAATGTTTTATATGGAACTATAGCCACAGGAAACAAGGTGGCTTCGCTCAACATTCAGGGCTGAAAGTCATTCTGTCAATCAGTATGTAAAAACCCTTGCTTCTACGCAGCAGGAAACAACAACGGAGCTATCTGAAGTGAGAGTTTTCTTTAGGCACCTACCACCGTTTAGTGTCCATATATTTACTAGCAATAATCAGCTTTCTACTTTCCAGAGATCATTTTTGCCTAGATTTAATCTGTAGATAATCTGGATTAAGGAGTTCCAGCCTCTTAGTAATAATAGATCACCCCCACCTGCTGTGGCAGGTACATTATTAGGAAAACACAATTATTCACCGTCTTCTCCCCGCCCCAGCTTTCTAGGGCAGACTCTAGGTGGAGCTGAGCTGCTGGACTCCTTGGCCTTTGTCTCCCGGATGGCGTAGTGGGTACAGTGAAGAAGTTGAAAATACTTAGAGACACTACATTTATTTACATAAGAAAAGGCTTGAGTTCTCTGAAAAAGGAAACTTCCTGAAGCAACAAGAGGAGAGGAGGACGCAAGCCTGAGAATCGGGAGCATGTAAGAGCGAGCCAGAGGGTCCTGGACAGTCAGAGCTCTGGGGAGGGACTCGCAGAGCAGGTGGTGGCAGCGTGGGGCTTCCAGGAGCAGAACAGACAAAGCTCTCAAGGCTGTGCAGCTGTAGGTCGTGTGAGGTAACCCCCATTAAACAGCTTCACTAGAGACTTATGTTATGTTCCGAGGCTTGTGGAACAAAAGCAGAGTGCTCTTTTTCTATATGTGTGAGTGTGTGTGTGTGTGTGTGTGTGTGTGTGTGTGTGTATTTTTTTAGAGACAGGGTCTCACTCCATCACTCAGGCTGGACTGCAGTGGCATGATCATAGCTCACAGCAACCTCAAACTCCTGGGCTTGAGCAATCCTCTTGGTTCAGCCTCCTGAGTAGCTGGGACTACAGGCATCCGCCACCACACCCAGCTAAATTTTTTATTTTTTTTAGAGACAGGGTCTCACTATGTTGCCCAGGCTGGTCTCGAATTCCTGACCTCAAGCGATCCTCTTGCAGCAGCCTCCCAAAGTGCTAGGATTGCAGGCATGAGCCACCGCACCCAGCCCCTTTCTCACATGTTATTGTCTTGGCCTACCCCATAAAGCGAGAGTATGATGGCCTGCAATATTTGAGTGATATGTCAGAAGGTCAAATAATGAGGTCATAGCATTTGAGGCTCTACCCTCAAGAATGAAAAGTCACTGAAATGGCACAAAACCTGGCAGGAGCGTTTAACCCATACCACACGTGCTTATGAGCACGGGTGACAGGCTCTCCCCTGAGCTCCATGCTGTCCTCCTGCTCCTCTCTCCTCAGGTGGACACCGGGGCTCCTGCCAAGCATCACTGCGGTGACCACTGGGCCACCTCTGCCGTCACCTCCACCACCTCACAGAGGCCTGCCCACACTGCTTGCAGGAGGAAATAACCCCGACATGCACGATTCTCTGAAATTGTGCATGATGCATTTCCTTCCTTAGATTTTTCTATATTTTCCAAATATGCTGTGATAAACAAGTCACATTTATGTGATATAAGGCATATATATGGTTGCGGTATAATAAGAAATACGTTTGGTCTTTGTGTCTAGCACAGAGCTCCTAAAACCCCGGTATTAATTGAGTCACGGGAGTGTCTTTTGTTATTCATAACGAGCCCCTGCTCACAGCTCCTGAGCCCATGCCAACGCGGTGACTGAGGGTGGGTTCCCTGGAGAGCCTCCTTGGGGCTGGTCGCAGAAAGACCAGGTGATTATAGGGTTGGAACTTTCAGCGCTACCCACAGACCTTCAGGAAGCCGGAGATCAAGCTCTCTGAAAGTCTGGAACAACGAGATTTGCTGAGTGTTGGGGTAGCTGAGCATGCACAAGTACTGGGGTGGGGGGTGCATGGCCAGAGAGGGCCTGGAAGCTCTGAGCCCCAGCCCCAGCCTTGCCTGACGCTTCTCCTCCATTTGGGCACTCCGAGGGGCATCCTTTATAATAACAGCAAACGTAAGTGAAGGGTTTCCCTGAGTTCTCTGAGCCATCCCGACACATTACTGAACATGAGGTGGGGGGCGTGGGAACCCCCAATTAACAGTCGGTCGATGAGAAATAGCAGAGGCCTGGACTTGCAACTGGCATCTGAAAGGAGGACAGTCTTGGGGGACTGAGTCCATCACCTGTGGGACAAGGGCTAGTTCCAGATAGATAGTGTCAGAATGGAATTAAATTGTAGGACATGCAGCTGGTGTTCGGTGAGTTGGAGAATTGCCTGGTGTGGAAAAACGCACACGTCTGGTGTCAGAGTGTCATGTGAGGCCGGGCACAGTGGCTCACGCCTGTAATCCTAGCTCTCTGGGAGGCCGAGGCGGGCAGATTGTTTGAGCTCAGGAGTTCGAAACCAGCCTGAGCAAGAGCGAGACCCCGTCTCTACTAAAAATATAAAGAAATTAATTGGTCAACTAAAAATATATATAGAAAAAAATTGGCCGGGCATGGTGGCGCATGCCTGTAGTCCCAGCTACTTGGGAGGCTGGGGTAGGAGGATTGCTTGAGCCCCGGAGTTTGAGGTTGCTGTGAGCTAGGCTGACGCCACGGCACTCTAGCCCGGGCAATACAGTGAGACTCTGTCTCAAAAAAAAAAAAAAGAGTGTCATGTGAGTGCGTTTTCCCAATGGTATAGTCCCTTAACATACACGTCATGTGTTGCTTCCTACGAAAAGAAAGCTACCCATCTTCCTAATCATAGCAGCGGCTAAACAGGTCAGGACATTTACAGTTGCTCACAGAATTAATGTCTCTGGACATTTCTAAAAAATGAAACCAATGACTTTGGTAATTTGAAAGTCAGCCTTTTTGGAAGCATGAAATTAGAATGAATGGTCTATAAGGGTGTCTTCCTGCTCTGTAATAAGGGAATTCTACTTTTTTAGCTGTTTCCTTCCCAATCCATTTTTACAGTGCAGTTTACCAGGTCTCTGTCAAACAGCGCACACTTTGACCATGTTCGGAAACCTATAGCGTTTCCCTTTATCAGCTGAGATAAAGCCGCGCTCCTCCACTAGGCTCTCAGGGTCTTCCACAAAGCAGCTCGCTTCACCGCTCAGACCTCACCGACCACCCCGGCAATCTCAGCCGAACCCAGGCCCAGCGTCGCCCCTGCCCTACCACAGATTCTGCCCACGGTCCTGCGCACGTTCCGGCCCCTCCGCTCCTGCTGGTCTGGAACCTTCCACCCGCCCCCTTTTCCCCACTGCTCACATGCACCAGACCCTTCGATGTCCAGCTCAGTCTCGTCCTCCCGTCTATCCTTCCCTGTCGGCGATATCCATGCCACACCCACAGCTTCAGTCTTGCGGTTCCTTTGAATTTATTGCTTTTACTGTCTGCAGCTGTTTATCTGCTCTGGTACCCTTCTTAGCTGTTCGCGTCACTGTATCAGTATATTCTAATGCTACCATTTTGATGCCCCGATTGTAGTGGGTGCGCTCATGTGCTGGGCGCTCCCAGGAGGGGCCTTGCACAGCGCCGTTTGGCGGGGAAGCCCACCCGGCTCAAATGGTCAGTCCATCTGGCCCCCAGAGATCCATCTGCTTCAGATTCCTAGTTTAATTACCTTGGAAGGGTCTTACTGAGGTTGTAAAAAGACAACCAAAAAAGATAACTTAAGAAGCAATGATTTCATATTAGGAGTTGTGGAATAAAATTATATTACTAGGCATTTAAGTGACGCATTGAAAATATACAAAATGCATGAAAAGTTTGTTCTTTGGGACATTTATAGATGTCATACACATACACAAAGAATATCCAGTGGTCATATAAATTCAGCAAATACTAGATTAAACAAACAAATTTCCCTACTCTAGCACTTCCCAGAGTCATCAGCATTTGCACTGGGAATCTCCCTGAGAGAGTTAGTGTATGCGTTATTTCTCCAACTAAGCTGACCCCACGACCAGTTTTCTATACAGCAATTTCTGGGACTCACATTCCAAGGAACTCATTCTGATTGACACTATCTGGTTGCTTCAACCCTGAGCAAGGGGAGGCTGAACAAAATGCTCCCTTTCTGTTTCTGACTTTGTGTCGTGCATCCAAGTCATGTGAAGGTCCTCTCTCTCGCATTGCATGTCTCACACTTTCTCATCTTTGGTGCTGGGCCACATCACGAACTGCAGGTAATTCTTAGCCTCTTTCTGCGTTGGCTCAGTGTGGACTGCAGTTGGGAGAGGCAGCCTTGTGTACTGCTTATCACTGGACGCTGGGCTCCCACGGCCCGGATTTCAGCTGAAGCCGCACCACTTGCCAGCTGTGTGGACTGGAGACATTTCTCAAACTCTCGGTGCCTCGTCTGTAAAATAGGAATGATTATAGAACATATCTCATAAGATTTCATGAGAGATTAATATATGTAAAGTGCTTACACAGAATCTGGCCTCAAGTGTGTGCTGTTATTATGAGATTACAGTAAAGCCCTCAATTCTACTCCTCTCACTACAGCTATAGCTGTAACTGTTAACTATTGAGAAGACCCATGTAAATCTGAAAACATCAGGAAGTCTGAATCTTGACTTTCAAACACTGCCTGCTTTAACTGCCTGAGAAAAATCCTTCTGTGCTTTGGTGGAGAAAGAAATAGGAGAAATAACGAGATGAACTAGCTGCTTTTGGTGAAGAAGAGAACAGCCTCTGAGCTGAGAGCCACCTCAAAGAGGTATGCCCTATTAATCTACCACAGAGGTCAGCAAACTTTCTGTCGAGGGCCAGATAGTAAATATTTTAGGCTTTGCATGGGGTAAGGTTTTTGTTGTAGCTACTCAGCTCTGCCATTATGCAAAAGCAACCATAAGTAATAAGCAAATGAATGGGCATGACTGTGTTCCAATAAAACTTTATTTACAAAAACAGGAAGCTGGCTAGATTTGACCTACAGGCATTGGTTTGTAGACCTCTGTTCTATTATTATCAACCTTGAATTTCCCAGCCATGCAGTTAGAATAAAAGCACCAGGGTGACCCTGCCTGCCAAATGTGAGAAAGGTGACCCCTTTGGGAGCCAGTAGAGGTAAAAGAAGCCAGTCCAAGGAAAAAGGCACCACATTTTAGGAAGTAGAGGTGAGAAAAACACAGAGAACACTGGCACAGTCCTGGTGTGTTATAAACTTTTGGATCACCTTTGCTGAAGCCCATCCTACCTTGAGACTTTCATGATTACGTAAGCCAGTAAATTCCCATTATTTTTAAAACCAGGTTGAGTAGGGATTTTTGGTCACGTGCAAACCAAAGTCTTCTACTCATACAACATGATTCTAGCTATATTAAATACATCAGTGAATACGTTACGGTGTATGCTCTTGGTGTGCAATTTGTATTTTACATCTAGTTAAAACTTTTGCTGACTTACTCAGAAAAGGAAATTTAACAACCAAAGCCCGTTCCAAAATGAATTTAGAGCCATTCATCTAAGAATTTCTAGGATACTTTAGACATTTCTAAAGTGCTTGGGGACATTATCTTTCAAGTATCTATTATTTCTGTTTTACTTATAAAGCTCTCTCGTATTTTGGTTATATTGCTTCCAGCTCTTCTGTTATTTTACATAACAAAAACAAGCAAATTTACCCATCAATCTATAATCCCTCAAAGGTCTGACTCTAGTTAAGAAGGACTAAGTACAAACAAGAGAAGCACTTGTACCGCCTTCGTAAATCAATTCTCCTTGTAAGATTTGGTTCATGTCTCAGAGTCAGCCTCAAAGATAAAACTCCAGTGTGCTGTGGCCACTGTTTTATTTCCTGTCTAGAGCACACAGGTTGGTACAGGGTGCTTAGGTAAAGAGTGCAGAACGGCTTCCAAGTCCACCTAAAGATTCTGAATCTTGAACACTAGAAATGGCGAAGGCCTAACTCATAGTATTTAGCCCAGGAACAGGGACGGTGCCTGCGAGGTCTCTGGGAAAAGGACAGGGACGTGTCACACAACAGGCATAGTCCCTCACTCGTACACACTCACACATACCCTAAGACACGCACTGTGCTCGCAGAATCTCGCTGACTTGCTGGTCACATGGAGAGTTTTGTGACAGAGCAGTCCTTGCTTTACACATTCGTCTCCGCACTCATCGGACCTGAGGTCCCAGGCAGACATCAGCAGTGGGATCTTGTTCATGACATGAATTAGTTTTCTATTGGTGCTGTAACAAATGATCACAATTTTTTTACATGACAAACAGGAAAAGAACGATTTATTGTGTTGTTTTGCGTAAAACAACATAAATTTGTGATCTTACAGCACCTTAAAGACGTCCGACACGGGTCTCGCTGGGCGAAAGGTGTCGGTTAAGGTGTCAGCAGGGCTGTGTTTCTTTTGGAAGCTCCAGGGGAGAATCTGTTTCTTCTTTTTCGGCTTCTAAAGGCTGACCACAGCCTTTGGCTCGTGGTTCCCTTCCATGTCCAAAGCCAGCGATGGGAGACAGAGGCATTCTCACGTGGAATCGCTCCAACTTCTTTCCTCCTCCCTCTTCCATTCGTCAGTCCCTTGTGGTGATCCCAGGCCACCCACATAATCCAGCATACTCTCCCCATCTCAGGGTCAGCTGATCAACAACCTTAATCCATCTGCAGCCTTAATTCCCCTTTGTCACAGACAGTCACAGACCTCAGGCATTAGGACGTGTCGAACATCTTTGGAGGCCATTATTTTGCCTTCCTCAGCAAGGGAGATAAGAAAAAAAATTTTAAAAAAGTATTTTGAATGACAGATACTGATAAGAGCGACCGAGAAGTAAAGCAAGCCAGAGTACAGGGCATGATGGGATATTGTGTGGTTTTGTTTGGGTTGGGCAGAGAAGGCCTCATGATTAGGGGACATCTGAGTAAAGACCTCTGAGAAGTAAGAGAACCAGCACGAAGCTGTCTTTAGGGGACGCCTTCCAGGCAAAGGAAACAGTAAGTATTAATAACAAGGATGGAGGAGGCCACGTGCCAGGAGCATCGGAGGAACAGCAACGCCGTCTGCAGGGGGAGGAACGAGAAAAGACAAGGACAGAGAGGGGAGGGTGAGCAACACGTCGGGCTTTGCAGGCGATTGAAAAGGACATCGCATTTTACTCAGCGCGAGATGGAGGGGTTTTCTTTTCAGTATGTTTGGAAACATTTGATGTTAAAGTGATTTTAGAAGAGTTGCGTTGATAACCTAGAGTTCCCATACACCTTTCACCCAGCTTCGCCTGAAGTTAATGTCTCATGTCACCATGGCACACTTAGCAAAAGTGGGTAGTTAGCACTGGTACACAGCATATAGACTTTACTCAGATTTCGCTGTTTTTTCCAGTAACGCCCTTTCTCTGTCTCAGCACCTAATCCAGGATATCATGCTGCACTTACCCGCCATGTCTGTGGTTTCCTCTAATCTCTGACAGTTTCTCATTCTTTTCCTGTTTTTCCTTGACCCTTTTGAAGAGTATTGAGCAGGTATTTGTGGAATATCCCTTAGTAGGAGTCTGTCTGGCGTTTCCTCATAGTTACACTGGGATAACGGGTTTGGGGGAGGACTGTGCAGAGGGGACGTGCCCTTCTCATCGCTCTATCACAGGGGGCATCAGCCCACCATGGCCCACGATTGGTGATGTTGACTTTGGTCGCCCGCTTAAGGTGATCTGCCAGCTTTCTCCACTGTAAAGGTACTATTTTCTTCCTTCCGTGCTCTGTTCATAAGACGGCAGTCATACTCGCTTCTGTGAATCCAGCCCATGCTCAAAAGGAAGAGAATTAAATTCCACCTTCTAGAGTGAGGAGTATCAAATAATTTGTGAGCATCTGTTACAATTGTCACAATAATTAATAAGTATTTTTGGAGGACATACTTTGAGGCTATGAAAAAGTCCTGTTTCTCAAAATTTTGCCCACCGATTTTAGAAACCATCAGTGGATCTCGAGTGCAGCCAGCGGTGTTCTAACGCTGACTTCCCATTACCTTCATTCCTCCTTATGTTCAGTACTTGGAGTTATTCTCTAAGGGAGATTTGCCCCTTCTCTATTACTTATTTACTTATTTTAGGACAGACTCATGGATAAAAATTCTGTTCTTTGGATTATGCTCCAATATTATTGTTATTTTTTTCTCCAGCTGTTTTGGCTTTGGACATCGGGAGCACTTTCAGGTTGCCTCCTGTATCTATTGGACATGCCCCTCTTTATCTGTCTTTTTGGTCTTATTTTTAGCATTCTGGTACTACGAGATGCTCCAGGCTCATCTCCTATTTTCCTTGCCCGAGCCTTAAATTCAGCCATTTCTCCAAGGAGCCCTGGTTTCTTTTATTGAAGCATAGTGTTAAGAAAGATCTGGGTACAAGTCATTGGGGACATTTGAACAGAAGAGAGATACGCTCTGATTTAGGTTTGGGGGTTTGTTTTTGGGTGTTTTTTTTTGCAGATTTATTGAGATATTTTCACTTACAAAATTCACCCATTTGAAGTTTACATTTCAATTCAATGCTAGTATAGTCACAGAGTTGTGCAAACATTATCACAATTTAGAATGTTTTCATCACCAGTGATGAGTTTGTATCACATTTATCAGTTGATGGACATAACACATTGTTTCTACTTTTGTTTGATTTTTTTGGTTTTTTTTTGGTACTTTTTTAAATTGAAATGAAATTCGTTCACTACAGAACTCATCCTTTTAGTGTATACAGTCTAATGGTTTTTAGTATGTTCAAAGAACTGTGCAAGGATCAACACTAATTCCAGAACATGTGCATCATCCCCAAGATAAATCCCATTATCAGCCATTCCTGATTTCTTCCTCTTTCTTCCCTTGGCAACTACTGATCTATGCTTTATTTCTATGACTTTATTTATTCTGGATATTTCATATAAATGGAATTATATAATATGCGGCCACTTTCGTATGGCTTTTTTAAGTTAACATAATGTTTTCAAGGTTCATCCATATTATAGCATGACTCAGTACTCATTCTTTTTTTCCGCAACTTTATTGAGGTATAATTGACAAATAAAAATTGTATATATTTAAGGTGTGCAGCACGATGCTTTGATATATGTATACAGTGTGAAATGATTACTGTAATCAAGCTAATTAACATATATATCACTTCACATAGTTACCTTTTTTTCTTCATGATCTACCCTTTTGGCAAATTTCAAGTATATATTATTATTAACCATAGTCACCAAACTGTACATCATACTGAACTCATTCACCTTGTAACTGAAAGTCTGTGCCCTTCCACCAACATCTCCCCATTTCCCACCCTCTGACCCCTGGTAATCACCTTTCTATTCTCTGTTTCTTTGAGTTTGACTTTTTAAGATTCCACATATAAATGAGATCGCGCAGCATTTGTCTTTCCATGTCTGGCTGATTTCATGTATCATGATGTCTTTTGGGCCCATCCATGTTGTCACGAATGGCAGGATTTCCTTCTTCTTCAAGGCTGAATAACATTCCGTCGTGTGTGTGTATCTGTGTGCATGTGGATATGTGTGTCAGGCTACTGATTAGCGTTCCTTTATTTCAGCTTGAAGAACTCCCTTCAACATTTCTAATAAGGCAAGTTTGGTGGTAATGAGCTTCCTCAGCTTTTGTTTGTCCGGAAAAGTTATGTCCCCTTCATTTACGAAAGGAAACTTTGCTAGGTCAAGTATCCTTGATTGGCTTTTTTTTTTCTTTTCAGCACTTTGAATATATCCTTCCACTCTCTCCTGGCCTATAAGGTTTCTGCTGAGAAATCTGCGGATGAATTTATATGGGTTCCTTTGTTTGAAATGAGCCTCTTTTCTCCGGCTACTTCTAAAATTCTTTGTCTTTAATTTTTAACAGTTTGATTCTAGTGTCTTGGTGAGCTCTTCTTAGGGTTGAAACTTATTGGAGACTTTTAACCTTCATGTATCTGGATGTCTATATGTTTCCCCAGATTTGGGGAGTTCTCAGACACTATTTCTTTAACTAAGCTTTCTGCCCCTTTCTCTCTTCTCCTTCTTTCTTTCACTTTCTGAAATCTACAATGCAACTGTTAGTGCTCTTGACAGTGTCACATACATTCTGTAGGCTTTCTACATTCCTTTTCTTTTTTCTCCTCGGACTGGATGTTTTCCAACAACCTGTCTTTGAGCTCCATGGGAGTGAGGCACCTGGGCATCCGGAGCGGGGTCTGCACACTCTCCTCACGGCCCAGCCTTTGCCAGCCACTCGGCCAGGCAAGCTCCTGGGCATCTGGGCTGGGTGAGATAGAAGAAGCCTCCTGGGCAGCACCCCCAGGTGGAGGAGGCGGACGCTCACCCAACACTCCCTCGGTTCCCCCACAGGAGAACTCCCAGGCCGAGAAGGTCTCTCTCGGCACCCGGCTGTGCTGCCTTGTGAGCACTGTGATGTGGGTACGGTAGAACTGTCCTCTTACCCCCTCCAGCGCCTGTCCTAGGATCTTTGTTTGAATGAGCTCCAACCGCTCTGCTGGACTCCCAGACTCTGACAAAGGTACTCCCATCTGTCAGTAGTTGTCAAAATTGATGCTTCTACAGGGAGACCATGCTAGAAAATTTCTATTTCACCACCTTGCTGACATCATTTCTTACTTAAATTTTGAAGGGATCAGTCTCGATGATGGGTTTAAACTAGCTATATGGCAATGATTGCTGTAATAATTCAGACTCTTTGACTTTAATCTAGAAAAATTTTCGCTGACATAATCACTATGCATTCCCTCAGGTTTCCTTTTCACAAACCTCCAACAGACCACAGCTATTCTTTATCATCAAACTTTTGTTGAGCTCATTGCATCCCTGGCACTGTGCTATCTGCTGCTCGTGCAGATATGAAAAAGAATTTTCCTTCTCCTTGAGTATCACAGTTTAATATAACATGTGCACCACAGTGTGATAAGCACTGGAGTAAAGATCTGTAAAAGGAAAAATGTTAGCGCAAAAGAGGAAATAACTATTTTTATCTGAAGACAGAGAAAGCAGGACATAATGTTAAGAGTACAGTTGTGGAGTCACATTTATAAGGTTAAAATCTTTCTCTACCACATTTTAGCCAATGATTCAGAATCTTTGAGCCTCAATTCTCTTACCTGGAGGTGACGACAACACCCACCTATGGTAGAGACTGTTTCACGCACCGCATAGTTTCATTTCATCCTGAGCACAGGAAACTACGTTTCCTGGTTCCCCTGCAACTAGGAGAGACCATGTATTAGACGTGGGGCCGATAGAATGTGGGGGAAACGGTGAGACGTCACTTAGAGTCTTGGCGCCTGAAACGTCTGTGTGATCTTCCACACACTCTCTCCCCCATGTGTAAAAGACCCCAGGATAATCGAGACACGTCACGAAAGGACGACGGAACCCAGTGCTCAGTTGCTTAAAGACAAGCTGCCCAAGAGAGCTGCCCAGGCAGGAACATGGGCATCAGACGCTGCATGAGAACAAGAAATAAAGGGTCTCCCTGCAATTCTGATACTGCTTATTGCAACAATTAGCCTGCCCCAATTAGCCTACCACTTCTAAGGTTGCTGGAACACTCTCGTGAGTTAAAAAGCCCATAACGACCGACAGCCATTACTATTTTCACCATTGCCATGACATACAGAGGGAACACGGTATGGAGCTGGGAGCCGAAGGGATTTGCTGGGTGGAATGGAAGGTGACAGGAATCAACTTTGAGCAGAGGGGAAAAAACGAAAAGTAAAGAAAAGAAGAGAGAGAAAGTGACAGTGTAAAAAAGATCTTTTTTAACCAAGAAAAAAAGCTAAAGTGGTCACAGTAAGAGCTGTCCAAATAGTGGACAGAGCAGCTGCCCTGGAAATGTGTCTTTGCCCACCAGCGTCCAGCCTCTCACGCTGCTCATGGCAGCGTGGCCAAGCCGACGGTGCCTGGCGACATCTGCTGCCAGCCCTCAGGTACCTCTCCCTCATCGGCTCCAGAACCAGACGAAGAAACAAGAGGACTGTCTTTTTCATTTGTTTTAACGTGATGGAAAGCTCCTTCCTGGACGATTGTTTTTGCTACTTGAGATGTGTTTCTTTTCCCACTTTCCGGTCACAAGAACAGTCTTAATGGACTGTAGGAAATGAAAGGAGCAGAGAGCTCCACAAAGGAGAGGCCAACCGAACAAAGGACAGAAACCTTTTTTGTCTCTTTGGGTTGTGAGGGAACAAAGCACAAATGCGTAGAATAGGGACAGAAAAGCTGCAAATGACATGTTTCTTGAATGCCCCTTCTGAGCAACACAGACATTTCTCCAGGCAGAGGGGTTCAACCTGTGGCCACGCAATAATTTTCCTCTGTGCAAAGCGAGCCAGCTGGCCTGGAGACACAAGCAGCCTTGACCTTCTCACCGCTAGCATCAAACTGGCCGAGAGGCTTCGTGGAGAAGAGGCCTCGTGGAGAAGAAGCCTGGAGCTTAAAAGGGCACTACCTATGTATCTCTGTTAAACTTACTCAACTTGGCTTAGCCAAAAAGTAATTGTTCTGGGCCCCTGTAAATGTTGTTGAGCTTTGGGGATGGCTAAGTTATAGCTTTTGCTAATGAGATGAAAAGGGACCACCTCCACAACTGGAAAATTGACACCAAGCTGACCAGACCAAATCAACCTTATTTACTATGGAAATCTTACCAAACGGAAAATCATTTATCAGAAAAAAATATAGTAATAGGTGTTTACAGGCAAAAGGATCACCAGTGACTGAAAAATAAGAAACAAGTAAAACAAAGAAAAGCAGATTTGGAAAAATAAAAATTGGATGCATGTGAAATTTGTGAAACCTTGACAGTGAGATAGTCCAGCTCCAAAATTCTTCTGTTTAAGTCTTCCCCTGTCACCTCTTGGCCTTGGTATTTTCCCAGATTTACTATTCACCAGTAAGCATTTGCAAGCAATGCTTCCTGCTGGAGGAACCACTTTCACCAAACCCAACTATAATACAAGTTTCTAAAAGAGCTCATGTGTATAAATGAAAATGCATTAGCCCATCTGCCCTTTTCCTGGAAAGGAAGTCACGTCTACTTATGTGTATCTGTAAATCAAAACCTACTTGTCTATGGTTCTTGCACAGACATGTCAGAACGAAGCCCAGGCTGGCTCGGTTTGAATGAGGGCTAAGCACACAAAGAGATCCATTCACGCCTTTGGATTTCAAGAGAGTCATATGGTCCAACCAAGGTCAACGAGATGATTGCAGCCTGATTTCGGGGTTAGTTTTTAAAAGTACATTTCACAACCGTTGCTGGAAGTGTTTTTTCCCTCCTTTAAAACCAACACTCAGAGATAAGAAAACAAGCATAAGAGGAAATGTCAAATCTGATTGGTGTAGTATCACTTTAAGATATGCAATTTGTATTATCTAGTGAATTGGCTGTAAAGTCTAATTTTAAAAAGCCTCCTCCTTGAGCCCAGGAGTTTGAGGCTGCAGTGAGCTATGATCACTCACTGCACTCCAGCCTGGGCGAGACCTGGTCTCTGAAAAAAAAAGAAAAAAAGAAAAAAGCAAGCAAACAAACAACAACAAAAAAGCCTCCTATACTATGGGACTTCACTGACAAAGATGTACTATGGAGAACTCCCAGCAATGTCAACAAATATCATCAATATTTGAATGCACAAACTTCTTTCATGTCTCAGCTGGCATAAAGTCTTCTGCGGGGAAATTTTCTTCCCGCCTCCCTTGCTTTAACTTCTTTCTTTTCTACTTTCTTTCCTCCTTTCCTCCATTTTTTTCTCCTTCCTGCCTGCTTTTGCTTTTTTTCTCCCTTTTTTATGAAAGAAAGGGATGGAAAAACATACTGATACTTTACTGAGCCCAGTGGCTCACGCCTGTAATCCCAGCACTTTGGGAGGGTAAGGCAGGAGGATCACCTGAGTCCAGATGTTTGAGACCAGCCGGGGCAACATAGTGAGACTCCATCTCTAAAAACATTTATTTAATTAGCTGGGCATGGTAGTGTGTGCCTGTAGTCCCAGCTACTTGGGAGGCTGAGGCAGGAGGATTACTTGAGCCCAGGAGTTTGAGGTTACAGTGAACTATGATCACACCACTGTACTCCAGTCCAGGTGACAGAGCAACATCCTGTCTCTAAAAAAAAAAAAAGAATAGGAGTAAAAGGCATACAAAATTTACTTAACATGCATGGGGGAAAGTCATAGGAGAGTGTGATAACCCAATAACTCAACGAGATCCAGATGCTTATATACCCTTCTTGCGGGGGGGGGGGGGGGGGGGGGCGAGATGAGATGGCGGATGTAGGAGCTACTGATTTTCCTGGGAAATGAATGAGCCCAAAGAACAATGGCCTGCCTGGGACAAGGTTCCTCTGGGTTATGTGGGGGAGGTGGCAAGAAAGTGTGGGGTAGAACTTCACTGTGAACAAACATTGTCTTACTGTGCAGAAAAACGCCTCCCAGGTAATGTCTGGGAACTACCCTCAGAAGAATAGATGCAAGTCTGTCTGAGTGTGGCGACGACTCCTAGTCTGTCTTTTCCCGGGTGACTAATCTTTCCTGGTTATGTGGCGAGATTCCTAGGAAGAAGGTCTTAAGACAATTGCATTTCTTTTGGAAAGAAGTTTCCTTAGCCAGACACGGAAATTCCAGATTCCAGACAGTCCCTCCCAGTGCTGGGGGAAAGAAAGAGGGCCAAAGAAACAGGCATGAGGGAGGGGCGCAGAGACCTCGGTTCCGAGGCTTCGTTCTGAGACCTTTCAATTTTCTTTAATTCAAAGCTACAAACCACCGTATTTTGTGGTATTATTTTCTGTGCCAACAACAGTGCAAATAAAAAGGGCTGTCCTTAATCAAGAGATTTCTTCTGCATTCCAGGATTTCTCGGGCCTTTTCGCATGGCAGTGTCTGTTAGGGATCTCTCGGAGGAAGGCAAAGCGTTTCCAATGTTCTCAGTGCGCTTGAGCAGGGGCCCCTGCGTGCGGTGGGCGCGGGGCCTTGCTCTGCCAGACGTCCTCTGGGAGTGCTGGTCTTGGCGGGCTGATTTTTAACGCAGCTTTTTCAAGGTGTGCGAGTGAATTCACGCATCAGGCTTTGTCCCCTATGCCACGAGGAAGCGGCGTGGCAGGGGGTGCCTGAAGCGTGGGGGCGGGGCGGGGAGGGGGAGGGGAAGGTGGCGGTGCACGGGGCAGGCGAGTCAGCCCGTCCCCGCCGCAGGTCTCTAACCTGAGGTTCACAGAACGGCTGGGGCGTCTCCCGGCGCGTCCGAGATGGCGATGGCGTTCGGGGTGGACGCGAGCGTGGGCAGGGGCGGCTCTTACCTGCAGCCCGTCACCGCGTATGATACGCAGTGGGACCTTGGGCGACTTGCAAACTCTAGAGCAGCCCTATTTCTTTCTCTATCGAGCAGGAATAAAGGTTCTGCTTTGTCAGACTGCTGAGATGCCATAACCCCAGCCCGGTGCGCGACGCCGAGGAGTTCCCGTCCCCGCCGCATGGGCGGCGCCCTCGCCTGGCTCCCCGCAGTACGGGCCGGGACGGCGGACTGCAACGGCAACCGGAATTCATGCTTCTTACTCCTTCTTCCACCTTCTGTTAATGCTTGGGCTGATGCCTTTCTCCGGGGCCCGCAAAGCTCATCCGTCAAGACTCACAGTCTGGTGAGGAGCCGTTGGGCAATTTCCGTTCTTAGAGTGCGAGTTAACAGACTGAAGGTCTGCCTGACACCGCGCGACAGCTGCTCTCGCCCCCTCAGCCGCGCCCTCTCGTCGGGACGCGTTGCAGCTGACCGAGATTGAGGCGTCGCGTGGACAGAGTCTCTAATTCCATTCAGCACAGAGAACCTGCTAGCACTCAACAGAGGCAATGGTTCTCCGATGAATGTTCACTTCTTTTTTCTCCAAAACGTGACTATGGATTGGGGCAAACAGCAGAGACCGGAAACCATGGCCCAGTTTCTCCTTGCGTGAACTCAAGCAAGGGCTGGCCCAGGGGTTCGGACCCCTGAGGCAAAGCCTAGAAACTGGACTTTGGGCAGCTTCCTTACGACACTTTGTTTCTGTGCAATCCCGTGCAGAGTTACATAAACTTATAAGGGTCTAAGCGGTTTTTCTCTCTAAAATTTCAATAGAATTTAACTTGTAGGTTTTATAGGGACATACCTATACTCTACATTGAGTGGTGTATTTTATCTTGTAATTTTGCCATACAGGAAAGACTTCCTATTGATAGCAACCAAGTGCATTTGTTGCAGGATCTGAAATAGAACCATGTGAAAAATTCATATAACGTTTTACACATTACCCAGCATGTGGTAAGAGCCAGATAAAAGGTAGCATGGTTAATGCAATTATATAATCTTGTGGAAAACATTGATTCTTTGTATCTCCCACTTACTAGATTTCTGAATTTAAAAGCAAATTCTGAAACCAAGTCGTATTTAGTATGCTCCTTTAGTAGCAGAAATGGAAGTAAAAAAGACAGGTAGTAGGAAGCCCCCATCCCAAGCCATTTCCATTTGACATTTTGCTGTGTTTGAAGAATGTCTATGGAGTCCATGCTTAGCCATTCGACGTGCAACTGGTGCCCTCTAGTGACAGGGCGCGCAGTCTCCAGCCATGCGTGGTCTCTTAAAGCTAAAGAATTCCTTTCTTCTCAACCCAGCCTGCCCCAGATTTACAGAGAGGGAAGAGAAAAGGGAGAAGCTGGGAGGAAAGAAGGTGTGGGAGTCCCTCTGTAATCTCAGAAGGCATCCTTGGGTTTGTAAGATAACGGTCCTTAAACGCTTTTGAAGTTTCAGTTTTCTTTTAGAGAAAAGACACTTTCTGCCTTGTATCTCTAAGAACTTCCCTGCCCGGGAGCTGAGTTTTTCAAGGCCACCTCAGGTAAATCAGATACTCCAAAAATCACACAGTTCCTCTGCATGTGGGGAGACCGTGGGGAATAACAACAAGGCCGTGCTCACCGGCTCCAGATGCCTAGCCAGACAGAGCGTGGGCCTCTCAAGAGCTGAGATCTTTTCAAGCCAGCGGAAGACCAAGCATCCTACATACACATCTACTGCTCAAAGCCTTTCCTCCCATAAGGTCAGTTCCTCGGCCTGCAGGACCAACTCTGTTGGTGATACCCGCCTCATCCCAGGGCAGAGACCACGCTGCCAGTCCCAATTTCTTCTCTCCGCGCTGCATCACCAAGCTATGCGACATCTCCTGTTCATCAGTCCTGGACACCACAGCCTAAATCCAGGTCTTGATTCTTTCCCACTAAGATGATTTTTATATCTTCCAAGTTGGATTCCCTCTCCCCTGCCACATTCCTACTGATATCACTACTATTAGCTACTTTTCCCCCCAAAAAAACCTACCATTCTTTATTATCTAGTGACCCTATAGAAACGTACAGTAATATGAAATGACCTCAGCCCATTTCTTAGGCCTCTTCTTCCATTTCTCAGACACAGAGCATGCTGTTCTTCTTCGAACGCACTACACCCTCATCCAGCTGTGGTCCCACATGCTTTCCCCTCCATTAGAGACCCCTGGCCATTGTTCAAGATCTTCAAAGATCATCTCCTCTAGGAGGCACCCCCAGCACCCTACCGGCTCCCACCCGTCATCCCACACAATGCGTTTCGACAGTGCTGCTAACCACGGGAGTCTTGTTATCACGTGTTTGCCTCCGCTTTGACCTTCTCCAGAGCAAAACTCCAGGCTCTTCCTTTCATGTGCTCCAGTCGCCTGGCATGTAGCAGCACGTGTGCACACACACACTGCACGATGCATATTTCTGTGTGAGTGTGGGGGTATATATATACAAAATATGTCATCTGAGATATAGGTACAGAATCTTGAAGGCCAACTTCATTTTGTCTATATTTCACTTGTCAAAATGCATTTTGGAGGCATTGTGGAAAGAGCATGAAACTCAGCATCTGACGAGGACAAGGTTCAAGTCCTCATACCACCTCTTACGAGCTGTGTGACTTTAGGCGAGTAATTAACCTTTCTGAGCTTCATTTCCCACTTGCAAAATGGAGATAATAGTACCTTCCATGCAAAGTGAAGACAAATGAGATAGCGCGTGCGAAGTGCCTGGAACATGGGCGGCTCTCCTCGAATGGAGCTGTATCCTGCTCACTAGTCATCGTCTGCCCATCGGATGCATCTCTCTGATGTGCATCCGGTATCTAGTCTCTATCCGCCTCATACACACGCAGTCGGCCCCCGGATTCCACACCTGTGGATCTGACCAACCATGAATCGAAACTGTACTTAGGCCTGTAATGGTTCTGTCTTTACTGAACGTGGACGGACTTTTCTTTTTTTTTAAGAACTGCATTTATTTATTTTAGACTTCCAGATTTTCTCACGTTCATGATAAATCCTTATGGATCGTTCATGGGTATAGCTTTTTTCATTATTTCCTGCACACTGCGGTATAACTATTTACATAGCATTTACATTATATTAGGTATTATAAGTATCTAGAGATGATTTAAAGTGTATGGGATGATGTGCTTATGTTATATGCAAATACTAGGTCATTTTGTACAAGGGACTTGAGCATCCTCGGATTTTGGTCTCCAGAGGGGATCCTGGAACCAATCCCTCATGGGCACGAGGGACGACTGTATACATATGCGTATGATAAAGTGGATTTCAGCTTCCTGCAGAACAGTGGAAACTCAGGAAATCCAGTCGTCTCTCTGACCTCATGCTGAATATACCCATACTTTCCACCACGATTCCTTGCACATTTTCACTTGCATTTGGCATAGACTGATTTTTTTTTTTAATTAATGGATGCTTATTCAAGGATCAGTTATTACTTCATGGAAATATTTGTCTACCATTTCTTAGTTTCATACCTAGAAGCAGGGGGAAAGTGTTTTTACTACTAGGTAATTTAATCATTTTTTCCCTCTCACCTCCTATATACGTGTACTGGGGCCAAGTCAGCTGAAAAAATAAAATCGTACAGGCAAAGCACCACTTCATCATTTTCCCTGAAACTCCTGCTGGCAGCACGCATCTCATATGCCCCAAGTGCAGAGTTCTGAAAGAGACAGATGGATTTCAGCTCCCTCTAATGTACTGTCCTCCTTTCCATCGCATCAGGCTCATAACACGCTGCCTGGTGGCTGGCTGTCTCGCCGTCTTGAGGCTGAAGCAAGCAACAGAGGAATGAAGGAGACATTAGTTGCCAAGTCCCAGCTGACAGGAATACTTGCTTGCACCCTTTTAGAGCATTTAACATCGGCAAAAGAAATGGGAAAAAGACCTGGCTTGCCAACGAGCCATTACACAAATCTAAAACTGTGGAATTAAGTTTTGCTCTTAAGTGTTCTTTCCATGACTAGCCCTATTAATTGGTGCTACAGCTTCAAACCTACTTCAGTTTTTATGTCACAGAAGAGACTTAAGAATCCAATTAGCTATGTTTATTAGAAATCCTTGAACTTTATTCTACTCATTTTCATGTTAAATAAAGTAGTGGTCAGGGGGAAAGTTAGAGGAAGAGTTTTAGGCTATTGCATTAGGATCTTATTTTCACCAAGCGTTTGGATGTGTCCTGAACAAACCAACTCTGCAAAGGCAAAAGGAAACATTTTTTCACTCTTTGGGAGAAAGCACAAATAAAACAGCACAATTATAGGGAAATAAGAAGGAATAATGGGTAACCTAAGTGACAGACAACTGAAATTAACTCTAATCTCAATACCTAGAATACATCCCGTGCAATCCCAGCAATAACCAGATCTCCAGTTCAGTTGGTACAAACCCACCCTTGAGGCCACACCACATATAAGCACCAAAAAACCTCTCATTTTAAAGCTCTCTGAGGTCTCAACATGCAGATTTGTACAGTCTTTCACGTTCCAACAGGTCACATCTCGGAGTCCGAAGGCTGAATCCCAATCCTCTGTCATTTTCTTTTCAGGGTTTTAAGCACTGAGCAGTTTCACTTAAAAAGCCAGACATCTGGATTCTCTTGGGAAAAAGTCAGATGATCTCGCCATACCCAAGCCCACAATCCCATATAGCAACAACTGGCCGTAACTGAGCACACCTGTCCCCCGAAGATGGCGATGCCTCTTCGGAACAGTCCTTCCCCTTTCACCTCACTCATTGCTGTTGCTCGCCTGACCTCTGTGGGCATTTGACTTTGCCTGTAGGGGTTTACAAAGCAGTTATTCGTTTCTAATGGTTACGAGTAAGACAACCAGCAAGTTCAGTCTGTTCTGCTACATGTCATGTTTTTGTAACAATTAGCTTAGACAAAATCGACACATGGGTGAGTGTTGTCTGTGTAACCTAGAAGTCTTATTGGTTCATGTAACTGAGTAGTGGCACCTAAATGCAAAAATCACAAACACAGGTGAACACGGGAAGCCCTGCAATACTACACGTGTCACCCACTTAGCCCATGTTCATTTTGGCTAAGATGAACTTCCTGCTCTGTCTCAAAGTGCTCATTGGACAGTGCTCCCTGATCTTTCTGTATTTTGTCCTTTTTCCGTAATTCACCATCCTTAACCCTTTATTACTGCCCTCCTTGTCCATTAATCTACCTTCAGCATTCTTTTTCGTTAAGGTAAAGAACTCTATTACTGTTGTATTTATTTATTAGGAATGTAACATGTTTTTAAAATTGTGCTAATGTTCTAATTAAGCTTGTTATCAGTTTTGTGAGTGCCTGGTTTCAAAGTTACATACTTTTTGATTGATCTGTCCCTAATGCTATCTTTTCCCATAACTTCTGTTATTTCTAGAACACAATTCTACAGAAAATAAGGGGTTTTCAGGAATACACATACCAAATTATAACAGAATATATAGTATAGTCAAAACTAGTCTTGAAAAATTTCCTAAGAAGGACCCAGAGTGGAGATTGAACTGTCTCATGGTAAGCCCAACAGAATTAATTCTCTAGCATAATAATTACTTTTTAGAGACAGGGTGTTGCTGTGTCGCTCAGGCTGGAGTGTAGAGGCACAAACTCCTGGGCTCAAATAATCCTCCCATCTCAGTCTCCCAAGTAGCTAGGACCACAGGCATGTGCCACCATGCCCACCAGGCTAACTTTTAAAAAAATGTTTGCAGAGATGGGGATCTTGTTATGTTACCCAGGCTGGTCTTAAACTCCTGGCCTAGAAGGGATCCTCCCACCTCAGCCTCCCAAAGTGCTGGGATTGCGGGCAGTAGCCACTGCACTTGGCCAGTTCTCTAGCATTAAAATAGATACTCTTAGGTAGTTGGCTAGCATTTAGGGGCCACGTTTCATGAAAAGTCCCTATTTTTAAACATCAGAAATACTTCTGAAATGATCAGTGTGGGAAGATGTTCATAAGAGATGGACCCACAGGAACTGGGCACTCGTATTGCTTCATTTATTTCTGACAACAGTCTTGTGCCTTTGGTATCAGCACTTCTATTTTACTGACAAAAAAGTGAGGCTCAAAGGGATGAAAAACTTGCTTAAAATTTCTCTGCTCCCAAGTGGTAAGCCCAAGTTTCAAATCCAGGGTTTCTAACCTTGAGCTCTTCCATCCCCCAACAGTTTCCCGTCAGAAGTCTAGCAGTTCTATTGGACTGTCTTCTTTAGAGCAATTTAAAACCCCTTTCTATATATAAGTGAACAGTCCTTTAAAGTCAGACTTTCATGTGGTACTTTTAACAAGCACTTTTATTGAAACAAAACATCCGCTAACAATCGTGCCGCATGGTACATAGAGAATATGGCCTGTGAGGTCAATAAGACTTGAGCTCCTTTATTCGGAACGTACTTATCACAGTTACCACTGTGCTGGTTCTGGGCCACAGTGACAACCATGGTGCTGGCGCTCAGGGGGCTTACATTCTAGTGACGTAACCTTTTTTTATAATGTATGAAACAAAAATACTATCACCTATTTTGCAAGGATATAGTAAGAATTTGGAATTAGGTATACAGTAAGGGCCTGCACACAGAAACAATTTGGCTATTAGTAGCTATTATTGAATTGATAACATAGTAATACTTGTCACACAGAAGCAGAAGAGGGAAGTGGATTTTAGGATACGTGGCTGCTTCAGCGCAAAAGCCACCAGCACCAATGAGCATCCATGCACCTATCTCTCCGTCCTCCCTAATTAATCCTCGGACGCGGGGCAGATAAGCAGGCTGAGGTGTGACCTGGCTGTGTACAAAAGCTGATTCCTCTACCGCACCACTTGTTCTGACACATTATATTGTAAACGAAGTTACTTGGAATTTAACGGATCTGTATAAAGAACTTTGTAGTCAAGACGTTCTATTACATCATAAATCCTTTAGGGATTTATGCCCTAAAGGGGCATATGCTAGGGATTTAGGCCCTCCCCGGCCCCATGTGCTTAAAGACTCAACCACTCATTTAAATAACAAAAGTAAGTTCTACTTCTAACAATAGCTAGCTACATTTTTAGATCCAACTTTTCCACTGAAAACAAATCAAAAACCCTTTCAGACATCGGCCTAGGCAAGGAATTCTTGAAGAAGAACCCCAAAGCAATCGCCGCAGCAACAAAAATAAATAAGTGGGATCTAATCAAATTAAAAAGCTTCTGCACTGCCAAGGAAACTATCATTAGAGTGAATAGACAGCCCACAGAATGGGAAAAAATACTTGCTCTCTACACATCTGATAAAGGGCTGATAACCAGAATCTATCTAGAACTCAAAAAAATCAACAAGAAAAAATCAAACAACCCCATCAACAAATGGGCAAAGGAAATGAACAGAAACTTTTCAAAAGAAGACAGAATAATGGCCAGCAAACATATAAAAAAATGCTCCACATCTCTAATCATTAGAGAAATGCAAATCAAAACCACAATGAGATATCACCTAACCCCACTGAGACTGGCCTCTATCAAAAAATCCCAAAACAACAAATGCTGGCGAGGATGTGGAGAGTCAGGAACACTCTTACACTGCTGGTGGGACTGCAAATTAGTGCAACCTCTGTGGAAAAGAATTGGAGATACCTCAGAGAGCTACAAATAGAAATACCATTCGATCCAGCAATAGCACTATTAGGCATCTACCCAAAAGAGCACAAAACATTCTACGATAAGGACATCTGCACCCGAATGTTTATGGCAGCACAATTCACTATTGCAAGGATGTGGAAACAACCCAAGTGCCCGTCAATCCATGAGTGGATTATTAAAATTTGGTATATGTTTACAATGGAATATTAATCATAAGAAACGACAGTGATCTAGCACCTCTTACACTTCCCTGGATTAAACTTAAGCCCATTATCCAAAGTGGGGCACCACAAGAGCAGCAGAACGGGACCCACTTGTACTCGCCATCAAATTGGTACTAACTGATCAACACTAGGGTGATCACATGGCAGAAATACTCTCTAGGGATTAGGGGGATGGGGGGGTAAATCCACAACTAAAGGACACGGGGAGCACTGCAGGGGGAAGGGCAAGCCTTTAACCCGCACTTGGGTGAGGCAAAGACATAAAGTGTAACCATAATGTTTGCACCCTCACAATACCCTGGAATAAAAAAAAAAAAAAGAAAGAAAGAAAAAAAAAACACTGAAACTCACTGAGAAGGAAATAAAACTTTGTCACAATAAAAAAATAAATAAATAAGCCACATAAAATATCATAAGAAAGACCTCTGTTTGAAATCATCGAAAAGCTAAGAAATAATTGAGAATTTATGGGACCAAAATCCAGGAGAGAAGAGAGAACAAGAGACATAAGCCTGGCACCATTTTACCCTCCCTGAATATTGTGAACTGTGACAGCAGTGGCTGAGATGGTAAGAAATTGAGCAGGGATTTTGAGAGTCACAGCACTATGGAGACAGGAACTAGAGTGCAGAACCTGCTAACGGCTTCAAGGTTTCAGGTACAAATCAAAAGTAAGAATAAACTGAAAATAAAGAAGTCCAGTCCTCAAAAGGACTGAAAACACCTTAAATTATTTTGATGTCTAATTGAATTAAGCTGATATGCTCCTAACCCAGTTGATTGTCCGAAGCAAAACTGCATCCTCTTTGAAGAAAGATAAAGTCAGAGTCTCAAATTACTTCAACAGCTTTTTATATACAACATCTGGCCCTCAATCAAAGATTAACCAGCCATTACAAGAAGACAAGTTTTCACCAAAAACCTAGAGAAAAGAACAGACAATAGAAACTGGTCTACAGGAGACTCAGAAGATAGAGTTATCAGACATAGGCTTTAAAATAACCAAAATTAATATTTTCAAGGAATTAAAACACCAAATAGAGAATTTCACCAAAGGATGAAAACATAAAAAGAATGGAATGGAAATTCTACAACTGAAAAGTAAAATAGTAAGAACTTAATAGATGAGTTCAATAGAGTAGACACAGGTAAAGAGAGAACTAGTGAATGGAAGATAAATTGAAAAAAATTACAATCAAAAGGATAGAAACAGAGAAAAAAGATAAGGGATACAGTGAAAATATCTAGCATATGTGTAAGTATAGTCTCAAAAGACAGGTGATGCAGAATTTGGCAGTAGCGAATTCTAAGTACATAATAGTACTACTGCTGAAATCTAAAGGCAAAGAGAAAATTGTAAAAGTAGCCAGAGAAAAGAGGAATATCACCTTTAAGCAACAGTAAGACTGATAATTGGCTTATCAACAGAAACAACAGAAGTCAGATGATATCGGTATGTTATCTTAAAAGTACTGAAACAAAATAAATCTCAAACTATTAATAGAATTCTACATCCAGTGAAAACATCCTTTAAAAATTAATGTGAAATAAAGACATTTTCAACAAAATAAGAAAGAGAAAGAATGTTCATCACTATGAGATCCACAATAAAGGACATTATAAAGGAGTTTTCTATAGGTTGAAGGAAAAAAAATCACAGAAGGAAAGTCAGAAATACAGAAGGAAATAGAGAACAATGGAAAGGGTAAAATGTAGGTAAATGTAAATCAATGTTGACTCTATAAACAAAATCAATAATGTACACTAAGATTTTTTAAATATTTAGAATTTTTTAAAAAGAGAAAAAACACAGGCGGTAAAAGGATGTCAATTCAGTTAAAACACTCAATAAATTTAAGGATAGTCTTTTCAATAAATGATGTCAGGACAACTGATATCCTGGAGAGGAAATCTTTTAACCCTTATTTCATGCCATTCATGCACATATAGTTCCAGAATGTCAATCTCAAATGTGAAAACTAAAACATAACAAAAATTTTTAGAAGTCAACATAGAATGTGTTCAAAAACTTGGAATAAGAATTTTTTTAAAACAGGACATGAATTGCACTAACCATAAAAGAAGAGAGCAATACTACCTATGTTATAATTTAAAACTTTTGTCCATTGAAAGATGCCAGTAAAGGAGTGAAAAGACAAACAGGAGATATCTACAACTCATAGTACCCAGAATATACAAAGAACTTCTAAAAATCAGTTAAGAAATAGAGAAAACTCAGTAAGAAAAATGGGCAGGAGAACTGATACCTCACAAAAGAGATCCAAATGGCAAATACATGAAAAGTTGCTCAACTTTAATGTCGGAGAAAAGCAAATTAGAACCACAATAAAATTAAAAAGACTTAAAGTACCAAATGTTGACGAGAATGTGGAGCAAGTAGAAATAACGTAGATTAGTGGTGGGAGGGTAAATTTCAGTATGATCACTTGCAAAACATTGTGGCAATACCTACTGAGTATATGCATACTTCATGACCCAGCAATTCCAGTCTTATCTATATTCCCAACAAAAATGCTATATATATGTACCAAAAGAATTATACAAGATGTCCAGAGCTGCAGTATTCATTATAGTTAAAAAAAAAAAAACCAAAAATCCCAAAAACTGGAAACAGCCCAACTGTCCAGCAACAAGAGAAGATGAATAAATTGTGATATATTCGGACAACATTAGACAGCAAAGCAAATGAACAAATACTGCTATATACAACAACAAAAATGATTTACACAAATATAATGCTGAAGACAAGAAGTCAGGGACAAAAGAATTGATCCCATTTATATAAAATTGATCCCACTGATACAAAACTCAACAACTGATGAAACTAACCATGGTGTTAGAATTCAGGACAGTGGTTACTTCTGGAGAGAAGGTAGGAAGGAACTGGGATCTCAGGAGGCCTAAGCAGTGCTCTGGGGGTCTGGTCTTTTAACCAGAGCAATGGTTACCTGAGTGTATCCATGTTGCAACAATTTGTGATTTATGTACTTTTCTATATGTGTATGTCAATAACAAAATTCTTGTAAAAATATCTTAAAAGGTATATGTTAGTAACTTGCTTGAAGAGTAGTTTAACAATAAGAAATTTTCTTCAAATATGTTTCTGATGTCACTATACAACACTTATGGCTTTTATCCTAAAAATTATACTCAAAAGTAAGCCTAGTTTATGGTTTCTCAAATTTGGGAGCAGAATATCCAAATGTCACAAAGATATTTTCATATGAACTCCTTGGTATTTACCTTAAAGTGTTGAAAACTTAGTCCACACAAAAACCTGTACACAGATGTTTATAGCAGCTTTATTCATAATTGCCAAAACTTGAACACAACCAAGATATCCTTTAGAAGACAAATGGATAAGTAATCTCTGGTACATACAGACAATAGAATATTATTCATTGCTAAAAAGAAATGAGCTATCAAGTCATGAAAAGACATAGAATAACCTTAAATACATATTAGTAAGTAAAAAAAGCCAATTGAAAAGGCTACATCCTATGTAATTCCAATTATATGACATTCTGAAAAAGGCAAAATTATGGAAACAGTAAAAAGAGTAGTGGTTGCCAGGGGTTGGGGTGAGGGTGTGTGTGGTCTGAACAGGCAAAGCATGGAGAATTTTGGGGGCAGTAAAAATATTCTATGATATTATAATGATGGATACACATCATCATACATTTATCCAAACCCACAGAATGTACAACACTAAGAGTGAATCCTAATGTAAACTACGGACTTGGGGTGATGTGTCAAATGTAGATTCATCACAAACGGACCACCCAGTGGGGGATTCTGGTAATGGGGGAAGCTAGACATGCATGGGGGCAGGGAGCATATGGGAAATCTCTGTACCCTCCTCCTAATTTTGTTGTGCACCTAAAACCACCCAAAATAATAAGGTCTAAAAAAAAAAAAAAAAGACACTTCTAGAGGTCAAGTATAAATTAAATCCAGTAATCAAGAGATACTGTCATGAACATGAATGTAGGCCTCAACTTCTTATTACGTACCTTGCCTCCAACATTATCCTCTCCCCTAAATACTCTTTGACCTTAGCAACTTTGGTATATTTGAATGTTACAATTCCACCAGAAAGATGGTGTTTGAAGTTGCTGTTCTATAAGAATTCTTGGCATCCAGTAACCAATTTAGACAAAAAGGGAATATAGGTCCTTCTAATATAGTATTAATATAAATTAGTATTTTAAAAAAATCACTATACACCTTTGGGAAATAAGTCAAAGTATTATTTATTTAAGACATATTTACATACTTACAAAACTGATTTTTATCCAATACATCATCTTGCAGAATATCATCAAATGAACACCATATCCTGGGAGTAAAGATTCCCATTTCTTAATTTATATACAACCCAACAACTTTTAGAACAGAATATTATCAATTTGGCTTCACAAATCACAAAGTCCTGTTTATAATCTTTTTCTAGCCAAGGAACAGAATAAATTCAACAGCACATTAAAGTACTTTAAGTTGACCCTGAGCAATTACTAATTTGCATAATTTTGAATATATATGATAGTGTATGTGTCCTCTTACATACACTATCATTTTGTCCATATTCATCCATCTCAATTTTTTACTTCATTAATCCTCAAGAGAAAGAGGAAGAAAGAATGGGAAAATAATAAAGACAAGAGAATAAGAAAAGGAAACTACTAGCATTGCCTAAAGCTTTTCCAACTTCCAAAGTCTGTGGCACAGCTTAGGTCTAGGGTTGCCTCAAAATCTTAACAGAAGGATCCAGGGCAGGCACGGTGGCTCATGCCTATAGTCCCAGCACTTTGGAAGGCCAAGGTGGGAGGATGACTTGAGGCCAGGAGTCTGAAACTAGCCTAGGCAACACAGTGAGACCCCATCTCTACAAAAAATTAAAAAATTAGCTGGGCATCGTCTTGCACGTCTGTAGTCCCAGCTACTCCGGAGGCTGAGGTGCAAGGATCACTTGAGCCCAAGAGATCGAGGCTGCAGTGACCTATGATCATGCCACTGTACTCCAGCCTGTGAAATAGAGTGAGACTCCATCTCAAAAAATAAAAAATAAGATAAAAAAAACAACAAAAGGAGGATCTTGAACTGAACAATCTCAGCACCTTCAATAACCTGGAAATCTTCGGAATAAATGTCACAAAACGACCACAACAACAGTGGTGAAGAACTGTATTAAAGATGGGTTTTCCTAAGAAGCTGGAGGGAGGGAAAAAGCAAATAGCATCCCCCACCCCCCTCCCCGAGAAAATGGGCAGAAGAGGAAAGAACACGGGGGCTGGGTGATGGGGAAAGGAACTGCGGCCTTAGGCTGAGGATCAGCGTATCTTATGCCAAAGCCCACCGCTGAGACTGCCTGGCCTAGCTGCCATGGTGTTTAGAGATAATGAGTTACTTGTCTTGCCCTCTGTACAACAGGGAAAGTTAAGGATGACTAAACAAACAAGAGGTTGGACAAGCTGAGCATGTGGAGTCAGTCACGCTCTGAAGCCCTTCAAAGAGAACTCTGGGCCAAAAAAAGAATCAGAAAGGCCAGCCCAGATCACGCATTTCTCTCTTCCATCTGCCCTTTTCTAACCCTCCTCACCCACTCGCACTGTGCCAAAGAACAGGAGGCTTAACAGGCCACCAGGTGCAGGAAAATTATCTGGCTTCAACCAACCCATGGAATAACTGCCACTGCTATTTGGGGATTTTAGGGAAATTGTCATCTAATGAGATATCGGCGTTTGTGATTCTATTAGAACAGCCCTCAAAAACATCAAATAAAATATTTGAGACAAGGGAAAATAAAAAGAAAAGAAAAACTCAGATATTTTCAGGATCTGTAAAATTTCCCTACTATAGGAGGGAAGTAGCAGAAATATTTTGAATACAGGCATACTTTCTTTCAGTCTGTGATGAAATGCGGTGTTTTTGTCGCCAGCCCAGTGCAATGATAAAATTCTGTTAGAAAAGGACAGCTTTTAAAATAAAGGATAGAGGCAAATGGTAGGAAAAGGCTTCTCTTGCTTATGAAGAAGGGGAAAAGCATTCTGTCCTTATTACCCCTGGACAAAAGTGCAACTTGTTACATCTGTCTC
This sequence comes from Propithecus coquereli, assembly GCF_000956105.1. Taxonomy (NCBI): domain Eukaryota; kingdom Metazoa; phylum Chordata; class Mammalia; order Primates; family Indriidae; genus Propithecus; species Propithecus coquereli. The sequence continues at coordinate 323,055 of NW_012147634.1, read as the reverse complement.
TCATTACTTTTAATGACACAGAAGTCTGAATAAATAATCTTATACAGTACTTGGAAATTAACAAGTATCATAGTTTCAAAATTAATATTTAATTCGTCTCATCCTCAGATAAAGATAGCAGAAACCAAATAATGACTTGAAATAACATTAACATAAAAGCAAGCCTTATGTATAAACACAGTGCAGGATAACAGCTTCAACACCTTTTATAAAACTGCCAGAGAGCATGCTAATTCTTTTCTATCTAAAGAACTGTATAGAAGAGTAAATAAAAATTAAATTACATTTATATAAGAAACTATCTTCCAAAATTTACCTGAACTTGCATATATAAAGTTCAACAGTAAAAGGAAAAAACATTTATTTAACTTTGATTTATATAAATCCAAAAATGGTAAAATATATTATTTGAAGGGGAAAAAGCTTTCACTAAATACAAAGATAACAGACTAAATAAACCAGACTGAATATAAAACAGTTTCTTGGAAAACATCCATAAAAAGTACAGGCAGAAGGGCACAAAGTTAGAGAAGCAATGTTTAAGGCAAACTAAATAAGAAGTCACTATAATTAAAGTAAGAGGCATTCCCTCCCATAAGCAACAAAGTCACACCCTCTCTCAAGTTTCTCTACCACAGTTTGGAGAATTTGAGTAGAAGCAGAAACAATGGCTGCTGTCAGTTTATTCTTGGAAGTAGTGAACAGTATTATATAAAAATAACACAAATACTTTTGATTTAAAATATACTTGAATCATTTGCCCCTTTGTTGTCATATAGCAATGAAAAAATAAAATGTATTACCCTAATGTTCATAGTACAAATCTGTGAAATGCCAAAAATTATTTTAAAAAAAGAACAAAGTGTAATTTTCCAGACTATCTTTGTATACGATGACCGAAAAAGAAAATGATCACTTTGTTAATTTGGCCCATTTTGTTAAAACATGCACAGAAATGTGCAACATCTCCCTACGAGTAGATGTCTGATGGTAAACTGTTGAGCACACTGCTCAGCATTGCACCTGAGGTCATGTGCACATACAAAAGCTTCAAAGACTAACAGGTAAAAGAGATTAAGCAAAAAGAAATAATGCATTTAAAGAACACTCAATAAACATATTCTTTAACTAGGTCTTCTCTAAAAAACAAAATAATCAGGAACATATCATTAAGTTAAATGTCTCTACACATGAATTGTCACCTTATAAATTTAGTATATTAAACTGTGCTGTACGTGTATTTGTATATTTTCTTTTTTTGAGAATTATGATATTTGAAATAATATGATTATAAAAAGGATCGTTTCTTTTCATCTACTGGAATGACATCATGCCTTTCTAAAAAAAGAAAAATCACAGCCTACAGGAAAATTATAAAAATTGCTGGATTCGCTGAAGCTATTCAATTTAAGAAGGTACAACCTCTTATTTAACATCACGCTAAAAGTGAAAGAAAGTCTCAGTATCCGCGATAAAGTCTCGGTCACATGGTCCTGGGTGGCAGGCGCTGTTTATACATGCCTGCTATTGCCTTGGCTGCGCTGTAGATCATCTGTCGACGAGACATGCCAGTAAAGGCCATGTGCCAATCAGTCCGGCTGACATTTAGTAAACTCTTTTCCAGGACTTCACCCACTGTCACCGAAAGCCCTGACCACCTCAGATTGTAGTCCTGGGGAGTTAGACTTTGAGCCTATAGAAAAATGAAATAGATTATTACTTTTAATACATAAAAAAAAAAAACTCATTGGAACGAGCTATAAGTGGCATTTCAAACTCTCTCAGATTACTTTTAATATAGATTATGACAAACCCCAAGAAACACAGCTATGCTGCCAACTGTATGAAGTTGCGAAGCTACAAAAGAATCAAAATAACATTGCACACATCTACTTCGTTTAAAATGGCCCCGCAAAGCTCATTTTGTTGTATAATCCAAGCCTCAAACCTAATGACTCCATCTAGTAACAGAGTTAGCAGTTAGAGGGCTTAAGTTCTAATTCTATATTAACTATCACTTCAGGTTAGTAATAAGATTAGTGCTAAAATCAGTGCTAAAGTTATCTTTTCAAAGTAATAAAATTCCAACCAGACAGAGGGAAACTGCATATTAAGGGTTCGACCCATTCAGGAAAGAGCTGCTCAATTAATTTGTAGAAAGTATGGCTGGAAATGTGATTAACATATCAATAAATATCAAATAATCACATAATATCCGGTCCAGGAAACTATAAACCATTGTTACATAATTCATACTTGACCCAACCTGTATCTGTTCCCACTCAAATCACTTACTCACCTACACAAGAATGAGAGAAGAATAACCTCATTGCTTGATATCTACGAATGATGTGGCTTTTCTGGTTTAGGGTGTTAGGTATAGTCAGAGGAGTATATCCACATGTACAGTGGATCGGTACAGTGATTCCCAAATATGCCGTGTATTACAATCACCTGAGGAACTTTTTTGTTGTTGCAAGAGAAACACTACAATATTATATAAAGTAGCTTCTGAGTAAATCGGACACAAGCAGCCCAGCATTTGGGAAACCCTGCTCTAAGTATTCTCTTCCAAAATGTATACTACACTATCAGTACTTCACTATATCTCAAAGAAGAGAAACAGGAAATAGATCACTAAGGTCCTCAGAAACACTACTAAACTGTGCTTCTCGCAGTCGCCTGGCTAGCTCCGTCGGTACAGCATGAGACTCTTAAACTGTGCTTCTCAATAGTGTGACATACATACAAATCCCCTGCAGATTCTGTAAAATGTAGATCCTGATTCAATAGTCTGGGTTAAGGGCCTGAGAGTCTGCATTTTTAACAAGTTCCCAGGTGATGCTTTTTTTTTTTTTTTTTTTAAGAGATGAGGTCTTGTCCAAGCTGCAGCGCACTGGTGTGATCATAGCTCACCGTAGCCTCGAACTCCTGGGCTCAAGCAATCCTCCCACTTTCAGCTTCTCAAGTAGCTAGGACCACAAATGCGTGCCACCACACCTGACTAATATTGTTAAAAAACTTTTTGTAGAGATGGAGTCTTGCTATGTAACCCAGGCTGGACTCAAACTCCCGGCCTCAAGTGATCCTCTTGCCTCAGCCTCCCAAAGTCCTGGGATTATAGGCATGAACCATCATGCCTGGCCTCCAATGTAAATACATACATACATACATATATATATATACCATTTTGTTCATGAAAGGATTAGACAAAGCTTATATAAAAATATACAGGAATAAGAATTATCATTTATGCTTATATTCTTCTGGAAATTATGTGGACAGGTATACTAATAAGTCCATTTTTCAGTAAATAAACCTAGACATGTGCCTGTCACCTAAGGTTTCTAATACTGACTTGTTACTAAAGATGAACTAAAGAGGGAGATCAAAGAAAAGGGAAATGGAGATAATAGTGGAAATAAAATGTGAGATAAAGAAGACAGTAAATGAAAGGTGGACATAAAACAAGCAGAAGTGGTAAATCTTTTTCTGATCTCAAAGCAGAGAACATAATCATAAAAAGAAAGAAAAAATAAATAAAATAACGATTAACCATGTAATGTATTACCTTCCAAAGGCCGTTGGAAAACAAAAGTAGGGAGGGACTAAAAGAAATGGAAGAGCCAGGAAATTAAAAAGCAAAGAAATACACTAAGAAAAGACAGAAGCAAAATCAAGAACATGTTTCTAACAAAAAATCTAACATAAATTTTTATTTTGAAAACAATATTGCAAGTTTCTCTGAAGCATAATGAAAACGCAGAGAAGAAAACCAACCTGCTGCACAAATTCCAAAGGCAGTGGTGTGGCTTGTGTGAACGTTTCTAGATGAATGCCGTGGACGGGGTCTTCAACCACCAAACAGCCAACGTCAAACCATCTACAACGGAATCAGGAGTTTTAAATTATTTATATGGTAAATAAATGTTACAGTGACTAGGAAAAAAGGAAAAAAAACAGGTACTATTATTCAGATAAGACATGAGATGTTTCAAAAAGGAAAACTTTTTTCTAATCAATTCTCAAGAGGACAATCCATAAAAACAACAGATAACATTACTCTATTGGCTTAATTCTAAGGGGAAAAAAGAATGGGGAATAACAACAAAGAAAAAATAATTTAAAATTACTTATTATGGAAAGTTTTGCTTCTTGCTAAGATGGGGGAGAATAACAGAAGTAGGGGTACTCAAATAAACAAAAGAAAAATTTATACTCATTTGAACATGCAAATAGCCTATAATGAATAATATTTTCCAAATGTCAATTGCTAAATTATGGGAAATTTTATGTTGCCAACTCTATCATTAATATGTAGCCAACTAGCAAAGTTACTGGCAAATTAAAAAATAACCTCATTCAGAGGAAATAAGAACAACAAATACTCTCCTCATTACTCATAAATCCTTCTAATCACAATTTCTGAGGTGTTTATAATGAACCATTCTTTAAAAAGAACTTCATGAAATCAAGGAAACTTTCTTGTATTTAAAGACACTTATAGATTATAAAAAGTCATACATTTTAAAATTGCCCTAAGCAAAGGCAACTGTAGTACCCCCAGAATTTTAGGTAACCAACATCATGAAACAACCAGACACCCTTAAATCATAAATTTAAACAATAAGAGGATATGAAGCAGAAAAATGTTCAATGTCTCTATTTTTAAAAATACGTAAATCTAACAAACGCAATGAAATATAAAATGGATTAGGAGACTTAGTTTACATATTAAAAGAAACCAAGTAAAACACATAGTAACATAACTTTGCTGAATACTAAAATGGCAGTTTGTTACGTCTGTAGTATTCATATCCTTAAACTGTGTTTCAAATAAAAATCCCTAAATAATGACATTTATTTTATTTGGTATACTAATCAATATTTCATATTTTATTATGACAACTTTCTCAGTCAAGATAATGTATTTGTGAAGTCTCCATAAAGTCAAGTTTAGCTAAATTTTATTTTAATTCTTTTGCTTGATTTGTATACAATAATATCTATGGTAAATAACATACTAAGTAGGCTGTCAGGGAGGGACATCCTAAAAAACAGAGTCACTAAAAATATAAGGAGAGTTTCTTCTATGATGCCAGTGGATACACATGAGAACGCCAACCGAGGCTTGCCTCAGCCCAGACCGTGACCAAAGTACACCACACCACCCCTTCCTCACACCCTACCACTGTGTTTATTAGAAGAAAGTGAGCCTTCCCAAGATAAACTGAAAACTCTAGAGTTATTTTTGTTAAATAAACAATGGATGTCAAGTATTACTAGGCATTCAGAGAGACAGCACCATATATTTAAATCCAAAAGAAAAGGGGGACTAAAGCAGACCTACAAATGACTCAGGTACTAGAACTAGTAGATGAGGATTTTAAAATAACTACAACTCATATATTTAAGAAAAGAGAAATAAAGATAGTCCAAATAGATGAAAAGATATAAAAAATGGTAAAAATTTAATATTTGGGTTTACCAGCAGGGTGGACACGACAGAAGGCAGGATTAGTGAACCTGAAGACAGGTGAGTAGAAAATGTCCAGACTGAAGAAGAGTGCGGTGGGGGAACTGACAACGTGGGAAGTTAAGACTGCCAAAAGGTGAACAAGCATGTCGCTAGGGTCCTATATAGGGAAAAGGGAAAGAAAATGGGCCAGAAGCAAGTTTTGAAGATACGATGCTAAGAATTTTCCAAAATTGATGAAAGACATCAATCCACAGAATCAAGAAGTTCAGTGACTCTGTAAAAATTAATTATAAAAAGCAAACAAAACAAGCAAATGTAGTCATAGCATAGTAAAACTGCAAAAATAAAATGACAGAGAAAATGCTAAAAGCAGCCAGAGAAAACAATTTCACAGAAATAACAACATAGACAGCTGACTTCTGAAGTGATGGGAGCCAGAAAACAATTCAATGACTTTTTAAAAGTGCTAAAAGAAAAGAACTGCCAATCTAGACTTCTACATCCAGCAAAAAAAGGTGAATTAAAGCACTTTCAGACAGACAAAAGCTGAAGAGAATTCATAGAGTCCAGCTTTGCATTATAATGTAGTATTAAAGTACTTTAGGCAAAAGGAAAATGACCCCAGACAGAAAAACAAAATTTGGGCAAGAATTCAGGGGGCAAACAAGATTGACTGAAAGAACAATATTAGTAATGTCTTAGGAGTTTAAAATATATGCAGAATTAACTTGAGAACAACACTACAAAAGTATACAAGGGATGAATAGTATTAAAAGGGGATTTAGTGTTATCACAAGTCATAATTTTTATTGTAATATAATACATCAAAAAGGCATATTGTTATCTCTAAGGTAACCATTAAATAAATAGTAAAAGGTTAACAGAAAAAAATGAAATAATAATCACTGGATGGTTTCTTACTGCTTACACAGAAAGTTCAAATTTCTCAATCTAGAATCCAGAGCTCTTCACAATCTTTTCCCACACCACTTACCCAACGAAGCTTCAGCCAAGCTGATATAATCACTGATCCCAGAATACATTTTCATTATGATGCCTTCAAATCTTTCCTCTACCCAGAATGTCCCACTTACTTTGTTCCACTTATCCAAGTTTTACCTCCTCTTCAAAATCCAATTCAAGCCCTAATCATTCATAAATTTCATCTGACACTACCCTCCACACTGAGTTACCTCCATGGAAATTTTATACATTTCCTGTTGCAAAAAATTATATAACTTTTTATACCATTATTTAAAACTGTTCATCTGTGTACCGTATATATCTTCTCTTCCCAACTAGCCTATAATATGCCTTCAAAGTTGGAAGATATTTTTTGCAAATTATAGCCACAAAGTGTGAGGCACATTGTTATAAAATACTGAATAAACAAACAAAAAAGAAAAAAAGAAGAACAACAAAACCACAATGCAATTACAAAAGAAAGTACATTTCAACAAAGTTATTTTAATATAAATCAATTCAGCATATAAAAAAATTTTTCCATAAAAAAGTTATCTATTAAAAAATCATAAAGACTAAAAAAAAACAATGATGAATTATGCTGTCTAGAGGCTTTTCTAAACTAAATACGTGAGAAACAGTGCTCAGTGGAAACTCAAACCTAGTGACTGCTAGCAGGCCTTCTT
>NW_012147634.1:264885-315877 GCF_000956105.1 Propithecus coquereli | reverse complement strand
AAAAGTTATCTATTAAAAATACAAAGCCCTCAAAAAAAAACAATGATGAATTATGCTGTCTAGAGGCTTTTCTAAACTAAATACGTGAGAAACAGTGCTCAGTGGAAACTCAAACCTAGTGACTGCTAGCAGGCCTTCTTGCTCATATCTTCTGTTATTTTGAGTAACTGTCAATGATTGTGTTTCCTACGCATGGTCAATTATATCTAAGCCAATAAACCATTGTGTCATATTTAGTGCTATTAAGTGATTAATAGCATGATCTTAGAGAACAGGCATTACCAACTCCAATTTATAATTAAGAGAGAGAAACAAGGATAGAAATGTCAGCTAAGCGATGCAGAACACCTAGCTAGTTAAGCGATACAGCCAGCATCCGAACATACATTTTCTCTTTGGTTCTGAAAGAGGAGACACGTTTTGCTAGGTTCACTGCGAACCCTCAGGCCTAACTGTATTTTGATTCTAAGAGGAACACAATAAACCTCTTACTTGTCAGGCAGCAATTCTGCAATGAAGTTTTCTACAGACACAGCTGTCTGTTTTTCATGGATCACTCCAGTTCTACGCAAGCTATCTATCCGTTCCTGGGCACCCTAAACAGTAACAGCGGAGGTTAGAAACCATTTCAAATTATTTAATATTAAACATACTAATTTATGATGATACAATACATGCATACATTTATACACAAACACATATATACTCACTTTAAATGTTCAAACAATATAAAAGTATACAGAGTAAAAAAAGTATAATCGTGATTTCTCAGGATTAACAATTTGGGGTACACCTTCTAAATTATTCCCATTATGTTGGTTGCTATTGTAAAATGAATTACTTTTACATTACATTTTCTAATTGGTTATTACTAATACAAGAAAACTATGTATTTTACAATGTTGATCTGGCAAGAGGTCATCTGACTGAATAAAAATCTTTTATTAGTCCTAGTAATTTTTTAGTTGATTCTTGAATTTAGGTAGGAAATCATATCAATAGTAAATGTTTTTCTCTTTGTTTTGATTCCCTTTAAATATACATGTACCAAAATGAACAGTTATTTAAAACAAAAAGCTGCAAATGTATACATTATACCAAAGCTTATTCAATTTATTATAATTTATTCCATTTATGAAGCAAAACTGAGGGGCTGAGAACACTGTACAGATAAATCAAAATCATGAATTAAATATATATCTTATAATAGAAAACTAAAAGCTGGATTAGTAAGGACAAGGTTGCTGTTTATCACTTTTATCTGAATCATTTCATAAACAGTGATCATGAATGATACGATGAACATGTATTCAAAAGGCAAGATAAAAAATCTTTCCATTTTTGAATAAAACTAGCTATGGATAATACACCTATTTTATTAAGGACAGGAGAACTAAACAGAACATATGAGATTAAGCGGTCAATTATTATTTCAACAAAAATTAAAAAAGCTAGGACACTTCTAGAGGAAACAATTTATTTCAGAGACAACTGAGATAAAGGAGAGAACGTGCCAGCTGTAACAAGAATGGGTAAGACGATTTAGGACACCAGCTTGTCAAGATGAAGGATGAATGATGATGATGTAAACTGCAACAGCATCACGACTCTGTATATTTTTGCTCACTCTTCTATTTCTAGTGCCTAGCAGTGTTCAATCTAATAGGTGTTCAATAAGAACTCACTACATGAAAAACTGAATAAAGGAAAAAATAAAGGCTCCGAGGGCCGATGTGGTGAATGTTAAGAATAGAAATAGTGTAAATACAGCATCACCAAATCTAATAATACTGAAGAGGCAGCTGTTGATTTTGAAGGAAATACAACAGATAAGAACTTAGTTCTTTATACTAGATATTACAAATTTGCCCAATTCACTCCTCCCAGGAGATAGCTATGGCTAAATTTTGATTTTGAAAAAGCTTAAATAAATGTTAATTCAGTAACTATTAGGAGATTAGTGGGATGTTTAGAGATTCATCCTTAAGTCTCTGACAGTGATAGCTATGCACACCCATAAAATATTCCTAGATTTTATGTTTCCAGGGAACAGAGACTACGTTCATTCATTTTTTACTATCCTACAGTAAAGGGCTTTATACTTAAAAGATTCATGAAATATTTAACTAAAATGAACTAGTACCGGCAAGAGATAGGACAATGAAATAGGTAAACAAGTTTAATTTTTCTTTGTTTATTTAATCCAGTAGAAAATAAAGAGGGGGTTATATCTGGCCTCTCTTCCTCTGACCACCACATTAATTAAATGTGGCCTCTTTTGCAATTACAAACACAGACACTTTAATATTAGTCGCTACCAATGCTCTGAGAATGGAATTTTATTTTTTATCAATGTAGGATATTAAGAATTAGGCAGATTAGAGGCCATACAGAAATAATCATTTCAGAACTGAAGTACAATACATAAAGGCCCTCAGAGCTTATACTGTACTCTAATAGCAACTTGGTTGAGATGAATAATTAGCATTTTATACATCTTCATAAGTGTTCATAGATATCATTTTTGCTGAATATAAGCTGTATAAAACAGTGGTCATAACTACAACTTTTCCATAAAATTAATACTTAGCATAAAAGAAGTTTCAGAAGCTTCCTAACTTTAATTTTGGCTGAACTGATTTATTTCCTTAAATAAATTCATATATTTAAAAGACAACTTAAGTTTAATTCAGAAAAGCCATTCACTTCAAATAAAATCAGGTAGGGGAAAAAAAGAGCTCAATTTTTTATTCTAAGATTCTACCTTATTTTCCTTCTCATTAGCTCCCTCTACTGTTTCTGAAAAAAATGAAAAGCTGACAAACTTACAAATCGTTCTATGTAAGGTTTCAATTAATTTTAGTTTTGAGCTTGTATCAAAAATCGTGGCAAAAGAATCCATATGTAGAAATCTGAAGGGCAAAACCCAATAGCAAAAACAAATTTGTCAAATACTAATAAAAATAACAAGATAAATTGAACTACCAATAATACCCATCAAGTAAGGTTTTCCTTGAAGAAAAAATCCCCATCAGCCTTTCAAGTTCAACACCAACTGATTTTAAATATCTTCTGTGTAACGATATCTAATGTAACAAAATAAGGCCCACGTTTTAAAAACTGTAATGAAAACGCAGGCTCGCCATTAAATTATAAAAATTCATTTTCATCTGTACTGCTAAAATTCTTATAAACTTTTCCCTTCTCTTCTTAATTAACATAAATACCATCTTCTTAAATGTTCCGTACTTGCCCCTTTGCTCATGTTCCCAATGACAAAGTAATACCTCAGGACTTGGTCCTCATGTTTCTGAATAACTGAAACCTCAGCACCAATGAACTGTTGCTCTAACTGCCAGAGTTTTCACCATCTTTGTTCAGAGTTTTACCTTAAAACCTAAAGCCATAAACTCTAACAGCCTAATATAATAATGTCAAATTCTAACCCTTCAGATTTAAATAACCTTTATTAGGAAATTAAATAAATTCCATTGTCACCCTTTTAAAAAGGTAACACACCATTATAAACCTCCATATCACATTTATGTAATGTTTCACAACTTACAAAAAGCCCTTGCTTTAGTCTCTAATTTCAGTGAAATGTACTCACCATTTTCTTTGTCCAATAACCTATTTCTATCCTAGGATTTTCTTCAGGTTACCCTCTGAAACTAAATCTTGAAGTCTTCCTTCCCAGATCTATAAACTTTTTCCAACTACCAAACACTCATGAAATCTTGAAAGTCCAACCTCCATCTAGGTATACAACTTGTTCTAGTCTAAATCACCCATATAAATGCTTATGATTTATCTTATGTATAACTGGTTTATTGCACAATTACTCTTTTTACATATTTATTTTACCCACTTACTATACTTGTTTTCAAGATTAGACTTATCTCAATCCCTATCAGTTAGCTTTGCCATATTTTATAAAGACCAAACCCCTACCACCATAGAAAGCTTTACTGGACACGTACACTGTGACTCAAATTCAAGGGAAACCCGCCAGAGTAGAAATATTCCAAAGTGCATGTGCTTTTGGTGGCATTGTTCCATTTAAGAACAGACCCCTATGAAAACTGAAAAGGCAGGAAATGTGTAATTTGATTCAGATTAAATAATATAGTACGTTTAGATATAGCTTAACTGTTGCCTAACAGCCCCCAGTTCAGAAAAGTGGTTTTAGAGGGTGTGTGTTTATAAAAGAAAAGAGTTTCATATTCTATTTAAATAAATAAAGTACTAAATATAACCTAAAAAACACCGCAAACTTATGCAACACCATCTAGTAGAATTAAAAATAAACTAGTGCTGCTGGGCACAGCAGCTAACGCCTATAATCTCAGTGCCTTGGGAGGCTGAGGTGGGCAGATGGCTTGAGATCAGGAATTCAAGACCAACGGGGACAACAGAGTGAAACGCCATCTCTAAAAAAAAAAAAAATTAGAACCAGGCATGGTGGCATGTGACCGTAGTTCTAGCTACTTAAGAGACTAAAGCGGGAAGATCCTTAAAGCCCAGGAGATCGAGGCTGTAGTGAGTTATGAATGTGTCACTGTGCTCTAGCCTGGGTAGACCTAGTGTTAACGTGGGCTTGTGTTTAATGACTGATTATAACCAATGCAAGAGACTTTTCCCCCAATAAAACATGTTATGCCAATACCAATTACCTCATTCTTATGCTTTATAAGTATTAAATGAGTGAATACAGGTAAAGTGTTTATGTGCCTGGCTCAAAGGATGCTCTCAATAAACGTAAGCTATTACAAGATCCTTTAAATAAAATAACAGAATGTCATATATGAGAATGCATGCCTTTCTCCTTAAACGTAAATACAGTTGACCCTCATTATATGCGGATTCCATAACTGTGAATTTGACTACTTGCTAAAATTTATTTGTAACTTCAAAATTAGACATGCGCAGAGCTACTAGAAATTTGAGTTGTCTGATGCACATAACCCCAGCTGAGAGCAAACAAGGGAGTGCTCTGCCTTTGTTCAGCCAGCATAATGTAAACGAGTATCCTTTCTGAGGTCTATTTAGTGCCACTTTTTTGCATTTTTGTGCTTGTTCTCAATAATTTTGCTGTTTGAAATGATGCCCTAGTGCTGAAGTGCTGTTTAGTGTTCCTAAGCACAAGAAGACTGTGTCATGCCATATGGAGAAAATAAGCTTCATTTGAGTTATTGTGTTGTTATTGTGCTGTTTGGCTATGACAGTTCAATACCAATGAATCAAAAATGTGTGTGTAAAGATGTAATTAAACAGAAACAGACATAAGACAAAGTTACATACTGACAGATTGGGAAAATGTTTTGACCAGAGGCCCACAGGGACCGAACCTTGTGTGTCCCCTGGGAGCAACAGTTCAGTATTCACTAATTCAACATCTGCAGCAACCTTATAGAACGTAACTACAGTGAAAAATGAGAACTGTCTTGCAGACAAGATTTCTTGATGGATTAGAAGTAGATAATGAGAGAAGTTAGGGATGATTCCAAGGTTCCACACCTAAGAAAACAGAAAGATAGAACTGCTATCAATTAAGATCGAGAAGACTGGGGGTGGGGAGACTGGGGGTGGGGATAGGTTTGCAGGAAAGAAAAGCAATTTTGTTCTAGACATATTACGTTTGAGATATTCAAGTAAAGTTGTCAAAAAGGCAACTTTTATATAAATCAGGAGTTTACGAGAAGTCTCAGGTAGAGATATAAATTTGGAACTGTCAGCAGAGATGGTATTTAAAGCCATGGATAGTATGAGATTACTAAGGGAGCAAATGGAAAAGGAAGGTGAGAAGAGAAGGTGACCATTAGGAGGCTTGAGAGAAGAGGAGAAACCAGCAAAGGAGGCACAGAAGGAGTGAGCTATCAGTAAAGGAGGAAAAAGCCAAAAGTGAGCAAGTGAAATAAGATGGAGAGTGCTAGTGATCTTGAGAGCACACTCAGTAGAGTCGTGGGGAGACAGCCTACCCAGGGTGGGTTTACGAGAATCCAAAGAAAAGAATTTGAGAACTCTTTGGAGTTTTGCTGCAAAAGGAAGAAAAATAAGGTAGTAAGTGATAAAGGAAGTGAGGTCCAAGAATTTGTTGGGGTTTCCTTTAGTTTGCGTTTGTTTTTTAAGGTGGGAGAGATGTTTGTATGCCAGTGAACTGTTCATTTGTTCCTGCATGATTGTACGTTGGTAACAACACAATAGAGAGCAAAAAAAAGTAGGAGAGGGCAGAATTTCTGGAAACTTGAACATTTTAAATATTATTAATGGTCATAATATGGTTTATGGGATTCAAAGGATATTGTAATTTCAGTAATTGATCTGAATGTTAATACTGGATTAAGAAGCTCTCTTTTAAGGCTACTCTATGTGCTCTTTGAATATGTTTTCTTCCCTCCCACAATAATCAAAACCCATCTTAGATTTCCTTAAATTAAAACCCCACTGTATCTTCATAATACTACAGAGTTGTCTAACTAAAAGCAAAGCTGATCATTATTTCGGTATGTGAAAAACCTATCAGCTCCATAGAGACAACAGATTATCAGAATTATGAAAAAATTAACTGCCAGTTTCCATATTCTGAAAAAAGTGTTCTATTACTTACTTTCAATCCAGCTGCATAGCCCACTGGTTGTGGGGCAATATTGGACTGTCCAGCTTCCCCTACAACCACAGCTAAACCAAAGACCTCCTGGAAGGCATCTCGGACAGCAGCAACTTTTACTTCTTTATTTGAGGTCACTACAATATCCAATTCACCTCCAGATTCTACAAAGACCAAAAGAAAATTTCAATTCCAAATAAAAATCATGAAATTCTCATAATTACTATCATACCAAGTGCTAACATTTTATTTGTGTAATTATTACCAACCTCATAAAACCATGTAAGATATAGATCATTACCTTTTTTATATGGTTGAAGAAACTGAGGCTGACAGCCTTTCCCAAGGTGACATAGCTACTCAGCAGTAACATCAGGACTCAAACCTAGTTCTGTCAGACTCTGAAATCCTTTTTCTCCACTATTTGATACAACCAGACACATTTTCACCTCTAATCTAACAGCATCTTATTCCAACAAGTGCTTAGCCCCAAACTACCAACTTTTCCTGAGTTTTAAAAATGGCAATTGAATGCATTATCTGAGGGAGTCTTATATGCAAGCAGATGATGGAACATACCACCTTCTGATGGCTCTGAGTATCATATCCGCCACGAGAGCACATGTTTCTCTGTATTCTGTGAAATGCTGTTCCAGAATACATGAGTAACTCTCCCCGAAAACAGTATTCTGCAGTCAAATAACTTTGGCAGACGCTGCACATCCTATTCTCTTCTTGGAAATCCACAATGCATATTAACATATCAAAGACTATGAGAAATCCAATGATTAAAAATCATGGCTAACCTAGTACTTTCTATATTTAATCTGCTCATGAAATACTTTTTCAGCATCTAATAATGGCTCCTAAGCTGTTCCCTAGATATCAAATTGGGAAATGATGATATAGCAGGTATGATCACAGCTTGTCTACTATATCACTCTTTTATAATAATTTAGCCAAGTATCGCTTCCTAATTAAACTTTGGATAGACACATTTATTGCATTTTTAAAGTTACAAATCAAAATGGTTTTTCTGCTGTTGGTTAATAAGGACAGATATTCATTATACAACAAACTTCTAACACCATGTGATGTCAGTTTCCAGTCCTTCAGCTATGGAGCAATCATAAAAACTAACTATCTCGTTTGTGAAGCATAAGTTACACATTTGGGATACTCTATTTACAGAAAATGAAAATGAAGACTCTTACTGATAATAATTTGTCAAAGAGTTCTATGGAAGTTATAACACTAAACAAGGACTACCAGGAAATATGCTTTTTATCTAGAAAATAGTTTAAATGTGGGGGTCATCAAGTTTTTTATTGCATATCTCCATCATTAAAAAAAGAGCATATGCCACAAATAAAGAGCATATATCACAAATAGGTATTTATCAATTATATATGTATTACTACCCTAATACAATATGTAAAAGCACACATAAAAACTGATATATATAAAACTTGAAATTTAAAAAGGTTGAGTAATATGAAATAAAAATATTTTTAAATATTTTTAATTTTTCAATTTTATAAACCTATGCACTATTATTTCTAGACAGAACAATTCAACCAAGTATGTTTCATTACTTTTAGAAATCTTAACCTAACATTTTGTGATATAGTGAATTCAAAACCCTTGTTCTACGCACAGCACATTTTAATACTTGGCTTTAATGGCTATGACTGATAAAAGAGATTTCTCATGAATGTCATTTGTACCATGAAATATTTTACCACAGGAACAAGGCTATTTTTCCCTATGAAATACCTTGTGGAACAACTGAAGTTATTTTCCAAATATTTGTTTTTCTATCACGGAGTCCTTTTTCCTGATTGACATTATTTACTGGGAATTTCAGAAGATACTAGAACCTAAAAGCAACGGGTCACATAGAAGAATATACTTTTTTCTTATTTTCCTCTTCCACATGGGACATATTTCTTGACCCTAGCTAAGTACTATTCCATTAAGCTTGAGCTCAAAATGGCTTTTCAGTTTGTGAAGAGGAGTCCTGCCTTTCATGATAGTAAAGGGAGAACTAATTAAGCCCGTAGAAAGTTAAACTGTGTTAAAATCCATTTCTAATAGTTCTTGTGCTTTCTTGATATATTTGAAATTGCTCATCAAGTGATTTCTAAAATATTTGTGTAAAGATACTGTAAGTTTTACTTTGAGTTGTGTTAGATCAGAATGGTGTTGCTTTTGCTGTCAGTAAGATGTCAGCTTTTTCACACTCTGTTTTAGTATTTTTTAAAGGTAACTGATTCAGATTATGTTATTATAAGTTATGATATTTGCTAGTAATAGAAATTTCATTTCTGTATCTTTCCTTTTTCCCCCTTTAGTCTTATGCCTTTTTCTTGATGTCACAGAGACTACTGGCTTGAGAAACTAACTGCCTTGGGTTTGAGTCCTGCCTTTATCATTTATTAGCTTCATTACCTTGGGGAAGTCACTGAGTTTGTTTCTTTGTAGAAAAATACCTGCCACATCACAGAGCTTGCTGCAAGGATAAAATAATAGCTTTCGCAGTGTGACATACTATACCCATTAAAACAGCAAGAGCTCCATAAACATTCATTCCCATCCTTCCTTCACCCAAATATGTACTTATGAACAAAATATATATGATTAAGTATGTCAAACTTGATTATGATACATAAATGAAATCAATATATATGATAGAGTCCAATTTCTGAATCCTTCAGACAATTACAAATACAAATAACAATTCAGCTGATTTAATTCTTGAATTAATTTTCTAGTGCAAGGAAAGCAATGTGGCTAAGTGTAAAAAAATTGAACATGGGTTCAGTCCAGCTCCATCAAGCTATGTGATCTAAGATAATAACTTACATCTCTCTGAACCCAAGTTCCTTACCCAAAACTTGAGGAAAATACTTACCGTGCTGAGCTCTTGTGAGAATTAGTGCATGGCAGAAGCACTCAATAAATGGGACTTACTCATTGCTATGTCTTGTCCTTTGACACTGTTTACTAGACAGTAAACTACCAACACAGTCAAAACTCATGAAAACTACTGGCTTTTTATTGCCACAAAAAATTTCTTTTCAGGTACCTGCTACACAATTCTGGCTTACAAATTATCTTCTATAGCAGTGGTCCCCAACCTTTTTGGCACCAAGGATCGGTTTCATGGAAGATAATTTTTCCATGGATCAGGGTGAGGGGGTTGCAGTGGAGCTCTGTGCCCGGTCCCTAACAGGCCACAGACCAGTACCAGTCTGCGGTCTGGAGACTGGGGACTGCAGTTCTATAGGATTACTAATAATTGGCCACTGATACTAGTAAGTGATATTATTTTACATATTGGATATGTACATGTGAACAGCAGACAGTATCTCTATGTCAACTATCTGGAAGATTCTTCATAATGAAGGTTCAAGGTAGTTAAAATGCTTTCCCAACAAACCAAGTAATCAGATATTATTAATACTTAGGTTAGCTCCCTCCAAAAATATTATTCCTGAGTTAAGCATAAACACATTTAGGGAAAACTAGAGAAATGTTGAAACCAAGTATGAACAAAGAATCACTTCAAATGTCAACAGTGAATAAAGTAAAATTCATATAAAGCAATGCTAACCTATATTTAAAATTAAAGTCAGTAAGTATAACAATAATTCATAGTTTGTACCCCTTGAAAGTTCATTCTGCAGTTTTCAAAATTAAGGCTAAGAAAAAGATGAATTAATAGCACTGAAAACTAAGTTTGACAACTTAATGTAAGCATATAACAGAAATTTCCACTAACAACAGAATCAATGGAAATGAACTGAGAATTACTATTAGTAGCTGGCATTGATACATACTTTAAAAAAACATGGCAGATATTGGTCTAACTCATGTACATACTGATATACGGAGCCATGCCAGGGTCCAGCGTTGTAATCATGCTTTCTACTGAATGTTTCGTCTTATCAAGCACAGATTTCACCATAGGATTCCCAGCTACACCCTGCATAAAACAAATTAGTATATAAATACTTACTCTAGCCAAACAACACCATGATCTTCATGACTAAGAAGGAAACTTTTAAAAAAATCTCCGGGCCTCTTTCTTTCGTTGCCGATAGCGCGCACAGAGCGCACGCAAATATGGTGAACGTTCCTAAAACCCGCCGGACTTTCTGTAAGAAATGTGGCAAGCACCAGCCCCACAAAGTGACACAACACAAGAAGGGCAAGGATTCTCTGTACGCCCAGGGAAAGTGGCGTTATGATAGGAAGCAGAGTGGTTATGGTGGGCAGAGTAAGCCGATTTTCCGGAAAAAGGCTAAGTCTACAAAGAAGATTGTGCTGAGGCTTGAGTGTGTCAGCCCAACTGCAGATCTAAGAGAATGCCAGCTATTAAGAGATGCAAGCATTTTGAACTGGGAGGAGATAAGAAGAGAAAGGGCCAAGTGATCCAGTTCTAAGCGTCTTTTATTATGAAGACAATAAAATCTTGAGGTTATGTTAAAAAAAAAAATTCCAATGGATCCCAGACCACTACTTTTGTAAAATATGAGCAAAACAAGGTCAAGACAATGTCAAATTGCTATTAAGTTTCTAAATGATACCCTCAATTTCTCTTCCTATTGCATCACAGATCCATAGCAAACCAGCAGCAGTCTGTAGACCACCTTTTGAGTAACATTGGCCTGGAAAGTATGATATGCTGTGGATATATATACATATGTATGTGTGTGTGTGTGTGTATATGTTATTTCAGTTATAAATACAATATATTTTGTTTCATTTCTACTTATTTACTTATATAAAAGATTAAGCAAAACTTGTCCCTCAAAGTCTCAAAGACTATAATCAGATGTCTCCATAGCCCATACTTTGTTCCCTAATAAAACAAAATACAAAAAAGAGTAAACACACCTCGCATCTGGGTGTTTACTTTAAAACACAGTATTTTGCTATGTTCCACTAGTTTCTTCTTTTTCCTACTTTCTGTTTCTCCAATTGTTCATTCCCAAACTCTCCATTTTTAGCCAGATCTATTCCTCTAGATTCTTAGAATTGCACTATTAGACATAAGGAAGCAAGTCTGAGTCTTTCTTCTTTGTGCAGTGCTTCTCCCAGAGTAAAAGATACTCGAGAGCGGTGCCTCCTGAGATGGCATCTCATTAACAGGCTATGATTTCTCCTCTTCCAATCTACCAATAAACTAAGGTGATTCAGGAAAAGATGAGTTTATAATTTTGAAATTTAAGATTGTCGACTAACCTTACGCTGAATAGCACAAGAGTTATTACTATTTACAAGACCGTGGAGTTGAACTGGTTATTACAATTTGCAACGGACATACTGACACATGTTCTTAACAAAGAAAAGTTAAAGTTCCTATACAAAGAAAACCTTTTAAAAGTACAGAGTGATATAAAAAAAGCCAGCTTAGAAAAATGCCGTATTCCTGAAACATGAAGCTCAAATGCTATAAATCAATTAACTATCTACCAATTTAAAATATTTAATATATATAATAAAATTGAAAACAAACCCTCAGAAAAATACTGGGAGGAACTTGGCAGAATGATTTCAAAATTCATTGAGAAAAATAAATGGGAAAGACCAGCAAAGAAAATTTTTGAAGAAAAGAGAAACCAGCAAATTTATGCTACTAAATACTGATATACCTTCTGAATGCAAAGACTTGAACTGCTCTTTCTATCTTACTCATCACTGAATGCGCCCAACCCCATCTGAGCACAGAGCAGGCTTTCAATACATATTAGTATAATAAATGAACATAGAGTTACAATACTTAAAACAGTGTGCTACTATTGCAAGGACAGGCAGAGACCAGTGGAACAATATACAGAGCCCAGAAACCAACTTTAACACACAAATTAGTAAATAAGATAAAGGGGACACATCAAACCACTGGGATAGGACATTATAACACTCCATTAAATAGTTAGAAAAAAATATTAAGTTCGACCTCTACCTCATATATTATAGTAAAGTAAGTATCAGGTATATTAAACTGTTAAGTATAAAAATGAAACAATAAAAGAACTACAAAATCATAAAAAAAAACCATTAATCACATATTGTGGTGGGCAAAAATCTTTTTTAGCATAAAAAAAAAAAATTGCAAAGAAAAAGAGACTGATAGAAATGACTCCTCGGCCAACCATGGTGGTTCACACCTGTAATCCTAGCATTCTGGGAGGCCGACGCAGGAGGTTTGCTCAAGGCCAGGAGTTTGAGATCAGCCTGAGCAAGAGTGAGAGCCCCGTCTCTACAAAAAGTAGCAAAAATTAGCCAGGCATAGTGACACACACCCGTAGTCCCAGCTACTCAGCAAGCTGACACAGGAGAATTGCTTGAGCCCAGGAGTTTGAGGTTGTAGTGAGCTGTGATGATGTCACTGCACCCTAACTGGGGTGACAGAGAGAGACCCTGTCTAGAGAAAAAAAGAAAAGAAAAAAAAAGAAATGACTCCTGAAAATTTAAGAACTTTTATTTCAAAAAGCATAATAAAATTAAAATGTAAACTAAAAATGGAGAAAACTGCAACATATGATAGTATATAGTAAGATATATTTACTACATTAAAAGCTCTTACAAATTCATTAAAAGAAGAAAATCATCCCAATTTAAAACCGGGCAAAGAACATAAAAAGAGATTCACAAAAGAAAAATACAAGTGGCTGAAAATCACGTGAAAAAATGTTCAAATTCACTAGCAAAGAAAAGCATATTAAAATGAGATATTATACTTTTCCTATTAAATCTGACAATATTACATTTCAAATTAATAACCATGCTGGCAAGTGAAAAATGCTGTAACCGTGTAGTATTTTGATATAATTTCCCTGGAAAGCAGTATGTATCAATAATTTTTTTTTTTTTTTGAGACAGAGTCTCACTCTTTTGTCCAGGCTAGAGTGAGTGCCGTGGCATCAGCCTAGCTCACAGCAACCTCAAACTCCTGGGCTCAAGCAATCCTTCTGCCTCAGCTTCCCGAGTAGCTGGGACTACGGGCATGTACCACCATGCCCAGCTAGTTTTTTCTATATATTTTAGTTGTCCGATTAATTTCTTTCTATTTTTAGTAGAGATGGGGTCTCGCTCTTGCTCAGGCTGGTTTCTAACTCCTGAGCTCAAAGAATCCGCCCGCCTCAGCCTCCCAGAGTGCTCGGATTACAGGCGTGAGCCACTGCACGCGGCCATTATCAATAATTTTTAAAAGGTTCACTCCAATGTTCATCAGAAATTAATCCTGATGAAAGAGAGATGCCCATAAAGATTTACATACAAGAGTGCTCATCTTGGTTTTATTAATAAGAATTACAATTAGGAGAAATCTATTGTATAACACGGTGACTATAGCTAATAACAAAATGTGTTATACTCTAGAAAATTGCTAATAGATTTTAAGTTTTCTTTCCACAAAAAAATGATATGTGAGGTATTACATATGTTAATTAGCTCAATTTAGCCACTCCAGAATGTATACATATTTCAAAACATCATGCTGTACATGATAAATATATTCAATTTTTATTTGTCAAATAAAACAAATTAATGAATCACTTTTTTAAAAAATTACAATTATAAAATGCCAATAGCAGATTAGTAAAATAAAACATGGGAAATAAATGCAATAGCATGTATGGCAAAACAGCCATTAAAAAAACCAAAACACACTTCTGAAGAATAATTTATGGCTGGGAAGATGTTCATGATATATGCTAAGTAAAGACAATCAGAAAACACAAAATAGTCACCACATATCACAACCCCAATTTGATTTTTATTAAAAGAATAGATACATCTACATATATATGCATAGACAAAACATTGAGAGCAACTACAGAAAACTGGTAGTAAAACATAAAAAGGGTTTTTATTTTCCCCTTATGCCATTTTGTATTTTCAAAATTTTCTCTAAACACTTATTAATTTTATAATTAGACAAATAAACGTAATTTTTAAAGTAAATACTACTAACCTTAATAAAACCCCAGATTCCACCGGCAGATGCTTCATCCTGACCTCTACTAATCCGAGGGTCTTCTTGCTCCTCTGGGAAAGTAATGGCCGATGTGGTTTCAGTTCCCTGTGCCAGAGATGTCAAACCGGCTTGCTGAGTAATAGGAGCTGGTAAAAGACCTAGTCAATGGCAAAAATTTTAATATGTACAATTTAATCCATATACTTTTTCCTACAAAAAGACGACACAACATATGAAATGAGTAGCTGAAACAGGTTTAATAATGTTACTATATGCTCAAGTATTTCAAGTCTGAGTTATAAACTCAAAGAACAACCCAAACCTTTATAAAATGCAAATTAAACAATTCCAAAAGAGAAATTTCTTTCCCTTTACGTAGGGTTACACCAAGTATCCTGAAAATGGACAAAAAACATCTATCAAAAAGTTTCTATTTAGCACTTCAATATGGACAATTCTAGTTCTAGTCTCTTTAATCCATAAAAATAAATGAACACCTAAGCCCCTCACATAAAAGTATGTAATAATTACCACAGATATTCCACATGCTTAACTTTAATTCAAAAAGAAAATTCACATACATGTAGACATAGGTATTAATACTCATCACCTGTAATATATTTTATTTGTAAAGGTAGATAAGCAAAGTTGGATAACAAAAATCACAAGAAAGTTGCTTCTTTTCCCTAAAATGAGAAATAACAGGTAGAAGATAAACAACAAGCATGAAGTTTTGATAACTGGTTTGCAACAACCACTCCACAGAAGCTAAAAAGTAGATGTCACGGACCTAGAAAAGGAAATGACCCAATATCACAAACTTTTACCACACATGAGCTTTTATTTGATTCTTAAATTTTTCCTGACTAAAAAGAAAAAAGACTACTCCCTGGACCAGTCAGTCTTGATAATTTTTGAAGTAAAACTTTAAAAAACTTGCAGACTTTACCTTGATATTTCTCCATAAATGCACAAATGTAAAGACAAAATCTTAGAATTTTTTTCTTACACCCTATATACTAATCATATACTAAGTTATAGGTCATATAAAAATCATATACTATTACACTGGCTTTATTTTAATAATTTAAATGGCAAAAACATGAGAATAGATAACTCTGGAAATCAAAGAAATGAGTTAAGAGTAGAAGAACACTTATGCAGATAAACTGGAACCCCCACACATTGCCGTTAAGAAGGTAAAATGGTACACCTGCTTTGGAAAACAGTTTGGCAAAGAGTTACCCTGTAAATCAGCAATTCCATATCCAAGAGAAATGAAAATATGTCCATACAAAAACTTGTACCCAAATGTTCACAGCAGCATTATCTAAACAGCCCAAAAGGGGAAACAACCCAACATCAACTGATGAATTGAACAAAAGGTGGTATATCCATCGATGGAACATTATTCAGCCATGAAAAGGAATGAAGTACTAAAAACACTACAACATGGATGAACCTTGAAAATATTATTCTAAGTAAAAGATGCCAGTCACAAAAGACCACGTATTTTATATTTCAATAAAGCTATTATTTTTAAAAAGAATAAAGCATTAACTATAGCCGTGTGTTTCACAGTATTAGCAAAAGAGAATTACCTGTTCCTGAAGGTGCAGAAAACGATGGCATCAGAGGTGTCTGGGGAGCTCTTCCTGCATGTCCCCTTGTAATGTCATAATTTGAACCAACAGAAAATCCTGATATAGGAGGACCCGGAGGAAGTGCAGATAAAAGAGCACCTGGGACAGAAGCTGAAGGTGGGAAGTGGGATGGAGGAGGACTACTGAAGGCAGCAGCAGTTGACGGAGAAACAGAAGGTGGCACAGAAGTAACAAGTGGTGGGACAGAAGGAACCGGTGTAGGAGGCACAAAAGGTAATGGTCCCAAAGGCCTCGTAGGAGGGAGGGCCGGCTGCGGAGTGGAACATGCATGCGGCGGCAAGGACTCCACAGAGGAGACATTAGGAGAAGAAAAAGAACTGGCTGCAGCTAGAAAAAAGTTGAGGGAACAAATACACAAAATTAGAAATGTTTTCAAAATTTCTCATTACTTTCTTCTTACAAAATTTTTACATTTAACAGAGCATATCCCAAGAATTATTTAAAAATGTGTAATTTTAAAAATACAACAAATATGAGTGCCAATGACTTTCAAATCCCATGAGGAAAAGCAGATACATGAAATTAACTTATGGCATTGTTCATCTTTGTTCTTTGCTTCTTTGTTCGGATATGTTTTTAATAAAATAAAGCCATTTTTCATCCCCGGTTTGAGCATAAAATCCTAAATACAGACTCAAAAAGGTTAACACACTGACTGCCACACCAGAAAAAAAAAAGTTTTCCTTGGGGCCACAGTGCTTTACTACGAAAATAAAATTAAAATTTGAAAATAAAACAATCCTTTCTAATTTAATGAAAAACTTGTTATTTTTTGTTTTCTGTGCGTGGGTTATATGCAACTTGAAAAATAGTTCCCGTGGCTCCCAAGGTGAAGAGACGTGAGTTACGTATACTCCACAAGGCCCCGAGCTCAAAACTAGCGTGAGTTAAATACAACTCACGTGGTAGTTAATGTGGTACAGTCTATAATAGAAAGAAATCTTTTTTATTTAAAGTAAGAAAACATCCATGTTTTGCTTTAATAGACATTTATATTCATGATGATTATCAACCATCTTTCTATAGGACGACAAAAATATCCCCAAAAGCATGTGTTAGCTTTGTCTAGTCTTTGTGGTGATTAAATACAAAAGGCTATTTCTGTTCATCCTGAAAAAGATTAGAGAAGTTTAAATATATGCATTCTTTTTTCAACTGGCTTTGAGAAAAAAGAATAGTGTCTCCACTACCCTCAAAACACACTAGATGTCAGATAACCGCATGCACCTAATGGGAGTGGGGTAGAAGACATAGCGGTAGCAGCCAGTCCCGCAGGATTTGGTGGAGGAGTCCCAGGTGGTGTTGTCTCTACTCCACTCTCTTCCATCATTTTTCTTCAATTATGGTATTCTGTAGAAATATAAAAATGTAATAAATAACTACACAGTAACCAAAAGTATACTTTTAAAGCTTGCATAGTCAGAGAAAAATTAAAATAATAATCAAGAGACAGCTGTTTGACTTTACTATTTATAATGTAACACTTATTTCCAGATGAAGAATTTGTCAATATTCCTAAGAAAACAGTCTATGAGAATTTTTATTTTTTTTGAGACAGAGTCTCACTCTGTTACCCAGGCAAGTGCCATGGTGTCTGCCTAGCTCACAGCAACCTCAAACTCCTGGGCTCAAGTGATCCTCCTGCCTCAGCCTCCCGAGTAACTGGGACTACAGGCACGCGCCACCGTGCCCAGCTAATTTTTCTATTTTTTAGTAGAGATGGGATCTCACTCTTGCTCAGGCTGTTCTCGAACTCCTGAGCTCAAGCTATCCTCCCGCCTTGGCCTCCCCAAGTGCTAGGATTACAGGCTGAGCTACTGTGCCCAGCCTATGAGAATATTTAATACCAAACAATCTGACATTTCCATGTAATACTTTATAATCGGGAAGTAATTTTATGTTAGCCATTTAATTAATGATCTAATATATTTCAAATAGTAAATTACTAATTTGATTTCTGCCACATAAATGCATCTTAGTTATATCTAGATTTCAGTCACTACTACACTTAAAATAAAAATATCTAATGTATTTTTTGAAACTCTTCCTCTTCCCTCATAAAGAATTTTGGTCAGCTACTCCTGTTAACATTAAAACAAAATTAAAATGTGCTTGACTTGATAAATGTATTAATTCTCAATTTCC
Organism: Propithecus coquereli; assembly: GCF_000956105.1. Taxonomy (NCBI): domain Eukaryota; kingdom Metazoa; phylum Chordata; class Mammalia; order Primates; family Indriidae; genus Propithecus; species Propithecus coquereli. Next base: position 297,474 of record NW_012147634.1, on the reverse strand, counting down.
CTAGCTCATATTTTAAAGCATGCCCAGTAACCGCTAAATTACCTCTTAGGCTTTAGAAAAGTTAACTACAGTAAAAATGTCACTACACATCAGGGTCCTAACAGACAACAAAGGATTATAAAATACGGGGAAACTTCCTCAACAATTACAAATTTTCAATTCCATTTCAAGTATAAAACCAACTTTAAATATGCCAAATTTGTTTCCAGTGATTTTACTCATTTAACAATCATTCAAGTGAAGATCAACTGCCTGCCAAGCACTATACTGGGACCTCCGGAAATACAATGGTTAGCAAAAACAAACAGGATACTAATGATCTAATATAGGAAACGATCAAGTAATAATACCAATATATAGTGAATTGTAGCCTGAATTATGTGCTCTGAGGTAAGAACACAGTTCTGTTTGACAGGAATATGATTTTGACTTGGATGGAGGTCGGTCAGGAAAGGGTTCCCCAGAGAAGTCACAGATAAACTGAGATCTGTAGGATAAGAACTTAATTAGGCAAGGAAAAGGGGCAGAGGAAGGCAGCTTCCAGAAAAAGTGAATAAACAGCAGGTATAAAGGTCCTATAAGCTGGAAGAAACAAGATACATTCAAGAAAACCCCTGCAGCAAGGAACAGAAAAGAAGAACGAGGGCTGGAGAGACAGGCAGAAGCCCAGAAAGTGTTGAGTCTCTTAAGCCAGGTTAAGGAACTGGGTTTTTTAAGAACACAGTATCATTGTAAAGCATTCAAGCAGGAAGTAGCATATTTGTCTTTTATTTTAACTTTTCTGAAGAAATTTTAGATTCACAAGAAGATGCAAAAATAATAGAGTTCTTGAGTACCTCAAACCCAGCTTCTCTCAATAACAGCATCTCACACAATTATAGAACAATGATGAAACCCATAAAATTCACCTTGGTACAATACCATTGACTATGAACCTTACTTGAATTTCACCTGTTTTTTACATGCTCTTGTGTGTGCAGTTCTGTGAAGTTTCATCATATGCACAGACTCGTATGACCACTACCACAACTAAGATACAGAACTATTCCAGCACTCCAAAGAATTGCCCTCATGCTCCTCCTTCGTCACTGCCTCCCACCAACCACAGCCCTGGCAACCACTGATCTGTACTCTGTCATTTTCTCATTCCATGAATGCTAAACAAACAGAATCATACAGCAACCTTATCAAATTGGCTTTTTTTTACTTAGCATAATGCTCTTGAGATTTATCCAAGTTGCTGCATGTATCAATAGTTGGTTCTTTTTTCTTGCTGAATAGTATTCCACTGTATAGCGGTACCACAGTTTATCCATTTACCTGTTGAAGAACATTTAGCCTGACTCTAGGTTATTAGCAATTTAAATTTATTCTTTGAAAAGATTCCTTTGACCAAAGTATGTAGACTGGGCCATTAGGCAGACAGAGTAGATGCAGTATGAACATTAAGGAAGATACAGAAGTAGTTCAAATAAGTGATAACAACCTAGCCTAGTGATTCATGCATGTTAAGGGGGAGGGACTGATTATGCCCCCCAGGGGTCAGCTGGCAATGTCTAGAGATATTTTTGGTTGTCACACTAAGGGAGTACTACTGGCATCTAATAGGTAGAGGCTCGGGATACTGACCACACTCTACACACAAGAATTTACTGACCCCAAAATGTCAATAGTGCCAAGGCTGACAAACTGTGACCTAAATTAAGGTGATGGCAGTGGAGACAGAGAAGAGCAGATAGATTCAAGAAATGTTTAGATGGTAAAACTCAGTGATTGACCAGACATGGAAGTGGGTAAGCAGAGAGGCGTGACTTGCACAAATGGATAGATGCTGGTGCCATATGCTAAGATAGGGAACACGGCAAGAGGTCAAGGTGTTTGCTTGATGTTTTCTTTTGTGGGGGGATGGAAGAGGAGATCATGAAGTGTTTAGTCTTTGACATGCTAAGTTTAAGCTCGCTGAAACATCTAAGTAGAGACACTGATTTGGCCTAGAGCTTAGAAATCACATAAATGTGGGTGTCATCAGTGTACTGGTAGTCTCCAAAGTGATTTTCTGAGATGAGATTATCTAAGAAGAGAACACCAAGAGAAAAGAGAACATGACTTAATCCTTGCTTTAGTCAGGTAGAAGACAAGCTTACAGAGGATGAGAGATGAGCAGAAAGATACTAGAACAATTGGGAGACTGTGGTGTCCAAAAGCCAAAGAGTGCTTCAAGGTATGAACAGGCAACCATATTAAATGCTGCAGAGAAGCTAGATAGGATACTATCTGAAACGTTCAGTGGACTTGCTAAATGGGAGACGAACTCAGTGAGAGTAGGTTCTATGGAAGGAGGGGGGATAGAAGTTTGAACTGGACTGAAGAGTAGGAGGTAAGACTAATATGCACAACACTTTCAAAAAGTTTGGCTGTGAATGTAAAGGAAAGATCTACAGCACTACTAAGTAGAGGACAGGGGCTCCAGGGAGGCTAAATCCTTTCATTCAGTATCTACACATCAAAGGTAGATAACCTGAGACAGAAATACCCCTCTAAGGATTTTATCATTCCCCACCAAGCCACCTCTTTTCTTCATCTTATTTTTTGCGGGTCATTCATCTTCCTACTACTTTCTTATCCTTACTAGTAGAAATCATATTTAAAGAGAAGCCCTAACATTAACAAATGTGTTAGCAAAGGAACTTGTACAATGACTACAAAGCCATACATGGAATAAATGATCGATTTATTTCAGTCTTTCAAAGCTTTACTATTTGAGAATTGGTGTAATGACAATATTGGAGTAAATTTTGCATGCATAAACACAAAACCTTCTACTTAAAAAAACCTATTATGATAAAACATCACTGTAGCATCAGAGTAGTGTAAAGGTTTTGGGGGGCAAGTCTCGGCACAAAAAGTAGTATTAATGTATCAACATTTTTTGAAAAGTTATGGAAATGGCTTGGAAAATCGAATCCTTAGTCTTTGCCCAGGCCCTGCTTTTCTAATTTGCTTGTGCCTTGGTTTTCCTGCTTTTGTTTTTAAAGTAGATGGCTATTTATAAGGACATAAGAAAAGAAATGGAATAGTGGAGTTTCGATAAACTTCAAAGCGTTAGAAGTTATTGTTCACGTACTGATGTCACAAGATTGCCTCTACTGCCAGACAGCGCTAGCTTGATAGAGCTCAGTCTGAGTTCTGTTTCTGCATTCTCAGCTCTGATCCCAAAATAAAATTCCACAAATGTTCACTAAATTAAGTAGTGGCTGCACAGGCGAAAGACTAGAATGGCAGAATGTGTCATGATTGCATAAATATACGTGTTGTCTCTCAAAATAACTACTCTGAATGACAAAAACTCTACTGGATATAAATTCTGCCAATCCAGGAAATGAGCTATCCTGCGAATTTGCCTGAAGCCGGTCCCAAGACCCAACAAAGAGGCAAAGAGAGTGCAAAACCCCTCTGGAGCAGCGTGAAGTACCGATGGGAGATCCTCCGGGAAAATAATCCTTCCATGGCCCGTCTCGCTTTGGTGACTCTCGAGTCTCCAGGGCCTCAATAGCCTCCCCCTCGGGCTCTGCCACGTCTCCAGATCAGACTGGGCCGGACTAAGGTCCGTAGGCATTTGCCACCACTCTCTTTCCAGAGGCCAGCCAACTGGAAGTGGGGCTAAATGGCCGGGGGCTCTAGCCTCGGTCCCTGGACAGGAGCAAAGTGCCGGGATGAGACCCTCGACCCTCACTCACCTTGCAATCCCATGCGGGGACTGCTCGCCTTGCGATGCGCACCCCTGCCTGCTGCACCCCACATGCTTCCACAGCCCGCGCCCGGACCGCGCGACCAGGGAGCTGGAACACCGCCCCTGCACCCTGGGGCGCCGGCCGGCCCGCCTGCCTCCCCGCGCTGCGCCCCGTGGGGTCCCGCTGTGGCACCGGCATGCCACGCCACCGCCCTCCTGCACCCGCGTCGCTGCCACGCTGACGCTCACCTGGGGTACCGGGAGAGTGCCTGCGCGGCAGCTGAAAAGCAGGGACAGGGAGGCCGGGCCGTAGAACTGCGGTTGGCGCGGAGAAGACAAGGAAGATGCGGTGAGGCGCTCACCTCGACGCGTCCCCGCCTCCAAGATGGCCACCAGCGGCGCATGCTCCAGCGGCTGCCACGTCGGCCGCGCGCCGCCCCGCCCCGCCCCGCCCCGCCACGCCACGCCACGCCCCCTCGCGGGGATCCCGGCCAGGGCCCTGGGAGCTAAGGAACGTGGAGTGCTTCGGTCCGAAGGGCCTCCCGACGGCCTGGACGAGGCTCTGCCCATCCCTTCTAGAAGCGCTCTCCAGTAGGGCTGGGCTCCTTTCCGCTCTGCAGCCCTTACTCGCGAGAACGACACCCTCGTTACTCGGTGCAGCTCACTCAGCCTGTGCCACAGCCGCCACAGGATGGAGATGAGTCAGCCAAGGTCAGCGAGTCCAGTCCACAACTCCAGGAAGGACCTCGCTCCAGATACGGGACGCTTATCCGACATATTTTCAAAGGTTTCCATGTAACAGCGGTTGCATCGGGACGGAGGGACTGGGGACAGGGGATGAAGAGAGAAGAGTAGCGGCTACTATACTGATTTTTTTCCCCCAAGTGCGTGTGTTACACATTTTTTTAATTGAAAAACTGCAGACAGGTTATCAACTTTTTTTATCTTTATATGCTTCACCTAAAGCCGTACTAGAAACAGTTGGTGTTCAATAATGTACATTAAATAAGTCAACGAATGGAGTGCAATGGAAGAAAATAAGGAATTTGAAATCAGAGGTCGTGATTTGGGTCTGGGACTACCCTGACACCAGCTGTGCAGCATATCCTTCTACAGGTCACTTAGTCTCCAAAAGTCTCCCTATTTCCATCTGTAAAATGGGAATAATATCATCCATCACCCTTAACTCAAGCAGGTGAGAGTCAAATAAAATAGGGCATATGCTTTTAAACTGCTTAGTATTAAACACATAAAAATTGTTTTTGTTGTTTTCAAATTTCCTTCAGGGACCCATTCATATTTCTCGAACATTAAATATCTCTTGAACTTGACAGTTGTAAACATTATAAAATACCTCACTGAAAAGTTAATACTATTTAACAATACCTGATTTCACATCTCACTTTGCAATTACAATGTGTTGTTTTTTTTGGTGGTGACTCTTACCCTATCGACTAAGAATGTGTGTAGGTGGCCAACCAGGTTATTCTCCAGAAAGTGCTGTTTGGGGTGGAACTGAAAATAGATAGCCATCTTCATCCTCTTTGGTCAACACCTTTAATAACTATAAAGTATGTGGGTTTCTTCATTCAGCACACGTTTACTAGTGACTGCAACGTATTGCACATTGGCACTGGAAGTGCAGACATGAACAAGCAGACGAGGTCAGGACGCTTAGAGGACTTTCTAATAGGAGAGAGAGGCTATGAACAGGACAATAAACAAAGTAAGGACTGTGGGGAAAATTAATAGACTGATGTGATATAGACATCACTGGGGTAGGCCCCTTCAGGTAGGATGAACAGGCAAGGCTTCTCTGAAGAGGTGTGATGTGAGCAGAGATCTGTAAGGAAGTAGGCCTGTGGTTATCTGGACAGAAGGAAGAACATGCAGAGACTCCAGGAGGGAGTAAGCTTGGCATATGTGCTGAAAAGCAAGGAAGCAGGAACTGTGAGAGTGGTAAAAAGTAAGGACAGAGAGAGAGCAGGGGCCAGATCTATCCAGCCTGGTAGGCCATGACATGGCCTTTGGGTTACATTCTGAGAGAAGTAGGAAGCTCCTGGAGGGTTTTGAGCAGAGAATGTACAAGATTTGACTTTAGTTTTCAGTCACACCCTGATTGCTGTGTGACTGCAGGGCACGCAAGGAGTAATGAGGGATGACCAGTAATGAGATGATGGTGGCTTAGTGTCACTAATGGGGGTGGAGGTGGTGTGGAGGTGGCGCATAGGCTCGATACGAAGATTGAGCCTGTCACAAGTTACTGGACGTAGGCTGTATCATTTCCTAAGACTGCTGTAACAAGTTACCATAACTAGTTGGCTAAAAACAACAGAAATTTGTTCTTTCACAGTTCGAGAGGCTAGAAGTCTAAAATCAAGGTGTCAGCAGGGCCTCTCCAGTAGCTCTAGGAGAGATCCTTCCTTGCCTCTTCCAGGTTCTGGTGGCTGCAGGTGTTCTTTGGCTTGTGCCAGCATAACTCCACTCTCTGCCTCTGTCTTCTCGTGGCCTTCTCCCCTGTCTCTGTGTCTCACATCTCCCTCGGCCTTTCTCTTACAAGCATACCTATCATTGCATTTAGAGCCCACCCTAAATCCAGAATGATCTCATCTCAGGATACTTGAGGCTCTCGCAAAGACCCTATCTCCAAGTAAGTTTACAGTCACAAGTTCCAGGTAGGCATATCTTTTGTGGGACCACCACTCAGCCCATCACACGGACAATGAGAAATGGGAATCAATGAGTTAAGCAAGATTACAAGATGGGCTTTGAAGTTGTAAACCTTGAATTGCATTTACTATGTTTTATGTTTTACCACTTTTCATTTGAATTTCCAAAGAATTTTCTGTGGCAGATATTATTATTATTTCAGTATTAGAAATATGGAAACTAGGGCTTTGAGAATTGTGTGTAGAGCTGGAATTGCAACCCAGAATTCTTAGGCTGTTCCCCAACTGCTTGCCTCCTTTTTGGGTGGTAAGGTAAAAAGACGTGTTCTTAGATGGCAGACAATGAGGGGAGTCAATAGAAAACTATAAACTATAATGTAGCCTAACAGCAGAACAAAGAACTGCTTAGTTTCTTTTGTTTTAAGTCATTGCCAACACCTTATCAGGTTTTTCCTCACAGGAAGTCTCTACTACATAGTAAGGTTTATTTGTGAGCTATAATGAGCGATCCAGCACTATCATGGAAGTTTACTTTTCTTGCTCAAAGACAAGCAAAAACAACTATTTCCTACTTAAGTGGAGGTGTTTTTCTAGTTCAAATCAAGTTTATTAGGTCTATTCTTAAAAATTCTTAAAATAATCCTTACTGTTCATAATATTAGCATGACTATACAGACATGTATCTCCTGGTAGAGAGGAGATGAGGCTGAGACCCGGCATCTCCACCATAACCAGGAGTAGAGGCAGAGCTGATTTTGGTTTGAGAGATGGTGGGTTCTGCTGAGAGAACAGGCTGGGAGTTATACAAGAAAGACTTCAGCAGATGCGCCGAGAGCACTGGCGAAGACACGGCCATCAGAGGCCCACGCCCAACTAAGCAAAGAGGATAAGTAAGTTCCCTTGGCAATGCCGAAGGAGGAGAAGAATTGTCTCAAACATTGCATAGAATACGGGTATACCTGTAGTAAAAAAAAGTTTTCATTGTTCATCTGAAATTCAAATTTAGGAGGCAAGTAAGCTGAGACTTAGAGTCTGAGAGGCAATGTAGCATAAATTAGGACATTAATTTAGGCACTGACAACCTGGATTAGAATCTTGGCTCTAGCACCTGCTTAGTCAACAGCTATAACCTTAGGCATATCACTTAAATACAGTTTCTCCATTTCTTCACCTATAAGGTGGAACAAATACTCATAATTAATACATCATAGTTTTTTACATGAAAATTAAATGGCCTAATATGTGTGATGTACTTAGAACAGTGCCTAACTCACAGTGTCAGCTCTTACTGAGTTTCAGATTGCCTAAATATTCATCTGACATTAACTGTTTTAAACCAAAATGACTTTTACTTAGTTGAGTCCGAGTTGTAATTTCCAAACCAAGCTTTTGTTTCCTTGTTTGTTTGCTTTCAACTAAGGCAAATTTATAGACTATTTATAAATAATGAGAATTCTAGACTATACATAGGGTGACTTTACCTCTCAATTTCTCTGGGACACCCTGACTTTGGAGATACTGTCCCAACATAATTGTTAAAAGTACCCACCTCTTATTCTCAAAAGTATTCCAATTTGGACAACAGATCTTATGGTTATCCTACTTACAGAGATATTAAGAAGTTACTCTTTTCGGCTGAGTATGGAGGCTCGTGTCTGTAATCCCAGCACTATGGGAGGCCAAGGCAGGAGGATAGCTTGAGCCCAGGAGTTCAAGGTTACAGTGAGCTATGATCATGCCACTGCACTCCAGCCTGAGCAACACAGTGAGACCCTGTCTCTTAAAAAGAAAAAAAAAAAAAACTCGTAGTGTACTCACTCATGTAAGAATTTGAAAGTAGTCAGATTTTAAACACAAAGTTATTACCAACAACTAGCTCATAAATGAATAGAAAATATAAGCATGTACAACCAACAATAATACAATGTGAAAAGGTTTTTTGGTTTTGGTTTTGTTTTGTTGTTTGAGACAAGGTCTCACTTTGTTGGCCAAGCTGGTCTCCAACTCCTGGGCTCAAGTGATCCTCCTGCCTCAGCCTCCCAGTAGCTGGGATTACAGGTTCAGCCACTGTGCCTGGCTGGAAATGGAATTGAGAAGTTGATGATGATGATGATGATTGTGACTAAGTAGGATTTTTTCCAGGAATATAGGGTGGTTTTCTACTTCAGAAAAAGGTACTGGTGATTTAATAAATTTAGAAAGAAAAGGAATCTGATAATATCAATAAATGGAGGAAAAAGCATTTGATAAAATTTAACTCTCATTCATATTAACTCTTGGTAATCTAGAAATAGAATGAATTTTTAACCTGATATGGACATCAACAAATAATAAACATCATTCTTAGTAATGAGATAGAAACATTTTATTTAAAGTCAGTAATAATGTAAAAAGAGATAATTTGTTTAACATGGAAAACACAAAACTATCTTATTTGTAGTAAAAACTCTTGTTAGAATGATCCAGAACGTAGTACTGTACTTTTCTTCAGTGTCCAGTGATCTCTGGTCCATGGTTTTAAACAGCATCCATATCCCAATAGCTCCTGCACTATGTCCAGTGATAAATTCTCTCCTCAACTTTATAGCTGTTTAATAGCTTCACTTTGGTGTCTAATCAGGAGGCGAATTAAAACACTTGATGTTTCCCCCAAATAACCTTCTTCTCTGGTACTCTTCCTACTCAGTAAACAGCAACTCTGCTTTTCTAATTGCCCTGGTAAAAACCACCTTGGGTCAAAGTCAACATCACCAGTGATAAGTCATCCTGATAGGATGTGCTCTTGATGGGATGTAGTGAAAATGGTACTTTACCTCTGTGAGACTCCTCCCCAAAACCCATAGTCCCAGTGTAATCAGGAGAATACAAGGGTATTCTGCAGTATATCTGAACAATATTCCTCAAAACTGACAAGGTCATCAAAAGCAAGGGAAGTCTGAGAAACTGTCAAGGCCAAGAGAAACCTAAGGAGACAATGATGACTAAAAGTAATATGATATGGCAATAAACAAAGACCATGGAAATAAGAACAGGAAAAGGCTATTTATTCAGAGATTGCTATGGCAAGGGAGTCAGCCACCATCACTTGGGTTTGGCCAAGACTCAGAGGAGTGGGAAAGCTTTGTGGTGGAGAAAAGGAAAGGCTTCTGATTGGAGGCTATTGGCACAGGCAAGTTGCCGGCGGGCCGACTAGGAGCCGGGCACCCTATGTAATAGGGTGGGGGTGCGTGTCAGCTCTCTTTAGTTGGTCCTAAGTTGGAAGCTGGGGCAAAAATTAGGGAAACTGCTTATTATTAATCAAGTTCTGGCTGTTTGGGGCCAATTGCTCTGGGGCTTGTTTGGCTTCCTGGACTGGTTGCTGCAAGTTATGGGTTAGAGTTCTGTTTTTATACATGGGCTAGTCATTATCCACTTGTGTATTCAGTCTCTCAGTCTCCTGCTTGAGATTCTGAAACAGAAAAAAGACATTAGGTTAAAAAAAAAAAACAAAAAACTAAGGGATTTGAATAAAAGTGTGTACTTAGTTAATGATAATGTAGTGATATTGGTTCATTACTCGTAACGAATGTACCATACTGATATATGATGTTATTAATAGGGAAAACTGGGTGTGGGGTACATGGGAACTCTATGTATTATCTTCTCGATTTTCCTGTGAATCTAAAACTGTTCTAAAAATAAATTTATTTTTTTAAAAAATCCATCTCGGAGACCTCCTTGACTGCCCACTTTCTCTTACGCTTCACATTCAGTCGATTTTCCTGTGAATCTAAAACTGTTCTAAAAATAAATTTATTTTTTTAAAAAATCCATCTCGGAGACCTCCTTGACTGCCCACTTTCTCTTACGCTTCACATTCAGTCCTTTTGCAAATCCTACAAGCTCCACCTTGGAAAGAGAGTCGGTATTTGACCACGCCCCCTCCACTCTACTGTGAACACCTGAGCCCTGACATCATTCTCTCTCACTTGGAAATCTTCGCTAGCTTTGTAAGAGCCTGCCTGCTTCCACTCCTGCCTCTCCACGGTGCTTTTCCACAGAGCTTTACCAAGGCCCACGTGACCCAACCCCATGGCCTCCCTGCCCTCACGTCCCACTGCCCTTCTCCCACTCGCTCTGCTCCCCCGTGCTGGCCTCGTGCTCTTTCTCAGACCCAGCCACACGCAGCTTGGTCTCTTTGCGTCTGCTCCCTCTTGCCGAATGGTCACTTGCTTCCTCATGTCGTTTGAGCCCCAGAGAGGCCTTTCCTGAACACCCTGCTTCATTTTTCTTCTTAACACTGAGCACTTCCTGACATTACAATATCAGTATATTTGTTTACTGTTCGTCTCCCATAAATATAAGCTTCGTGAGCTCACGGGCAACATTTTCTATTTTGTTCATCACTGTATCCCCAATGTTAGTCCCAAATACTTCGTAGGAACTCAGCCAATCTTTGTTAAATGAATAAGTAAGTAAACTGAGGATCATGGAGTTTTATCAGCGTACCGCAGTTGCTGCTGCTGCAGAGCACTCTTATCATTCTTTTCCAAAAGGCTCATAGTTTCAATTCTATCGTATCAAAAATATTATTGCAGGGGTAATTTAGTTCTTCATTTCCTTCATATGCATAAAATTCATTTTACTTAGTGTCAGTCAATTAAACTTGGCCCCAGAAATGTGATCTGAGATCAGAGTTGAGATTCCTTACATAATTTGTATGCATAGGCATGTGGCATCGTCCGTGGCTTAAATTTCTAGATGTTACAATTCCTGGAAATGTTTCAAAATATTCGCACAACCAATGTTTATTGAATAGAGCACTATGCTAGAATCCACAGACGAGAAATAACAGGTAATAATTCCTTCCCTAAAGGAGATCACAGACAATAGAGAAGATATGTACCCCAAACACGAATATGCAAGAATAAAAAATGCCAAGTGCTATAACAGAAGGACACACAAAATGATGGGAGAGAACACAAACTGTGTGACATAACCACAAAACACCTTGCCTTTTTAACACAGCTTTTGGGAGAAGAGTAATTGCAGCTGGCAGTCAGGAAAGACATCTGTGGAGGTTTTGTTATTCCGTCAAGCACTATTACTTTATGGAAAAAAAGGCCATCTTTTTTCAAGACTCTCCCTTCCCTTGGGCTCGTGATGCTGCACTCATCTGTTCTCCAACTTCCTATAGACTAAGACTTTTCTCTTTCTTTTAGTTCCTCCTGCCTTCTTATTTGAGGAATACTTATTTCACTTGGATATCGTGCACTGGAATCATTTGACAAGGGCTGGCTCTGTCATGTTTTATTCCTGCTGTCCCCAGGCACACTTGTGAGAGCCAACACCAGGGCTCATGTCCCATTCCCCTGTTGAGAAAGGCAGGAACCAGCTCACAGGCAGCAAATCTTCAGCCTCTGGCTTGCAAGAGTCACTCGCCACAGCTCTGCTGCCTCCGCCTCTCTCCGCTCCTTCACCCCAAACATCAGACAGAAAGGGTTCGGATTCTGGCACATCGCTTTTAAAGATGGCCAATCTCCATTGTGCGTTCGCTACTTACAGGCAAGAGAAAGAATCTACTCTTAGAGCTTTAACAGAAACCCTCAATCCTACATCTCCCTCCCTAATCTTTCTCTAGAACTTCAGTTCCACTTTCTTACAACTTAGAAATCTCACTATCTTCTCAAATGCAATAAGCTGAAAGATAAATTCACCACTTTATCCACAAAATTAATTTCAGATTTTGCCTTTTCAGTTGTATTAACACTATCATTATTACGCAGTACTCAGAAGTAACACTCGACAGCTCTGCCTCCTCTCCCCATGGTATGCACCAAAACCCGAGCCTGCCAAAGCTCTCCATTGCCGCTGGCATCAGTGGCTCCGCCGTCCCCACTGCTCTGGTGCTAAGTTAAGCTCTGCCCCTGAACTCCTGACACACTCCGATTCTGCATAGCACCATGGGACTCATCACATGATCCTTACTCGAAAACTTTGATTTCTTCCCCTGGACCACAGGATAAAGTCCACACCCTTTAGCCTAGATTTGAGATTGTACTGACATGGCCCATTCACATTTCGACATGCGACTCTCACCATCCCCTTACCAAAACTTCTTAGGATTACTCTTATTTACTTGCCTTTACCATTTCCAATTCCCCACAACTTTGTTTACATGAGGCCAATTCTCTGCGATAACCCTTTCTCCTCCTTTACCTCTCTAGAGCCTTTTTTAACTACCGCTGTCTAGTTAATATGTTGCTTTTACCAGGAAGTTGTAACCAGCCATTGGATCAGAACTTACCAGCTACTGCCTTGAATTATGATACATATGGCAAGTGTACACACTTATCTTGCCTCCCTACATAAATTCCACGATAGCCAGACCCTTTCTAGCCCTTAAGTTCTTTTATAACCATCATGGTGCTTTGTACATAGTAAATATTAAATAAACATATGTTTATTGCAAATGACTACCAGAGCTGGTACAAGTCCCAATTTTGTTTCTTACCAAGTGATCTTAAGGCAAGTTACTTAACTTTAAGCCTGCGTTTTGAGATTAAAAAGTTCGAATACTCCATATTTGAAAAAGAAAAATACTGAGCGCTCTCTGGCCAGAGCGCTGACCTATGAATAAATAACTGCTAGAACCAGTTGTAAACCTGCCTCAGTGACCCAAAGACAGCTCACTTTACCCATGCTTTTAGAAAGCAGCCAGTAAGTGACGACTTTCGCTTCAGCGACAGCCTCACTGCAGCAGCTTCACCGGCGTGCAGGCTGCGCAGGGGCACATGGCCTCACTCTCAGAGGAGGCCCCACTTGGTCAATGCTCTGCAGCCACCACCTTGAAATTCCTGATTTTGATCAAGGAACTCCACATTTTCATTTTGTCCTGGGTCCCACGAACTGTGTAGCTGATCCTCAAACCCTCTCAAAGTCAGCTGTCCCTGAATTCCACACGTCCTAAGACTCCGTGTAAGTCAGCAGTTTGCTTTTTTTCTGAGACTGGATCCTACAGGCACAACTCTCCCTTGCTTAGCAAGCACAATTCGGCTGTTCACTTCAGATGCTAAACATTTTTAAAAGGTACATAGGCCATGTATGGACACAGCACAGAATTCAAAGGACCAGAAAAGGTCGTTTGACGTTACAGGTTTCTCTCACAAGCCTGTTCTCCAACCTCATAGCTCCCTCCTTAGAGACAACACTGTACTGTATCTCAGAATCGTGTTTTTTCTTGTGTTTTCCACACAACTGGAAACACACCAGATATGTTATATATATATTATGTTATACCTTTGTATTTGGGGCGGGGGTGTGTGTGAATGTGTATATATAAAATACCTTGTGTTTATACACATGCACATATATATTGGAGTTCATTCCACATCGCTATTTTAGAGCTATTTCATGTATGAAGAGCTCCATATTCTTCCATTGAATAGATTAGATTACCAATTATTTTTTAACTTGTATCAATTCCTGAACATTTACTTCATTCCAGTCTTTTGCTAATACCAGCAATGCTATATTTATTCTACTTAGGTACGTGTCATTTTATACACATGCAAGCGTATCTCTAGAATAAGTTCTCAAAAGCAAAATTGGTTGACAGATGGTATAGATATTGCCAAATCGCTGTTCATCGAAGATGTACCAGTTTATCCTCTTACCAGTGAAGTGTGAGCGCCTGCTTTCCTACTTCTTCTCCAACTGCTGTTTGTTATCAAATGTTTGAATCTTTGCTGATTTACAGCTGGAAAAGTCATCTCTTTGTATTTATCTTATGAAGAGTGAGATTGAGTATTTTACGTGTTTAAGGGTTATTTGCATTTCCTTTCCTGTGATCTCTAACTTACATTATTGATTTTTAAAATTTAGTTTACAGGAGACCTTTACACAATGAAAAAATTAGACCTATATATGTGATGCATGTTGCAAATATTTTGCCATCTTTGTAATTTGAATTTTGACTTTGTGGGATTGTGTGTGTGTTGCCATTTTGAAATTTTTGATTTTTCTGGAGTCAAATTTACTAGACCTTTATAGTCAGTTCATCTATACTAAAATAAAACTCAGATGACATTTTAATGGGAATTCCATTAAATAAATAGATTGCGTTAGAGAGAGTTGACATCTTTATAATACTAAACCTTCTTATTCAAGACTCTTTTATAGCATTTAATTATTTAAAAACATAGATCTTAAATATTTTTTATAAGGTTTCCTTAAGTATTCTATCTTTTTTCTTTCTTGATAGAGTCTTTTCTTCTACTGCATTTTCTGATTATTGCTGTATGTATATAGGAAGGTTATTTATTTAATCGTATTAATTTTGTAACTAGTGACCTTATTGAACTGGCTTTTTTCCAACAGCCAATAAATTGATTTGCTTTTATTCACTCATCCTTTACAATATTTACATGTCTTATTTATTTCTAACATCAAATTTTTAAAAATTGACTAAGGTTTTATTTGTAGCCTAAAATATAGTCAGTTAACTCCAATATTTTATGAGTGTGTGAAAAGAATGTGAAGTCACAGAATATAATTCCATGCAAAGCAATTAGACCTACCTTATTGCTTATAGTATAAATGTATTCCATTTACAAACTTATTTTTTATTTACTTAATGTATTATGAACTGAGATATGGCAATTAAAATCTCCTGTACCTAATGTGTTTCTGTTTCATCTGTGTTTCCTATAATTTTTGCTTTAAGTATGTTGAATCAAGGTTATTTGATTCTACCTATTCATAATGATGAGATCATTGAAGTGGATTGTACCCTTTATTATTTTCTTCCCATTTACCTCATAGGCCTTTGTTCATCCTTTAATTTTTCATTTTTATGAGTTATTTTATTTTAGGTATGTCTCTTTAATTTGAAAATATAATTATATTTTGCTTTATGATTTAGTTTGAGACTTTTTTCCAATGAGAAGTTAATCGACTTACCTTTATTTATATGACGTATGTTTACTTTTTATCTGATATATCTCATATTATTATATATTTTTGATATATTTCATATTATGTTTTTGTTCATATTAATTTTTTCTTCTTGTATAACCTTTCACTATATCATCTATAATGTTTTGTGTATATGTGTATTGTCTGGTTATTTGGAGAGTTCATGTTTTTATTCTAATGGTTATCTTTGTAACTACTACTTTATGTAATATATTTGACTCTCTGTATAGCATCTATTGACTCCCTACTATAAGGAAGGGTGAAATGAGTGTATGCCCATGGCCTTTCCTGAGTGCTACGATCCTGTTATAGTTGATTATATATTTTTGGAAGTATCTACCTTTATATTTTTATTAATAAACCAAACACCTGTGTTCCTTGATTTACAGGCTTAGTATGATTCCCAAGACCCTTTCTGGTCTTCCAGTTTGCATCTCCAACCTTAACTTCTTATACCTAAACTGAAAGGCAAAATCAGAGTCTAGGACAAGCCAGACACTGTCACTGCAGCAGACAATCTGAGCAGGGCAAATGCAAGAATCAGGGGCTCTGGGCAAATCTGGAATCTGTCTTTTCAGAAATTTGTGCAAAGAAGAGCAAGGAGGTGTTATAGGAAGAAATGATTTTCAATTAAGTTTGGAGGAGCAAAATAAAATAGACTTTCCTTTTGAGACTATTCATGGAAACAAAATACTCTATGGAGTGTGTGAAGTTGGAACCTACGAAGGGGAGTCAGTGAAGCAAAGTTTGTGTTATGAATGTGGGATTTCTGTTGCTACTGTCTAGTGAAGACAGGGTGCTTCTTGTCGCAAAGCTAAATATAGTACTTGTGGATTAAGAGGTAATATGGGCCTTCTTCATTTATGAACATCAGAACCCTTCTACCTGAATAGGCAAGGTAATACCCCATATAACTAGGAACATTTCTCAGAAAAAAACAGTAGGCAAGAGTGGTGTCCTCTACTGGAAGGTTTATAGACTTAAAATAAATAAGGTGTTAGAACTGATTACACTCCTACGCAGAAAGCAGTAGTGCTTGTGGGAAGGAAGAGACAAATTCCTTGCATATTTAATCACCAACACTGGTGTTTGGCTAGAAAAGCAAATCAGGAAGCCAAAGATGTAAGAAGACAAAAACTAAAATATTAGGAGTCATTGTTCTGGTTTTCAGATCTGAAAAGATTTTGACAGCTGTTGGCACTACTCCTGCCAGATACTCCAGTGGTCTGATTTTGTCATCAGATTTTATTTCTCCTTAAAGAAGAAACTTTAAAGATCAGTAAAAAGTCCTACTTGACAAATTGTGAACTTTGCATTTACAAAAATCTTAGCAGATACTGGATTTTTCCCCCCAAAATCCTTCTCGCTGATGTTTTTAATTTTGAAGGGATACCAGGGATATGAATTTGTCCAGAGTGCTTAATATAATGCCTTGACTATAGTAAGCACTTAGCATTTTTAAAAGTTAAAACAAACAAATTTAAAAAATGAAATTTTGCATCTATGTTATCTTTGGAAGAATAATCACCAAATCAAAACTTCAATTACACTGTAGTGTTATTATGATCATCAAATTCCAGTTTTACAAAACACTATGTGAATTTAATTTCACAGTAGAAAAGAGGAAAAATAATTTTCAAAAGAGAAAAATTATTGGTTGTTTCATGAGAGTCTGAATGCAGATTCAATTCCTGCATGCTTGTTTTGTTGAGGGTGAGGTAGAGTTGAAGGTTAGCAGGAAATTAACAAGCTGGCTTTGGGCTGGCCCAAGGAAACCTGGATACTCTGTGATGAACCCATGGCACAGGCTTGCTGGGAAGCCCGGGAGTGAAGCACCCCCACTGCTGAAGCTACAGTCTTCTAAATTGTTAGTGCCTGAAGTATTGCTCCCTCCACTTTGCTTACGTTTTTTAAAAAACAGCTGTAAGAAATGTAGGTGACATACCATACAATTTACTCATTTAAAGTGTACGACTCAATGGCTTTAGTATATTTGCCAAGTTGTGCATCCATCACCATAGTCAGTTTTAGAACGTTTTCATTACCCCTAAAAGGAATCCTTATGCTCTTTAGTCATCACCCACTTGTGCCCCCACCTGACCCCACCGCCAGTTGTAGGCAACCATTAATCTACTTTCTGTCTCTGTAGATTTGTCTATCCTAGCTGCCTATTTTAAATGAATAGAATCATACAATGTAGGCTCCTTTATGGTTAACTTCTTTCACTTCACATATTTTCAAGGTTTATTTATGTATCTGTACTTCATTCATTTTTATTGCTGAAAAATATTCCCATTGTATGGATCATACACATTTTATTCATCCATTCATCAGTTGATGGACATTTGGGTTGTTTCCACTTTTTGGCTATTATGAATAATGCTGTCATGACCATTCATGTACAAGTTTTTGTGTGGACATGGGTTTTTTTTCTCTTGTGTATATACCTAGGAGTGGGATTGCTGGATTATAGAGTAACTCAATGTTTAACCTGTTGAGCAACTGCCAGACCATTTTCGTAAGTGGCTATATCATTTTACATTCCCACCAGCAGTATGAGAGTTCCAATTACTCCACATCCATGTCAACACTTGTTATTGTCTGTTTATAGTATTCCCTCATAACCCTTTTTATTTCTGTAAGGTAATGTTCCCTCTTTCATTTCTAATTTCAATAAACTATGTCTCCTTTTCTTGATCAGTTTAGCTAAAAGTTTGTCAATTTTGTCTATCCTTTCAAAGAACCAACTTCTGGTTTTGATTTTCTTCACTGTTTTTCTAGTCTCTATTTCATTAATTTCTGCTTTAAACCTTATTATTTTCTTCCTTGCTTGCTTTGTATTTAGTTTGCTCTTTTCTAATGTCTTAAGGTGACACATTAAGTTGTTAATTTGAGATTTTTTTCTTTCTTAATATAGGCTTTTACAGCTATAAGTTTTCCTTTAAATACTGCTTTAGCTATATCCTAAAGGTTTTGTTATACTGTATCTTCATTTTTATTCATCTAAAATTATTTCTAATTTCTCTTGTGATTTGATTGTCTTTTTTTGAAGACCAAACTGTTCAATTTGATAACCACCAGCCATATGTGATTTCATTGATTTTCTCTATTGATTTCCCATTTTAAATTCCATTGATTTATGCTCTGATTTCTATTATTTCTTATCTTCTGCTTACTTTGTATTTAATTTGCTCTTATTTTTCTCTTTTCCTAAGGTGCAACCATGCTCTAAATATCCCTTCAAGCACTTCTTTTGCTGTATTCTCCAAATTTTGATAAGCTGTATTATTATTTTTATTTAGTCCAAAATATTTTTAATGTCCCTTGGGACCTCTTTAACCCTTGTGTTATTTAGAAATGTATTGTTGAATCTCAAGCACTTTGAGATTTTTCTAGGTATCTTTCTGTTGTTAATTTCTAGTTTAATTCCACTGTGGTCTAAGAGTATACTTTTATGATTTCTATTCTTTTAAATTTGTTAGGGTGCATTTTATGGCCCAGAATGTAGTCTATCTTGGTAAATATTGTTACCATGTTAGCTTGAGAAAAATCTATATTCTGCTGTTGTTGAAGTATTCTATAAATGTCAATTAGATTCAGTTGTTTGATGGAGATGTTCCATTCAGCTATGTCTTTAATGATTTTCTGCATGCTGGATCTGCCAATTACTGACTGATACAGGGATGTTGAAGTCTCCAATTATAATAGCAGATTCATTTATTTCTCCTTGCAGTTCTGTCAGTTTTGGGCTCATGCATTTCGATGTTGCATTTGTTAGGTGCATACACATTAAGGATTATTGTGTCTTCTTGGACATATGACCCCTTTATCATTAAGTTATAGCCCTCTTTATCCCTGATAATCTTTCTTGCTCTGAAGCCTGCTTTGTATGACTTCAATATAGCTATTCCAGCTTTCTTCTGATTAGAGTTAGCGTGGCATATCTTTCTCCATCCCTTTACTTTTAATCTATTTGTGCCTTTATATTTAAAGTAGGTTTCTTATAGACAGCATATAGTTGGGCTTTGTTTTTTATCCACTACGATACTCTTTTAAGTGGTATATTACACAATGATGTTTCATGTGATTATTAATAGAGTTGAATTAAAATCTACCATAATTGTTACTGTTTGTTATTTATTGCCTTTGTTCTTTGTCTCCTTTTTGTCTTCTGCTCTTTGTTTGTCTTCTGTGATTTTAGTTGAACATTTTATGTGATTCTATTTTCTTTCCTATCTTAGCATATAAATTATAGTTTTATTTTTTAATTTTTTTAGTGGTTGCCCTAGAGTTAGCAATTTACATTTATACCTAATCCATGCACACTTTCAGATAACACTATACCAAGTCACGGTAGTGCAAAGTCCCAATTTTTTCCTCACATACCTTATAACATTTCGGTTATTCATTTCATCTATCCACAAGCTATAAAGACTGAATACATTGTTTATATTATTCATTTGAACAAACTGCTATTTATTAGAACAATTAAGAAAAATATAATATTTTATTTTGCTTTCACTTATTTCTTCTCTAATGCTCTTCCTCTCTTCATATAAATCAGAGTTATTGACCTAGATCATTTTCCTTCTTTCTAAAGAACTTTTAACAATATTTCATGCTAGGCAAGTCTACTGGATACAAATGCCCCAATTTTTGTTGTTGAGAAACTCTTTCTTTCTCCTTTACTTTTTGTTTTGAGACAGACTCTTGCTCTGTCACCCAGACTAGAGTGTAGTGGTGTCATCATAGCTCACTGCAACCTCAAACTCCTGGGGTCAAGGAGATCCTCCTGCCTCAGCCTCCTGAGTAGTTGGGATTATAGGCACATGCCACTATGCCTGGCTAATTTTTCTATTTTTAGTAGACATGGGTCTCACTCTTGCTCTGGCTGGTCTCAAACTCCTGACCTCAGGTGATCCTCCCACCTTGGCCTCCCAGAGTGCTGGGATTACAGGCATCAGCCACCACGCCTGGCTCCTCCTTCACTTCTGAAAGATAATTGTGCTGGATACAGAATTCTACGTTGGTGGTGTTTTTGTTTCAACACTAAGTATTTTGCACCACTCTTCTTGCTTGCATGGTTTCTAAAGAAAAGCCAGATATAATTCTAATCTTTGCTCCTCTATCGGTAAGGTGGGGTTTTTTCCTCCCTCTGGCTTCTTTTAAGATTTTCTCTTTATCTTCGATTTTCTGTGGTTTGAATATGATATGCCTAGGTATAGATTTTGTGGGGGGTATTTATCCTGCTTCGTGTTCTCTGAGCTCCCTGGATATGTGGTTTAGCATTTCTCATTAATTTGGGGAAAATTCTCAGTCATTCCTGCTTCAAATGTTGCATCTGTTCCTTTCTTTTTCTTCTCCTTCTGGTATTCCTATTACATGTATTTATACCTTTGGTAATTGTCCCACAGTTCTTTGATATTGTGTTCTGTTTTTATTCATTCTTTTTTCTCTTTACTTTTCAGTTTGGGAAGTTTTTATTGATATATCTTTAATCTCACTGATTCTTTCCTCTGTTATGTCCAGCCTACTGATGAGCGAAAGAAAGGCATTTCTCCTATTGTAGGACTTTTGATTTCTGGCATTTCCTTTTGATTCTTTCTTAGAGTTTTCACCTTTCTGTTTACACTACCCATCAGTTCTTGCATGTGGTCCCCCTTTTCCATTAGAACCTTAGCATATTAATCAGAGTTCTTTTATATTTTTTTTGGTTTTTAAAATTAATTTCTTTTTTTCTTTTTTTTATTTCAGCATATTATGGGGGTACAAATATTTAGGTTACATATATTGTAGAGTTCTTTCAAATTCCCAGTCAGATAATTCCCACATCTCTGCCAGATGACAGTCTGGTTCTGACACTTACTCTGTCTCTTCAGACTGTGTTTTTTATCTTTTATCATGCCTTGTAATTTTTTGTTTAAAGCTGAACATGAAGTACTGGGTAAAAGAACTGAGGTAAGCAGGCCTTTAGTGTGAGCTTTTAAGTTATATGACTAGGAGTTTGTGTTTACTGTTTGCGGTAGTTGTAGGTGTCAGAGGCAAAGTTTCCTCTGATGTCCTTGTTTTTGTCTCCTCTGTTGTCTTCGAGTTTCCCTGGAGACTTCTTGAATAAGGTCTGAGACTTGCAGTTCTTTCCATTGCAATTGCGGTTCTTATAATTGAGGTTCCTCCTCCTCCGAGTTAGGAGGAGGTAGAGTATGAGGTGAGGGGAATCATTCCACAGTCCCAACAGTTGGTCTCAGTCTTAGTGAGTCCGCGCGCCCGGACTGGGACGCGGTCAGAACTTTGTTGTATTTCCTCAAGCACAAAATGACAGATTAAACTAAACCATATGAAGAATGTCACCCAGTGCTATCTAAATTCTATGATTGCAATAATTTAATCTCAGTTTGGAAATATCTTTGTGTCGTCTTTGTTAACATGCACCAAGGGGGTACTGTGTCTCTCACCAGTAATGTGGGTAGAAAGGACAGGACATTCCCGAAGCAGCATTCAGGTGCCCCGTTTTCAGCACCTGAGTGCTCCACCTAAGGGAAAGCCGCAATCTGATACTCCCAAGAATTTGTAGACATCTTTATTGGAAATTTATTACTTAATTGAAGTTGTCTTGTTTCTGGGAATTTTACCTTTGCGCCATTAGAGGGAGCTCAAAGCTTAAAATTTTTTTTTTCCTCTCAGTTTTCAGCATTTGATGGCCATTGCCCGCTCTTTATTCTTAAAACCCTGTATTTTCCTAGATTTTCTTTAAGATCAATTGAAATGCAAGAAATTTACCCTGGGGGGGAGGGGGAGCAAGGGCAACATACGTAACCTAAACATCTGTACCCCCAGAATATGCTGAAATAAAAAAAAAAGAAATTTACCCTCATTTGTCTACCTGATTAAAGAGAATAGATTGATTTTAATGAATTACTCATTTTAATAATATGAAAATCTTGTATCAGTATCAACAGTGTTTAAACAATAGTTTGCTTGTTTTCATTTTAACCATGCAAAATATAAGAAATTACTTTAAAGATCCTCAAAAATTAAAATGAAAAAAATGAATTGGTTTTCTAAAAAGGCACGAAGAGTATACATGATTTAATACAACAAAATCTATAAGCAATATCTTACTGACATTTAGTAAAAGTTAAAACCCTTACTCTATACAGGTAAAATTTTTCCTAGCATAAACACTTATATTGCATTTTAAATTAAGGTGCACAAGTTTTGATACATAGGGTGTTTTTGTAATTTTGCTCTAATTATTTTCTAATTTCCATTATCTTTTTTGATGTATGATGTATGACTTATTTAAAATTGTTTTAAACTTTCTAATCATATGAGGATTTTTTATTCATTGATTCTAATTTTGTTACATTGAGACACTAGAATGGGGCTGTATCATGTCAGTTCTTTGATGTGTGTTGAGGCTTGTACTATGTCTCTTTTAGAGGTTCAAATTGTGGGTACAGCCGTGCGTGTATGTGTGTGTGTGTGTGTGTGTGTGTGTGTAACAAGATTTTAACTGTGACTTTTTTTGTTGTCTCAATGTTTCAGCAGAAGTCTTGCAATTTGTCAATGTGCATCTTGCTGGGAGTTCTAACATGTGAGATTGGTTTTATAAAATAAATCATCACTCATTTCGGTGCTGTATGAGATCAGGCCAGGAAATTGTGTGTGTAGACATAATACAGAGATAAGTATAGATGTAGATTAAGATATAGATGTACTTGTTTGTACCTTTATACATGGTGTATTGAACTCTCAATATCAAGCTGGTTGTTTTAAAGTACAAGGAGAAGCCAACTAATCTTTCAACTTCTAAAAACTTTGCTCCTGAATGAAATCTTGACAAGTTTTACAGTTCTTCTAATCACTTTTAGGTAATAAAACTCAAGTCCAGTCCAACATAAAAAACTCTATTCTCATCTGATTATTGAATGAAAAAAACAAAAAAGTCCAAAAAGAAATACAGTATTTCCCTAAAGAGAGTGTTGAAGAGTCATGGCATTTCTCTTCTCCATCCAGACATGCTAATGATAACGTCATTTTAATCAAAGAAAGGAGCACATCTCTATAGAACCAATCAGAGAGCTCAACTGATGCTCCCTAGAATTTGGGGACTCAGTAATTGGTACCTGGCTCATGAATAAATATATTCTAAAGGTGAGAATGTGGCTAAAGTAGTCTGCCTAGAAATGGACTGCACTTTAAGAGTCTGTTAGGACAAAAGTGGATGCATAGTTCTCTCAAGATTTTACAGATACCAGGGAAGGAGAAACCACCCCTGAGCATTACTCAGGAGGATAGGTGACCACAACAGAAGGTGAACTGCTAGAGGATAGCAGCTAAGCTGGGGATTTGTACTATGTATTCATAACCAATAATGAGGGGTCTCTAAAAAATTTTCACAGAAGTTCCTCTTAAAGGAAAGAGCCTGAATTTGGGTGTGGAATACAAAGCAGAGCTTCATACCAGATTGTAACCCTGGGAGCCTTGAAAAATCGTTCCCTCCCCAAGCTCCCTTTTATACCCTTCCTTCTCTCCCCATTGGCCAAAAACACATCTAGGAAGTGAAGAAGGGAGTGTACCAAGGAAGTGGAACATCCAATCACATCTTGCATCTCATTGTGAGCTTTAGAACCCATGTTAGCTGAGCTGGGGAAGGAAAATCATCTAAAGTTGGATGAGAATAGAGTTTTTTATGTTGGACTGGACTTGAGTCTTATTACCTAAAGGTGATTAGAAGAACTGTAAAACTTATCAAGAGTTCATTCAGGAGCAAAGTTTTTACAAGTTGCAAGATTAGTTGGCTTCTCCTCGTACTTTACAACAACCAGCTTGATATTGAGAGTTCAATACACCATGTATAAAGGTACAAACAAGTATATCTATATCTTAATCTGTATCTATACTTATCTCTGTATTATGTCTACACACGCACACACACACACGCACACATTAGCCCAAAATTGTTAATTATATTTTTTAAATGTGTTATACTTTTCCCAACTTTTGACATTTTCTACTTTTTCTTGAAATTCTTTAACCTTTTCTTTATATAGTTCGAGGCTACACCCTTAGACTCGTGTGGATTCAGAGTTATGGCTTCCAGGTGAATTGTTATTATAGACATGTGTAAGAACTCAGTAGTCCCTAACGAATCTCTTCCTTACAGTTTGTTTTGTTTGACACTAATGTAACGACAGCAGCTTTCTTTTGGTTAGTGTTTGCTTAGCACATCTTTTTCCGTCTTTGAAATTTCTATTGTTCTGCATTGTTATGCTTTAAGTATGTCTTTTAAACAGAATAGAACTGGATTTTGTTATTTTGTACAATGTGAGGCTCTTTGTCTTTTATCTGGCAAGTTTAATTCATTTTATTATTATTATTCACATTTTAGATTTATTCCTATGATTTTACTTTGTTGCTTTTATTTCAATGATTTTTTTCTGTGCTTCTTTCTTCCTTATCCTCAATTGTATTAATCTAACTTTCTGTGTTTCCTTTTTCCCCTTCACTAACTCCCCCCACACATGGATTTATTTCCGTATTTTATAGACAGACTCAATTGAAAAAGTTAATTTTCTGAAAGTCATACAAAAATTTTAAAAAGTCAAAGTTTGTATGTTTAGGCTTATGATAAAAAGAAGCAAGCCTCGCCTTCCTGTTGTTAAATCCCACTCCCCAGAAGCAATCTCTTTGAATACTTTTAGCTCTTTCTTCTAATAATTATCTTCATTATCTCTAAAGAGCATTTATGCTGCTTTTTAAATTTTTCACTTTAGACACTATTGACTTACTCCTAAGACTGTTGTCCTGGGAATTTCTCTTTTCCATTATCCCGGTATTTCTGTATCAGATCTCCTGCTTCCCGGACTTCTTGTTTCTTAGTTCACCAGCTCGTTTTCAGAGAATACATTCTTCTGTAGATTACTAAAAAGGGATGTCTGGGAGGTAAGTTCTTCTCAGAACTTGCATATCTGAAAACGTATTTATCCTGCTCTCACACTTGATGATTGAGGTATGAGGATATGAAATTGTAAATTAAAAATCATTATCCCTTTGCATCTTAAAGGTATTTTTCCATTGCTTTATAGCTTCCAACATTTCCTTTAATAAGTGCAATGTCATCCTCTACCTGATTCTGTGACTTTTCCTGGAAACTTCCAGTTTATCTCTTCATAACTCATATTCTCATATTTCACAGCGATGTGCCATAGTAAGAGGCTTTTTTGTTTTTGTTTTTGTTTTTGTGTTGATTATGCTGTGCACTCCGTGGAGCATCTCTGGTCTGGAGTTTCATATCCTTTGATCCTCAAGTTTTTTTATATTGTGTATTTCATACTTTCCTTTCCTTGATTTTTCTGTTCTCTCTTTCTGAAGCTCCTATTATTTGGCTTTTGAACTCCTAAATGGGTCTTCTAAATTTATTTATCCTTTCTTTTCTCTTTCCTATCTGTTAATTTTTTGCTCTACTTTCTGGAATATTTTTTAAACTTTGTATTCCAATTCTTCTGTTAAAAATGTTCTTTCTGCAATCATGTTTTTCACTTCCAAAAGCTCTTTTATGTTCTTCAATTTTCAGAGAAAATGTGTTCCTATGATATATTCTTCTTCTTATTTCAGTAATGTAATAACTTTTCTTTTTTGTGGAATATTAATCATAACTCTGTTGGAGTTATTTGCTCCATCTTCCAAGTTTCTTTCTGTTTGATATCTAATGACCATTGACTGTCTATTAATATTTAAGAACAAAATCTTTAAAAACTAACTGCAATTTGTGTGTGAATGGGTGGGGATGTTATCTCCCTTGCTGACACCCTCACGTGTTAAAAAATTCATAGTTGTTTTATTTTTTTTCTCCTGGGCTGGTCGGTTTCATCGTCTTTCTGAAGGTGTCAGCCTACCTTTCAGCATTCCAAGAGCCAAGAGACAGAATGTTTTATTTTTTTTCTCCTGGGCTGGTCGGTTTCATCGTCTTTCTGAAGGTGTCAGCCTACCTTTCAGCATTCCAAGAGCCAAGAGACAGAAGATGGCTGAGGAGCGAGCTTGCAGACCATCCCTTAGTGCCTTCTTTTTATAGTTTTGCACCTCACCTTTGCTCTTCGTTATGTTCCATGTCCTTAACCCCAGAACCTGTCTGGTTCAGCTTCTTCAGAGAATGAACTTTCTACTTTACGCTTGGGAAGGGCAGTCATCTTGTTTGTAGCACGATGGAGGTGGTTCAAGGCTCAAACTGGTTTTTATACTCTTTCAATCAGTCCTCCTATTTTACAATCTGCCCCCACCCCACCAGTACCATCAGCAACCCCAACTTTAGAAATGCCTGTTGCCTGCAACTCTTTAGCCTTTCCTGGATTCTGTGTTGTGAGTCAGCTTCACCCATTAAAGGCTCTCGCATTTCATTTTTCCTGCTTTCATACATTCTTCTAGTCTATGTACTTTATGTTGTCAATTTTTTTTAACACATGCTATCTGCTGTCATTTTCTTTTCTGTTGTTTTCTTTTTAATGTAGGCTTATTTCTTTCATGTTTATTTACTGTCATTTTAATGGGATTTGGGAAGTAAGTAGTGATAAACACATATGTTCAATCTGGCATGTTGATAAGAAATCCTACCTGTACATTTTTAACATGCCTACTTGCCTTAAAAAGGATAAATGTATTCAAATATATTTACCCTCTTCACTCATCAGAGGAGCCCTGGGTCTCACAGGCGAGGTCTGCCCGGGACAGCTGGCTGTGGGAAGCATAACCTCAGCAGGAATGCGGTGTGAGATCCAGAGCAAAGCACCCAGGCCCATCTGCCCATCCAGTACACTCCCCGCAGCAGGAGTTCTGAGTGGCACAATTTCATGGCTGCCACAGATTCTTTGTTCAACTGTGTCCAATCTGTGGTTTAATCCTGAAAACTTCAATGACTACATGTTTCATTTCCCAAAATTTCCTTTTGTTCTGTCTCAAATCTGCTTATTCTTTTGCCCCGACGTCTTGATTTTCTTTATGGATTCCATTTCTTCTTTCATCTTATTTAATATGAGTGTAATTATTTTTTTTTCTCTCTCAGATTGCTTCATTATCTCACATTCTTGGATGCGTTACTCTTCTGTTTACTGTATTTGCAGATTTACAACCATGGTGTATCATTTCCTTATACATTTTATAATTTTTGTTATGAGCTCATTTTTAATAGCAGAAATTATTTTTATTTCTGTTAATCCTATGTGGTCTGGGTTGTGGAAGTGGCATTCCAGAATGGTATTGATTTTAACAACAATATCTGGTACTTCAGGAATATAACTAGCCTCTGAACAATTTTTATGGCAAAGTTTCATCTTGGTGATTGTTCTACCAAATGAATTATAGGCATTTTTTCTGGAGATGTCTTTCTACTGATTGCTCTGGACATTTGCTATCATCTTGGGTCCTGAAGATTAGTTTTTCTAGCTTCCTTTCATGGACCGAGCAGCCTTTTCTCTCTTTATACATAATTCCATCTCAGATCTTAATGGTGGACAAAAATTTTGACTCCTGTTTCTATGTGGACAGTAAGTCTTCCACTTCTAGGCATATAAGACCTAATTGTGGGTCTGATCTCCTACCTCCTGAACGCAGCAGTATTAGCCTCTGCTTCTGCTGCTCTGACTTTCAAGTCACTCTCTTTTTCTGACATCAGGAGGATTGCCCCCTGCCCATCTCTTTTTTCTCTTGTAACATCTGCCACGTATTTATATTATTTTTTAATTTTTTTCCAGAATCTTCAAATGTTTGTAGCAGGAGAGGGCCTATGTTGGCTGAGTTTACCATGTTCTAGGAACCAGAGAAGTCCTATTTTGATTACTCCTTCTACCTGGGTGGTCTTTTGCATCATTTTTACACGTCCGTGTTCTACTCATCCTTCAGTACACATCTTGGAAGATGTTTTTCTCGGTTTTGCTTCCCACAAGCTCCCTCAGCCAGAAATAATAATTCCCTTCTCTGAACAATAATACTACATTATTTAATATCTGCCTTATGACATAGCATGGCTCCTTTTATAATAGCTATTGGATTACCTAGAATTTTCAGGAAAAGGACGTATATCTGCAGCCAAGTATCTAACACAGTATTATCTATAAACACACAGTGTAGTGGGAAAAACACTGCATTAAGTGTCACCTATTAAGTGGCTTAACTTCTTTTCACTTTGCTTATCCATAAAATGAATTATCGCGCCCACCCTACTTACCTTGCAGAATTGTTGAGAGATAAAATAAAAACTGTTTACATGGGAGAGCTTTATTAATTTCAGTAAGTTGTGCAAACCTAAGATATTTTTATTCCATGTTCCATCAATGTTTTTTGAATTAATGAAAAACATTTGAAGGGATATACATTTACTTTTTCATAGAAATGCCATGAAGAACATTTGAAGAGGATGTGACTTGCTTGTTAATTAAAATGAATCTTTCATTCAAAGAGAAATAAACTTAAATGATGAAAATAGTGAACCTAAATCGCACTTTATATTCTAGCAGAATTCATAAACTGAGGCTATTTCACACCCATACCAAAACATTTTTCTTGGTATTTAAAGTACCACAAAACAAATGAGAAGATGAGTAAGAAAATAATCCAGCTGCCACATCTGATAAGTTATCAGATCTCATTGGCCAAGCAAGTTTTCTCTTCTCCGCTTCAGCATTTTGGTCATGGTATTTGTGAAAGTACTCAACAAAATCATTTCTGTAAAACTAATATTTTTTTGAGCATGCATAGCTTAGTGCTTAAAAACACAGGATCCAGAACCAGACTGCCTGAGTTTAAAGGGTAGCTCCTCCCTTACTTGTTATATGACTTTGGACAGGTTATTTAACCTTTGTTTTGTCACCCATAAAGTGGGGATCATAATAGTTCTTACCATTAATACTCCTTGTGAGTATTAAAATGAGTTAATACATGCAGAGCTTAGAACATTGTCTGGCATGTTGCTAGTAGCTACACAGATCTACATATACCACTGGCAAAGCACTGTGTTGGGTGTTGGGAATACCAAGCTGAACAGGGTTCTTATAGCAGGAAGGTAGGAAACTAATCTTGAGCTAAACATTTGTCAAAGAGTGTAGATTAATGGCTGGGTGGGAACAGAAACCAAATAAACTTGGCAAAAACCTTAACATAAACCAATACCTTTGATGCATTTAAGGGAAAGTAGATCTAGCTCTTATTACCTGTAGTAATGGAAGGAGCACTGGTGCTGATAATCACAAACAGGAGATGATCTGAAATTCATTTCCACTTGGCTTTGAAAAGCATGACATTATCATTCAGGGGCCTATCTGTCTTAGTATGTCTTACTGAAGTCAATGTTAAAATGGTTTTTCATTTTATGACGACAATAGTCCATGGCAGAAGGAAATAGCACACAACTTGTCAAGGAAAAGCCAATCCAGATCATTAACTGGTTGCAGAGAATTGACAAAGTATATATAATGCAGACAGAAAAAACACACATTAGTAAAATCTCTCGAATAAAACAATAATTCAACATCAGTGTAAGACCATTTTTATTAAGAAAGAGGAGTCAAAAATCTAAAAACCTATTCTATAATTGTATTAAACAAAATTCTTAATGTTGAATGAAGTTATAATTTATCTTTATTTAACACAGGGTAGGTTACAATCTTTGTACTGTTGTTATAATACATGTTCTTAGGAGGTAGTTGAAATGAAGACAAAATAATGTTACAACGATTTGGTTTTTTTAACACCATCTAAACTCTATCTGTAACGTAATACAGAAAGAGGTATAGTTTCATATTAAAATAGAAGCTTTCTAATGTTATGATAGTACGAAAGATCAATGACAGGATTAAAGTATAGAATAACAAAAAATTATGTTTTAGTTGTCATTTTTATAACCTTCACTTAAGTGAAAAATCTTTTTGGAAATATAGAATGTAATGTTGATATCAAGTCTGATTTTCATTTAGAAGAATTGTAAATCTCTATTTATCCCAGCTATTTATTTCTCTTTTTCCTTTGGAATTTGTTGCAAACTGACTATTAAATAATAGTGAAAAATTATGTGAATTTCCTGCTATAGATATTTTCCACCTTTACCTACTAGAAATTTAAAGGTGTCACCAGGGAACACATCTAATAGTTGAATTTTTTCCTATTCATTTTGACTATATAAATTTATAGAATTATTTTTTAAATAACAATAGAGATAAACTCTAAATTTAGAAAATAAATCCATTTAACGATATTTCTTGGTTATACTAAATACTGATAGATTGCAAGAAGAAAAAGTGTAATGAGACATGCAGAGACCCCAAATCCAATCACGCATCTCTTTGTCACAGTGCAGGAAAGCAGCGACATTGGGGCTGAGGTACATCTTAGAATAAAAGGCATCAACATTCAGTATGAGATTTCTGAAACTTTTGAGGGAAATCTGTCAAACGGGGGCCTACTAACCCAGTACGTTCACTCTAACAATAAGCTATTATGTTTCATACATTTAAACATTCCATTTCTCCTTTTTTCTGCGAGAAGCATGGAATTCTGAGCTCCAGCAGACAATGCACAGAAACCCAAAGATCAATGTGTTTCTAAGGGATTATTATTGCTGCCAATGCTTCCCAGACTGTTTATTTATTGTGAGAAACTTAACTCCTTCAAGCTTTTCAGTAATTCACCCCTTTTGTCCATGTCAAGATGAAGTGGTCTCTTGTTTCTAACAATGGACTATTTGATGATCACATCATCAAAGCCACTGGAAGTGCACAAAGCAAGGAGGCATGTCACACTGTGCAAATGGCCTTCAGCTTGACTGCCATGGCATAGTCACCATTGTGTCACATGAGCAGCAAGGCCAGTGCCACAGAGGACGCAGCTATCAGGCCAGACCATCAGCCCATATGGGAGAATTCACTGAAAACACACACACACACACACACACACACACACAGAGTCCATGACCGTACTCGTGGCACATATTTTACTTTAATTATTGATGGCAGCAAACCATGAACATGATTCTCAACCCTGCCTGAAAGATGACAAAATCAAAAGGAGAGGATGGGGAAAAATAATCAGAGAAGACTGCATTACGGAGCAGCTCAATGAGAAGGCATATTCTATTTAGAAATGATTCCTCTTGGGTTTTTGCTTGCATTTGCTGTCTTTGTTCATGAGAATATGGCAGTTTTAGGCAGAAGTAAATTCCATGTTTCAAGTTGGTAAATGAGGTCCATTTTCCAAAAAAGTTGGATGCTAACAGCAAGAAGAAAAAAATCATCTCGAGAAAAACCTTCATACAATACTTTCTCCCACTTTTATAAGAAAATAACTGTTGCAGTTAGGCACTTCCTCTACACTCCATTTGTACAAATTTATTTTATTTCTCACACTGCATTGTAACTTTGATGTAAATGTTTGTATACTCCATTATCCTGCACACTCCTCATGGGCACATATGATGTCTCTTTCATTCATTTTTTTGTACTTTAAAAAAAAATTGCAAATCTAATATTTGGGCATGGTTAAAAAAACTCAATACAGAGATACATACAATGAAAAACTGCTTTTCTTCCCACTTCAGAATGACTGTCCTTTCATCAGAAGCATCCCCCATTGGTTTTTGTGTGCATGTTATTCAAGAAGTTTTCTATGCATATACAAATGTTTATAACACGGTGCATGTTATAAAACCTATTCTGAGCATTGTTTATTTTCTTTTAACATTTTTTGCGAAGTTTTTCACATGAGCCTATGATCTACCTCTTCCTTCTGAATAATAGCATGACATTCTTTTTAATGTATATGACATATTTATTTAGCTGATCTCTTAAGAACGAACACTTGGATGGTTTCCAGTTGCTTTTGTTACAAATAAGACCTCAATAAACATCCTATTTATATCTTTGTGTACATATCTGAATATAGCTGTACGTTAAATTTCTAAAACAGAATTTCTAGGTTAAAGGGAATATGACTTTTAAATTTTGGAAGCTATTTCTGAAGCACACTTTAAAGAGCTCCTCCAACTCCATCAACAGTGTATGATATTCTCTTTCCCCACACCTTTGACGATGCCACGTAGAGCAAACATGACCTTTTCCAATCTGATAAATAAAAATGGCACCTTAACTAAATTTTTGCATCTTTAAAAATGAATGAATTTGAGCATTTAAAAATGTATATTTGCTATTTCTATTTTACAAGGTATTTTATAGTTAGTTTTATAAAATATTACAA
>NW_012147634.1:262623-264414 GCF_000956105.1 Propithecus coquereli | reverse complement strand
TTATACTAATTACATTTATATGTGACATATATGCTTCATTATTTTTCTGCCATTTTGTTTTATACCTTCTATTTTCAATACTTTTTTTAGATATTAATCTTTTGCTCTATAGAATGTGTTTTGTTTACTTTTGCGTCTGTATTTTTCTTCTAATAATTTGGAAATTTGTTTTTTTTTCCTTCAGTGAATTGTAAACATTATAACAATGTTGTTTATTTAAACAACATTTATTTGTTTATTTATTTATTTTTTTTGAGAAGGAGTCTCCCTGTTGCCCAGGCTGGTTTTGAACTGCTAGGTTTATGAGATCCTCCCACCTCAGACCACTGAGTAGCTGGGATTACAGGCATATCACCACTCCTGGCTAAATCTTTATTCCTTTATTTATCAACTTTAGGCAGAATCTACAAAAATATAAATTTCTACTATAAAAATGAAGAATTAATATACTATCACTCGTCTTCCACTGAGATAATGAATCCTCCCAACTGTCTAACCTTACCATTGAATTTTTGCTGGTTGTATTATTATTTTTAATTATTCTCAGTTATATCTTTACTAACATATCATAATGTCCCTTTGTTGAGCTATCACCTTGAGACAATGTCTTTTTAACACCTCCCCCCATGAGAGATGTGTCAGCCAATATGCTCGTTTGTTACATCTTACCCTTTTCATCTCGTACCAGCAATCTGTTTTTGTTAGTTGTATTTCTATGTCTATGCTGTGGTTTATAACATTTATATTCTAGTCAAAAACTTTAATTGCAAACTTTTATTTGCCTTTATTTTATCCTGAAGAGACTTTAATAATAGTCAACTGGTTTTTTTAAATCTCCATTCATATCAAATGGCTACATTTTATTCTCAAGTGCATTTTTCCAAAGAGTTCTTAGATATTGGACAATTTCTTCTTAGTATCTTTCTGAATTATTGCATATTTGAACATGTCTTTGGTTTTTGTGAGATTAGTTTACTGAGATTACCATCCTCAGAGTTGGATGCTTGCCTGCTTCTTGCAAAGACAAGCTAAGTGCAGCCACCGCACCCCCCCTTCAAATGCGTCAATGGGGTGCAGGATGCTCGCCCAGCTCCCACACACGTCCAGTTAGTTGTACTTTTCCAGACAAGAGATTGTTAGTAGACTTCTTAGGAACTTCCATCTTTCTTCAGAGAACTCTGAGTTTTGGAAAACTTATTGCCTGAGTTGATCAGAAGAAAAATGCATCCTTTCTTGGCTTTGTCCCCCATGGCCAATTTTCACTGCTCTTCGCAAGATTTCTCCATAGGCAGATGATCTGGCTTATGGCTATTGTCTAAGTTCATCAAAGATAATAGAGTACAAGGGGTCAGATATATCTTACCATGCCCTATTTTTAAACTAAATCTATTTATTTGTCTACTCTTGGTTCCTAGCACAATGCCTGGTAGAAAGTTAATTCTTAGTCAACGTTTATTAAATTAAGAATAGAAGACCTATTTGTAGAGATTCTGTAGCATATCCATATTCTGATGTATACTTTGCAAATAAATAATTCCTATACTTGTTATTACAGTATATGTCAATTACCTTGTACCTGTGAATCCCAATGTTTTTTCTGAAACTATAAATCTTTAAGAGTAGAGTCAAAATTTATGACCAATGAAATAAAAAATAACATGATTTGATAAAGGAATGAGCTTCTCTGATTAAAAAAGGGAAAAATTAATGTAAGAAAATAATTTAAAAAAATAAATTATCTTTCACATTTGACTTTAGTCATCAACTAATATCATGGTTTACTTTTGTTAC
>NW_012147634.1:251983-262390 GCF_000956105.1 Propithecus coquereli | reverse complement strand
GGGGGACCAAGGGCAACACACGTAACCTAAACATCTGTACCCCCATAATATGCTGAAATAAAAGAAAAAAAAAAGTAATTGATTTAAACTCTTCAAAAAATGTTAAGGTCAAGAAAGAAAAAGAAAGACTAAAGAACTGTTCCACATTAAAGAAGACTAACATGAAAAGAAAATTAAATAGAATGTGTGATCCTGGATTGGATACTGGACTGAGAAAAAAATAGCTATAAAAGATATTATTGAGACAATGAACAAATTTGAATACAAATTATGGATTAGAAAACAGTATATCAACATTAAATTTCCAAATTTTGAAAAATAAATAAATAAATAAATGTTAAGAATGTTCACTTAGAAAATCACAATAACACAAGTGCTATGGTTTGAAAGTGTCCTGCAAAAAGCATATATTGGAAATTTAAGCTCCAATGTGACAGTGCTGGGAGGTGGGGCCTAATGGGAGATGTTTAGATGATGAGGGCTCCCCCCTCATGAATGGATTATTGCTGATTATAAAGGACGTGAGGTAGCAAGAATCGGGGAATAAGGAGAGATTTGTTAAAGGCTACAGAATTACAGATAGATAGGAGGGATAGGCTCTAATGTTTTATAGCACTGTAGGATGACTACAGTTAACAATAATATATTATATATATTCAAATAGGTAAAAGAGAGGATATTGAATGCTCCCAACACAAATGATAAATGTTTGAGATGATGGATATGCTAATTGCCCTGTGCTGACTACCATACATTTTATGTGTCAAAACATCACTCTATAGTCCATAAATATGTACAATTATTGTGTGTCAATTAAAAAAATGTTTTAAAAGAATCTCCTTTGGGTTTGGGGGTGGCTTATTAAGAATGCAGGTGCTGGCTCCATCCCTACAGAGTCTGAGAGAGTTGGTGGCTGGAGGACAGTGGAAATGGGCCGAAACGGTAGAAATGAGAGAGCAGAGGTGATTCTGGTTGAGGGGAGGATTGTCACAAGCTAGTGCCTAGGCCGTAAAGGCATTTAAGAAGTAGGTAGGAGAGAGACAGGGTGGCAGATTCTGGACCCATGTTAAGGCCGGGTGAATGCTGAGGAAGCAGTGTTTTGTTTCTGGAGGAGTTTGCAGAACTAGCCAGCCCTAAAACTACGTGAGCAATGTTTCTACCCGCGCCTTTGAGCTAATATTTAATAAAGTCAAATGTTTCAATCTACAGGGAAGACTTAAAGTGACTTTGCCATGGCATTCAAAAAATAAGATGGTTATCACTTCGAATTTACGGTGAATTATAGCTGTCACTCTTAAGCTCTATGCTGCTCTTGCAGCAGCGGCCGGTCTGATGCTTTGTGAGGTTTGTCACAGCATCCATCACCATCACCGTGTGCTGCAGCCTGGCCTCAGTCTTTAGAATGACGGGATGGGTATGTTAATTTGTTCCACTGCAGTCACCATTTTACTGTATATATATGTACCTTATAACATCATGTTTTATACCTTAATTACATGCAATAAAATTTATTTTTAAAAAATGAATAAATAAAATAAAAGGGCTTGAAGCTGAGAGTTCAATCTCTTGTTCTCTCTCTTGCCCTCTCTTTGCCCTTCTGCCATGTTATGGCGCAGCAAGACGGCCCTCACCAGATACCAGTGCCTTGATCTTGGACTTCCCAGCCTGGAGAACTGTGAGAAATAAATTTCTGTTATTTATACATTACCCAGTCCCAGGTGTTCTGTTACAGCAGCACAAAACAAACTAAGACAACAGAGAGGAACTCATTTAAAATATTTTTTGTTTGTTTTTTAAAAATTTTTTTATTTTTAATGTTTTTTAATTTTTAATTTTCTGTAGTGACTAGGTCTTGCTATGTTGCCCAGACTAGTCTCAAACTCTTGGCCTCAAGCAATCCTCCTGCCCCAGCCTCCCAAAGTGCCAGGATTGCAGGCATGAGCCTCTGCGCCCAGCCTTGTTTTCTTTGTTGTTTTGCAATTTAAGCACAAAATTTTCACCACACTTTACACATCTATCTTCCACCCTCATCCCCTACACACTCTCTCTCACACACACACACACACACACACACACACACACACACTTCCCTCTAAGTATTCCTTTTCTTAATGCATTTGGTCTTTTAACCACATGTAGTCTTGACAAACATGGGTTAGCAAACGGGTCTTTTGAGTCTGAAGGGCCCCTTGGAAGTCTGGCCTTATTAGCCTTTTCCTAGCAGTTCCCCCCTCCCCCCATTGTTTAACTAATAATCAAATAGAGAAATCAAGTTAGTCTCCTTCTAAGTCCCCTTCTCAAATGTTAATCTTTCTGCCTGATTAAAGGTCTACATCTCAACACCCACAAATATGCAACCACTCTAATTGTTCTGACCTGGACCTCTTACTAAATGCTTTTTTCTTCTTATTATTCTACTTTCTGCTAATTAGCATCCCCACCCCAAATTTCTTATGCTTTTAGGCACCAACAAGAGGCTTTGTAGAAGATTTTGCCTTAGGTGTTTGTCTCTCCAACAAGGGAACCTCTCCCCATTCTGAGAGGACTGGGGAGAAAGAGACAGAGAAACAGGCACCTTTTGTCAAATGCATCACCTACATGTTGATGTCTATTACCAGAGATTAAATCTGCTCTACTCAATCCTATGTCAATCTCAGAAATTTTCAAAGAGGAAAAACTAGACATATGTTCATTATATGGAATGGGAATCTACTAGCAACATGCTCTTTTTTTTAGGGTTAAAACTTTCATAGAGGCTGGGCGCGGTGGCTCACGCCTATAATCCTAGCACTCTGGGAGGCCGAGGCAGGAGGATTGCTTGACCTCAGGAGTTGGAGACCAGCCTGAACAAGAGCAAGACCCCGTCTCTACTAAAAATAGAAAGAAATTAGCCAAACAATTAAAAATAGAAAAAATTAGCCAAGAATGGTGGTGCGTGCCTGTAGTCCTAGCTACTCGGGAGGCTGAGGCAGGAGGATCACTTGAGCCCAGGAGTTTGAGGTTGCTGTGAGCTAGGCTGATGCCACGGCACTCTAGCCCGGGCAACAGAGTGAGATTCTGTCTCCAAAAAAAAAAAAAACTGTCATAGATAGATTGGTACTAACCCTTCCAGAGTAACTTGGCAATAAAGCATCAGATGCTTTAGATTTGTGTGTGTGTGTGTCCTTTAAATCAAAAATTCCACTTTTAAACATTTTTCCTAAGGAGATAATTAAGGCTAAAGAAATGTATGTTATAATACTGTCTTATTAATACTGAAAAATTAGAAACAACATAAATATTCAAAGAAAAGTAATTAAATAAATTATGTGGTGAACAAATAGAACAGACTAATAAAAACTATTACAAATATATTATAGAAGAATATTTAATAACATTTAATGATAAAGAAAAATGTTCAATGAGAAAAGATTTCAAAATAATATGCACAGTATGATCCTTTGTGTTGTGTTTAAGGAGAACAAAACGTTACTAGTGGCTATCTCTGGAAGACAATTTTATTTTCTATTTCTGAATTAAAATAATTCACAACGAGCATGTATTGAATTGGTAAATAAAAATGAAGTAATTATAAATAGCCATAGAAAAAATAACAAGATGAACGAGTTTGGGTTCATTTACATATACTTATAACACATTATAAGTACAGGTAAATGATTTTCTCTGATTTTTTTTTACTAGTTTATCACTTCCAAAAAATGTTTACTAGTCTTACCACAATTGATTTGAGAGTACAGATGGTCCCTGACTTAATGATGGTTTGACTTAATAGTCTTTAACTTTACAATGCTGCTTAAGCAATACACATTTAGTAGAAATTGTACTTCAAGCACCAATACAACCATTCCGTTGTTCTCTTTCAGTACAGTATTCAATGAATTACATGAGGCATTCTGCACTTGATTATAAAACCAACTTCATGTTAAGTGATTTTGCCCAACTGTAGGCTAATGTAAGTGTTCTGAGCACATTTAAGGTAGGCTATGCTATGCTATCGTGTTTGGTAGGTTAAGAGTATTAAATGCATTTTCGACTTATGATATTTTCAACTTACAAACGATTTATCGGTATATAATCCCATCATACGTTGAGGAGCATATGCTCTAAATCATAATTCCTATGACACTTCCTCAGTCATAACGTTGTAGGAATAAAGAAGCAGTTTTATATCAGCTATTGGGAGCTGTTACCTCTCTCTCAATGATCTTAGGTTCCATTTTCATTCTTGACCCTGTAATTGCCTTTTTGAGTGTCTAATTAAATTCTTTGTTGAGTCCATAAAATGAGTATCTTTGAAACCCTTCTAGATAACCTCCATTTAGGCCTATTGGGTTATTTCCCTGATGATGAGGATGTTTAGCAGGCTTAAAGATGAAAGTTAGCTTTTATATTCCCAATGACATACAATAAGACAGCTGCCGCACAACCAAACTCTGACCCTTGCTTATAAAAAGTGTTGGAACCACTCAGATTGATTACCTTTTACTAAAAATTTGCAAATATCACAAGGCCAAATATCTGAGAAACTCTTTAGACTCAAATATTTCTTTATAATGCATTCTACTTCAGACATACATGCTTATACCTAAGCCAAAATTAAACTGTGCTCCTGACATGTTGGAGCAAAGGCTCAAGTCAAACTGCTGTTTACCTCCCTAAGTCTTCTGTGACCCGGACATCCACATAGATGGGTCTTTTCTAGGTCAGAGAGCACTCACCAGATGTTCGTGGGATTCCTTTGCAAATTGTGTTATTAATCTATGCTGAGTTTCTCCTCTGATTGGACATAAATCTAACGGTAGGAGCTTAGGTTCTTCATTACAACCTTGGAGAATGCCTACATCTTCCTGAGTTTGTACTGAGGTAAAATTTCACTTTTTTGGTTTCTGAGTAAGTTTTGATCTAGAAGAATTCCAAGCACTGCAATGGAAACTGCCAAGTTATGAGCTTGAACTTTTTGCATTTCATATTGCAGCTTCACAAAAACTATGATGCTAAGGAAAAACAAATAGCAAAGCCACAGGACACTGTATCTGTGTGGATATGCTAATGCGTTATATTCCAATGTAAGCTTTTAGTTATGGACTAGTTGTATAAACGCCCAGTCCCATTTCACTGATGTGCTAATGGATTGTGAAAGAATCTTTAGCTTTCAAAAGTGATAAATGACCATACTCCATTTTAATTTAAGCCATTGAAATACATTTTTTAAACACTTAGGATAGATCACATATGATGCTGAATCTGTGCAAAACATTCTTTGATAGCAGAAGCAAAGATGACAGCAAGTATTGAAAAGTAATGAGACCACTGAAAAAGGTATCTGAAAATAATTGCAAAGAAATAAAGGTTAACAAAGGTATCCAACCTTTGTCTCTCTTGAGTTTGTCTTACCGATTTAAGCAACTACCCGGATGCCTTGATCAGAGATAAATGAAATCACTTATTGCTTAAAATAGAAAGTGATTTATTGCCCAGCAGTGTCTCGACATGAAGGGATTCAGCCATTGTTCCATACGTGTCTGGATGAGAAAAACAGGAGGGAAAAAAGTGTATAATTGGGCAATTTGTACGAGTAGTAGACTCTTTCAAGCAAATAAGCAGCAGTCTTACCTAGGCAGTGGAAGAACATCTGCTTACATTGATTTTAATGACAATTTTAATATATATTATGAACCTTGTTCCTGGGCTGCATAAATTGTCTTTTAACATTTTAGAACTTGTAATGAATTCTGATACTAACAGGGACAGAGGAAAGATGGAGAGCATTAACATTTTTTCTCCTAGCTTTGCCATCATAACCCAGGAAGAATGGTTGCTGCATAAAATAAAGAAAATTCAATTTAGACTATAAGCTCCCAAAGGGTAAGGATAATCTTTTTTTTTTAATATACACTATTCTGTATAGCCCCATATATACATGAAAACTATTACATGAAATGGTAAGAATAAAACTTTTCAAAATGCACATTTCTTCTACTATTAAAAGGAAAAGGACAGCTGGAATGTTAATAATCATTGGAAAATCCCAATAATACAACGTGAGCTCTTTTAATTCTGGTGTTGAGCTAAGGAGCTAGGACATTTTGCATATTCAAGAAGAAACAATGAATCCAGCATTTATTCTGCAAAGCAATTTCACACCTGTAATTTTAGGAAGTCATCATCTATCTGGCATAAAAGTTATATTTCAGACTCCAGTTTCTGGACTGGCATGGAGCCTACTCTGTCCTAAAAAAGTGAGAAACTAAGCAAGCTGAAAAACAACAACTCTTCTTAGATCTCTCACAAAAGTGAGGTCACAGGGCAAACCACCGCTCCTCAAGCTGGAGAGACAGACAGCGGGGACACAGAATCACGACTTACTGAAGCAGAAACCTACGACTAGAAACCTTCACAGGAACCAGTGCCAAGGTGAGAAAGCCTGAACTGTAATTGAGAAATTGCTGGAGGCTCAGTGTGGACAAGTCTGAGAGCTAGAAACTCCAGGGGGTGCCCAGTCATAGTGGGGCCTTGAAGCTTTTGAGAGTTTCACCTCTAGGAGCTCACCCTGGCCCTCACAGTGAATATTAGAGAAAAAAAGTCCACTTTTGCTCTGGCAGGGGGAAAAGAAAAGTGGCCATTTTGAAATTTATCAGAGCATTCTATTCTGCTTAACAAGTGCTGCCCTAAAGAGAAGCTATTCGATCAGAGCCTAACCTGCTAGCTTTTATCAGAGCCTGATTAAACTAGGGAAAGGAAATGCCCAACTCCAGCCACCTCTGGCCATCCTGCCCCATTTGGAGGGAGGGAGTATTGAGTAGCTCTTGTGACGGTCACAGCTCAGGGACACAGGCTCACTAGAACACTGAGGTTAATAAATACTAGGACTAGAGAATGCGCCCCCTGCCCCTACACCTTATACTACTTTACTAAAGGCCTATTTACTGCAGTTCCTTTTACCCTTTTACATCATGCCCACCTTTCAACACAAAATTACTAAGTGTACTAAAAGGCAAGAGTACTAAAGGGGACTAAAGGAAAGAGACTGAACAAGCATCAGAGACAGAATCAGATGTGGAATTATCAGACCAGGAACTTTAAAAAATCATAAATAATATACTGAGGGTTTCAGTGGAAAAAGTAGACAACATACAAGAACAGATGGATAATGTAAGCAGAAAGATGGAAACAAGAAGAAAGAATAAAAAAGAAATGCTAGAAATCAAAAACACTGTAATAGAAATGAAGACTGCCTTGACAGGCTCATTAATGGGCTGTACACTGCTGAGGGAAGAATCTCTGAGCTTCAGGATATGACAATAGAAACTTCCAAAACTGAAAAACAAAGAGAAAAAGAAAAGAACAGAATGTTCAAAAATTGTGGAACAGCTACAAGGAAGGCATAACATACACATAATGGGAATAGTAGAGGGAGGAAAAGGAGAGAAAGGAATAGAAGCAATATCTGAAAAATGACAGAATTTCCCCAAATTAATGTCGTACACTAAGCCTCAGATCCAGAAAGTTCAGGAAGAGGAAAAAGACCCAAAATAGCCAACTCAATATTGAAGAAGAAGAACTAAGTCGGAAGACTGACACTACCTCACTTCAAGACTCACTATAAATCTTTAGTAATCAAGACAGTGTGGTATTGGCAAAAGAATAGATAAATAGGTCAATGGAACAGAAGAGAAAGCACAGAAATGACCCGTATAAATAGTCACCTGATCGTTGGTAAAGGAACAAAGGCAATACAATAGACCAAAGATAGTCTTTTCAACAAATGATGCTAGAACAACTAAATATCCACATGCAAAAATATGAATCCAGACAAAGATCTTACTATACTCCTCACAAAAATTAACTAGAAATGTATCATAGACTTAAATATAAAATGTAAAACTATAGAAATCCTTGAAGATAATAAAAGAGAAAACCTAGAAGAACTTGGGTATGGCAATGA
Source organism: Propithecus coquereli (assembly GCF_000956105.1). Taxonomy (NCBI): domain Eukaryota; kingdom Metazoa; phylum Chordata; class Mammalia; order Primates; family Indriidae; genus Propithecus; species Propithecus coquereli. The sequence goes on along the minus strand of NW_012147634.1, from coordinate 254,445 downwards.
CTTTTTAGATACAAGATCAAGGGTATGATCCATAAAAGAATAATTGATAAGCTAGATTTCATTAAAATTAAGAGCTTCTACTCTGCCAACAACAATGTCAAGAGAATGAGAAGACAAGCCACTGACTGGGAAAAAATGTTTGCAAAAGGCACATATGATAAAGGAGTTATACAAAATATACAAAGAGCTGGTAAATCTCATCAATAAGAAAATGAACAATCCAATTTAAAAATGGGTGCAACAACTGAATAGATACCTCATCCAACAAGATATACAAATGGCAAGTAAGCATATGAAAAGATGTTCAACATTGTGTGTCATTAGAGAATTGTAAATTAAAACAATGCGATAATCACTACCCACCTGTTACAATGGCCAAACTCAAAACACTGATGACACCAAATGTCAGTGGGGATGTGGAGCAAGAGAAACTCTTCTTTATGCTGGTAAGAATGCAAAATGGTACAGTCACTTTGGAAGACAGTTTGACAGTTTCTTACAAAACTAAACATACTCTTACCACGTGATCCAACAAACCTGCTCCTTGGTATTTACCCAAATGAGCTGAAAACTGACATCCACACAAAAACCTACACAAGAATATTTATAGCAGCTTTATTTGTAATTGCCAAAATTTGGTAGTAACCAAGGTGTTCTTCAGCAGGTAGATGGATAAATAAATTGTGGTACATGTGGGCAATGAGATACTATTAGCACTATAAAGAAATGAGCTATCAAGCTATGGAAGACACAGAGGAAACTTAAATGCATATTACTAAGTGAAAAAGTCAAACTGAAAAAGGTACATACTGTATGATTGCAGCTATATGGCATTCTGAAAAAGGCAAAGCTATGGAGCTAGAAAAAGGATCAGTGGTTGCCAGGTGTTTGGGGGGAAGAAGGGATGAATAGGTGGAGCACAGAGGATTTTTAGGACAATAAACCTATTGGATACTACGTCATGGATACATTTCATTTTTATATTTTTCCAAACATGTAGAATGTACAACACCAAGAGTGAACCCTAATGTAAACTGTGAACTTTGGGTGATGATGGTGTGTTAATGCAGGTTCGATTGTATTAATAACGAATATACCGTGTGGCAGGGAGTGTGGATGGTGGGAAAGATTGTGCATGTATAAGGAAATATATCGATACTCTCTGTACTTGCCACTCAATTTTGCTGTGATCCTAAAACTGTTCTAAAAAATAAAATTTATTTATTTATTTAAAAATGATATTTCATTTACAAGAGATTATCTCTATCAAAAATGATATTTGCTGTTTTAACAGCAGCATTATTCCAAAAAAAGTTGGAACCCTTCCAGAAATTATTTCATGGATATTTATCTTTTCCATCTTTATTTTTCTGATGTGGTCAGCTGCTAGAAATGCCAGATGTCACCTATAAGGTGTGGGGTAAAGTTATTTAAACAGAGTTACCCAGAAAGTTCATCTTAGAGCTAGACAGATCAAATAAGGGTTTGGGTCTACCCATCTTAGCCTTTCCATGTTTACACCCATGACCCTATCCTATAAGAATTTACTGGGTTACAAGTCAGCATAGCAATGTATTTTATGCCATTCTGCTAATTCTAGAAAATCACATTCATGTCTCTTCTTTTTTTTTTTTTTTAAATTTGAGAAAGGGTCCCACTTTGTTGCCCAGACTGGAGTGCAGTGGAGTGATGATAGCTCATTGCAATCTCAAACTCCTGGGCTCAGCCACTGAGCCCAGATAATTGTGTTTTTTTTTTTTTGTAGAGATGTATCTTGCTATGTTGCCCACATTGGTCTTGAACTCCTGGCCTCAAGTGATCCATCTGCCTCGTCCTCCCAAAGTGCTGGGATTACAGGTCTGAGCCACCACGCCCAGCCTCTCTTCTTCCTTGATCCCTCCATAATAATAATTTTTATAAATTCTAGTTTCAACAGATTATCTTAGTTACTCTTAAAGCTATTTTATGTTATTTTCCATCAGGTAGCACATTCATTTGCAGTTTTAAAATATTATACACTTTAGGTTACATGTTATGCCAATTCTACGAAAAAGAACCATGTTGATATCTTTTCTTTTCAGGTGAATAAACTAGTCAAGTAAGATGAATCACCTTGATCAAGATCACACAAAGTATCAAAACTGGAAATTTGTCAATAATCCTGCCAATTCCACCTTCCCTCTTGTTTCTATTATTCTCAAAATGATTTACTGATTTAGAGTATACTTCTCTCAATCCTAGAAAGAATTTGAAGTAGTCACAATAAAAGCTACTTCTACAGGCCTGCAAAAATAGATAATAAAGATAGTAAGTATACAGACAGAAGGTAAAATAAATAAATATGGAGACTTAAATAATGACTGTGATGGATGGTTTTATATCTGGGTTCTCAGTTCTGTTCCACTGGTCGATGGCTCTATTTTTGTGCCAGTACCAAGCTGTTTTGATTACTACAGCCTTAT
>NW_012147634.1:204826-250738 GCF_000956105.1 Propithecus coquereli | reverse complement strand
TTTCAGTCCTTGATATTGGTCTGTTCAGGAATTCTATTTCTTCCTGGTTCAGCCTAGGGATGCTGTGTGTTTAAAAATTTGTCCATTTCCTCCACATTTTCCAGTTTGTGTGCATGAAGGTTTTTGTAACATTCATAAATTATATCTTGAATCTCCACGGCATCAGTTGTAATTTCTCCTTTTTTGTTCCTGATGGAGCTTATCAGGGATTTTTCTTTTCTGTTTTTCGTTAGTTTAGCCAAAGGCATGTCAATTTTGTTTATTTTTTCAAAGAACCAACTTTTTGTTTTATTAATCTATAGTTTCCCTGTTGTCAATTTCCTTTAGTTCTGATTTAATCTTATTAATTTCCCTTCTTCTGTATACTCCTGGATAGAGCTGGAACGCATTCTACTAAGCGAAGTATCCCAAGAATGGAAAAACAAGCACCACATGTACTCACCATCAAATTGGTATTAACTGATCAACACGTAAGTGCGCATACAAGAATAACATTTATTGGGTGTGGGGCAGGGTGGAGGGGAAGGGGGGAGGAGGGGACGGGTATATGCATACACAAAGAGTGCGATGCGCACCATCGGGGATGGACACGCTTGAAGCTCGGACTTGGGGGGGGAGAGGGGGCAAGGGCAACATACGTAACGTAAACATCTGTACCCTCATAATATGCTGAAATAAAAAATAAATAAATAAAAGTGGGAGAAGAGATGTTAGGGGAAATTTCCATGCAAACTAGGGGAATTTCTGTGCTGATTCTGCTTAAAACCACAAAGCAGCTAAAATGGACGCTGACACCTGTCAGCCTTACAAGCTAAAACCACAGAGCAGTTGAGCAAAGCTGAACAAAACTGCAAGCCTGTCATGATTATGATGTTTGTTATAAGCCTATCATCATAATTCTACTACTTATAAGAATTATTGTTTATTGGATAACTTTTAAGTCTTTTTGATAATTGGTTAATCATTTACACCCGCGTGTGATTTGTTAAGAGTAACCCCCCCCCGCAAAAGTATAAAACCTGACAAAAACCCGGAAGAGGTGCTCAGATTTTGGGAGGCTTGACCTCAATCTGGGCCGCTGGCAATGAAACTTTCTGACCCTCCAACTCTCTGCGTGCGGCTCCGTTATTCCCCTGGGACCGGTCACTGACACTTGCCGTACCAGAGACAAATACTAAATGTAAATAATAATAGTAATAATGACCGTGACTAACCACTACGCTGAGATGAGAGTTCTTTAAATAAAACGGCAAATCTCCTCTCCCGCCTGAGGCAGCGTTGCTCGGGCGCGGCAGCGCGGCGAGCTGAGGGACGCGGGGGCTCACGCAGGCGCGGCGACCCTCCGCGTTGGGGCAGAGAGCCGGCGTCTGCAAGCGCTCCTGAGAGATGCGGGGCCGCCCGCTCTAATCCGCAGGGCGGTGGCTGCGCACTACCCCGTTCTCCCCGCGGCCGTGCCGACCCGCTGCGACTCCACGCGTCAAGGAGAAGGCGCCTCGCGAGCAGGGCCTGGCGCGGTGGCCTCTGCGGCTGCGCCTGGAGAACTCGCCTTCTCCCAGCTTCTGAGCCAACAGAGGAAGAGCTCTGACCGGAAAAGCGGCGAGTCTAGTTTTTAAAAATGAGTAATTCAGATGTAAGCACGCGAGCAAAGTTTTACTTGACGTCACCAGCTAGGGTGGTGACATTGTTACTGAATCGGTCCGCCTTTAGAGCTGTTACTGGACAGTCCCAGCCCACGACAGCAACCAGCCACGAAGGCCCCTTGCCGTGCGTTTTCCACGTAAGCTCACTTCGTTCTTCTGAGCGTCTCTCTACTGCGCGTCGCAGACCCGGCATTGCCTAACCCGGGGAAGGCGTGTGGCGGCCATGTCGGTGCCATGTTTCCAGCAGCGCGTGCTCACTTGCTGTCTCTGTGTCCCACTGTGGTAAATCTCACAACGTTGCAAACTCTTTATTGTTAGTGTATCTGATATGGTGTTTTGTGATCAGTAATCTTCAACGTCACTACTGTAGTTGTTTTTGAGCACCATAAACCATGCCTGTAGAAGATGGCAAACTTAATTGAAAAATATCGTGTGTATTCCACCTGCCCCACTGACCAGTGGTTTCCCTGTCTCTCTCCCTTTCCTTGGGCATCCGTATCCCCTGAGGCACAAGAATATTTGAATTAGGCCAAATAATCCTACAATGACCTCTAAGTGTTCAAGTGAAAGGAGGAGTAGCATTTCTCTCACTTTAAATCAAAAGCTGGAAATGATCAAGCTCAGTGAGGAAGGCATGGTGAAGGCTGAGATAAAGCCTCTTGAAAGCTGGGCCTCTTACACCAGTTAGCCAAGCTGCAAATGCAAAGGAAAAGTTCTTGAAGAAAATCAAAAGTGCTACTCCAGTGAACAGGAAAATGATAAGAAAGCAAAACGGCCTACTGCAGATACAGAGAAAGTTGGAGCAGTCTGGATAGAAGATCAAACCAGCCACGACATTCCCTTAAGCCAAAGCCAAATCCAGAGCAATGCCCTCGCTCTCTTCAATTCTGTGAAGGCTGAGAGAGGTGAGGAAGCTGCAGAAGCAAAATTTGAAGCTAGGAGAGGTTGGTTCACGAGGTTTAAGGAAAGAAGCCGTCTCCATAGCATAATAGTGCAAGATGAAGCAGCAAGTGCTGATGGGGAAGCTGCAGCAAGTTATCCAGAGGATCTAGCTAAGATCATTGACAAAGGTGGCCACACTGAACAACATATTTTCAGTGTAGATGAAACATCCTTCCATTGGAAGAAGATGCCATCTAGAACTTTTATAACTAGAGAGAAGTCAATGTCTGGCTTCAAAGCTTCAAAGGACAGGCTGACTTTCTTGTTAGTGGCTAATGCAGCTGGCGACTTTTAAGTTAAAGCCAATGCTCATTTACCATTTGAAAATCCTAGGGTTTTTAAGAATTATGCTGAATCAGTTCTACCTGTGCTCTATAAATGGAACTACAAAGGCTGGATGACAGTACATCTGTTTACAACGTGGTTCACTGAGTATTTTAAGCCCACTGTTGAGACCTGCTCAGAAAAAAGATTCCTTTCAAAATATTACTGCCCATTGACAATACACCTGGTCAACCAAGAGCTCTGATGAGATGCATAAAGAGATTAATGTTGTTTCCATGCTGCTAACACAACATCCATTCTGGAGTCTATGGATCAAAGGGTAATTTAAACTTCAAGGCTTATTATTTAAGAAATGCATATCATAAGGCTATAGCTGCCATAGATAGTGATTCCCCTGATGGATCTGAGCAAGGTAAATTGAAAACCTCTGGAAAGGTTCCACTATTCCAGATGCCATTAAGAACATTCATAATTCATGGGAAGAGATCAAAATATCAGCATTAACAGGGGCTCGTGACTTCAGCGAGGGAAAGAACTGCAGATGTGGTAGAGATGGCAAGAGAACTAGAAGCAGAAGTGGAGCCTGAATTTCATAATAAAACTTGAATGTATGAGGACTTGCTTCTTACAGATGATCAAATAAAGTGTTTTTTTGTAATGGAATCTACTCCTGGTGAAGACGTGAACATTGAATATTACATCAACTTACTTGATAAAGAAGCAGCAGGGTTTGAGAGGACTAACTTTAATTTTAAAAGAAGTTCTATTGCTAAAATGCTATCAAACAACATTGCATGCTACAGAGAAATCTTTTGTGAAAGGAAGCGTCTATTGATGCAGCAAACCTCATTGTCTTATTTTTAGAAATTGCTGCAGTCACACCAACCTTCAGCAAACACCACCCTGATCAGTCACCAGCCATCAGCATGAAGGGAAGATCCTCCACCAGCAAAAAGATTATGACTCACTTAAGGCTCAGATAATTGTTAGTGTTTTTAGCACTAAAGTATTTTTTAAATTAAGGCATGTACATTGTTTTTAGACATAATGCTTTTGTACACTTAATAGACTATAGTATAGTGTAAGCATATCTTTTATATGTGCTGAGAAATCAAAACCTTCATGTGACTTGCTGTGTTGAGATATTTGCTTCACTGCAGAGGTCTGGAACCTGCAATGTCTCCAAGGTACGACTATGTAGAGTGACGTGGCAATGGTTTACAGTCGTCCCCAACCTTTTTGGCACCAGGGTTTCATGGAAGACAATTTTTCCGTGGACTGGGTTAGGGGGGTTCGGGGGGTGGTGAGCGTTGGAGAGCGGCTGTAAATACAGATGAAGCTGTGCTCCCCCTGTCCCTGCTCACCTCCTGCTGTGAGGCCTGGTTCCTAATAGGCCACAGACCATGCTGGTCCCTGGCGCTGGGGTTGGGGACCACAGGTTTATGCTTAGTCTTTAAGCTTTTGTTTAATGGCAATAGGGCATTTTAAATATTCATGATATTTAATAACGACTTCTGCCTTAAAAGTTTCTAAAACATTTAATGAAATATATAATGTTTCTATATTTGCTCATTCAATCAGAAGCATTTAATGGGAACCTATTTTATATGTACCAGGTGTTAAGCTCATAGAAGAATCAGTTCCTCATTAAAGAAAAGGTAGTATTTTAATAACCAAGAGGCATTTTCTAGTAATTAATATAGTCCCATGGTTCCTCGTTTTAGGTTAAAGGGTTTTCATTGACAATCATCTTATACTTTTCTCTGAGAGGGAAAAGAGCAATGTTTTGAGCCTCTACATCTTTTTTTCCTCTTGCTTTTTTCCCTCCTTTTCTCCACTTTTTAAATAATGTATTGTTTCTGAAGGTCAACATTTCAGCTTTGCTGGTCAAGATTCTCTCTCAATAGCTCAGGAAAGTAAGAAAAATCCTGCCTTTTATTCTGGTATTTTAAAATTATCTTTTTTGAGTTACTTAACTCTGGTTTGTTCTCTGCCAGAAACAAAATCTACCTGCAATATGAATAAAATATTCAGGACTTTTTTTTTATTTAATAAATTCATAGTTATAATTAGGCATAAAGGACAGCCATTGCTGTTTATCAACGCCCAGCTAATTAGTGAATCAAAAGATTACAGTGAATGTTTTAAAAACTAGTATAATATGAAGAAAACACGCAGTTAACCCAGCTGTTACAACACACTCATCCATTTTCATGGCCTGTATTAGTTGGGCATCCATCCTTGAAAAAGTCTCTAGTGGGCTCTATTATAAAGCTAAGAAACACTGCCTGTGTATACTTATAAACAATGATGTGATTAAATAGCTTTGTGCATAAGTGCATTTTTTTCTGGATGGCAGTTCATAGATAAATCCCTGTGCTAAGAGTTTATATAGTAAATGGAATGTATTAATAGGAACCTTGAGTAAAGTGACCGTCCCATTTAGCAGTTCATAGGAAAGCCACTAAAGAGGAGGACTCTTTCAGGGCCAAATAATTAGTTGGAGGATCTATTAAAAAAGAGAGAATCCAGTTTCTATCATCTTGTCCTGGTAAAATGAGTACATCAGAGATAAACACATTTGAGGGGACTCGACCCATGGTATTTTCCTTACCTGAATGGATAAACTTTCTGGACCTTAATTTCTCCAGATGTAAAACGAAAAGATAGGAGAACATGTGTTCTCAGCTCCCTTCCAGCTGTGATATTATATAAGCCAATATTGGAGCCTTGGGTAGAGATCATGGCCCCCTGCGTGGGCAATCAGAAATCAGGGTTGTGGCAACCTGGTGATGTGCTGAGGCAGCTCATATAGACTTGTGAGAGCCATTTGCTAAATTTGGGGGAATTTTGTCAGCCAGCTGTTAAATATAGCCATTATTAAAATTAAAGGATATAAACTTATAATTCAATAAATAATATCTTAAAAGGTAATAAATACTCAAAATTCTTCCATTTTAATTATTTTGCTACCGTTTACTATTAGCTGTGTTCTTGCGGTTAGTTACACCTATTGCGTCTGTATTGTGGAACTATTATTTAATACTGTATAATGTTGAGCTGCTGGGCATCTATCTCTCCCTTACTTGGCATTCAGTCATGTCATGCTGGAAGCTAGAAATTACCCACGGTGGGAGGATTTCCACCATGGGAACAGTCAGGTGCTACATATTTAGAGAGCTAGTTGTTAAACATTTACCAGCATACCACCAGGGTCGCCAGGCTGAGACCAAGGAAAGGAAGGAAGAGTGGGTCTAAGTAAGAGAATCGAGTCCCACTACACAGCAGACAATGCAATGTCTCTATAGGGCAGGTTCCACAAGAAATATTTTCACCTAGGTACACCGAGTCATATATTCTCTTTAGCCTGATACAAATCTGGTTCTGTGAAGAAAGGAAGAAAGGAAGGAGGATTGGATCAGCAGACTCTTAGACTGAAAAATTAGTCCTAAGATAGTTTAGGTCAGGTCAATGTGGAATCTTTGAGCCATAGTCACCTGTCAAAGGAGTCCTGCATCTCCCAGAAATGGGACTTCCTAAGTTTCCACCCTGCACTCAATCATTGCCTGAGAGCAGACTGTTGAGAGTGTGATTAGTGCCAGTGTTGCGGTGTAGGGCAAAGGGCAAAGGGCAAAGGCCGAGCTGGGAGAAGTGCAGGGAAGAAGATGGAGGGGATGGAGAGAGAATGAAGACCAGCAAATAGTCCAAGTTGGCTGTAAGAGAGGGCTCATGGAAGCAAAGAATGGGTAATGCTGAATGTAATGTTTCTCATTAAAACGCACTACTTAGCATCTTCTATTGAAGCATACACCGGAGATGCCCTTAACATTCAAAACCTCCAGAGCCAGCTCTCTCAACTGTGTGGATAAGTATCAAAGACCTGACCTGAGCCTTAAGAAAGAAGAAATATTTTGTTAGACACACAGGTGCTTGTTATCCTATATCCCCTTATGTTACCAGCTTCCTGAACTTGCAGCTGTCATCATGCATTATTGCAACTGTAGGATGAGAAGGAGAGAGCAACATCTCCCGGTCACCTAAGAAGAATGCTAAGGAAGAACAAAGCCAAAGGTGGCATTGACAAAGTAAGAAGCCAACGTTCATTCATTCAATCATTCCCTATCTATTGAGCCCCTGCCGTGTGCCAGACACTATTAAGTATTCTGGTCATAGAGCAGTGAACCAGACAGAAAAGACTGTGCCCTCATGGAGCTTGCATTCTAGTTGGAAAGACAGACAATAAATGAATAAACGAAATAATTAAATAATATGCCGTCAGATACTAAGCCTCGTGAAGTCCATCAAGCAGGGTAGTAGGATATGGGGGAATGGTCCTATTCCTCACAGGTGGTCAAGAAGGACTTTTCTTAAGAAGTGAGCAGCACTCAAGATTAGAGCTTTTCCTTTTCTGTTGACTATAACTTGACTCCTACTATTCTAGATTTCTTTGCTAAGAAAAGCTACGTACCAACTAATACAACCTCTGCCTTATGTTGACCCCATTCTCTACTCACTACATGCTCAAAAGCATGTTGTAGATACACTACATGTAGACACTAGTTTCTTAGTTCAAATGAATTTGTAAAAAAAAATCCTCCCAATATTTTTGAGGATGATAGAAAATTTTTTTAAATGATCATAGCTAGAATCCTACAAATGCATAAGCAAGACCACAGGGACTTTTTTTTTAAGTTTTACTATTTTCTTCAAAAACTGCAGTTGTTTCTTTTATATTTTCTCCTCACAGTATAAGTATGAAAAATATAAAAGTTCTCATACTTTTAGATGTATATAATTTAAGCACTGTTATCTTGAATTATTAAATTCCATTTGGTTTTGGAAAATTAGTTAATCTACAAAAAGTTGGGAACAGAAAGAACTAAAAACCCCACAGAAGATTTAGATATTTAATCTGAGACAGAATACTTATTTTCGCTTTCCTCTACCTTCACACATTAATATGTTGATAAAATTATGTTTTGTCTTGTTGTCAAGCCAAGTTTACCAACCACCCATACAAACTAGGTAATAAGAAAGATGAGCTCTTTCCCATTAACTATAAAATCAATTTTACGACATGACTCCAAAATTGGAATGTGATGATACATGCTAGTTGTCTTCTTCATAATCCTTTGCAGTGCACCAAGACTGATAGAACTCAAGCATGAAAGCTAGAGCTGAGCCTCCAACGCTGTGTGTCACATGCAAAGTGCAGACTAAGGCCGAAACATGGCGACTGCTTTGGTATACATTGGCTCTAGTCAACAGCCTCTCAATTGTTCACCTTAATTTCCATTTGGCATCTACAGTTCTCTTCCAAACACTTGGGAAGCCGTGTCTCAAGTCTTTGATCATGGTTAGGTCTTCAGAGAGGACAATGTTGCTGTTCATTCTCCTGATTGTCCTGATGTCCAAGATGCAGCTAAAGCAAAACTGGCCTGCACATCTAGGTAGAATCCTAGAAAATGGAGAGGCTCAAACGTTAGTTCAGCAATATATTCTCTGTTTTGTGGAATATTCATTGGAGGTTACAAGAAATTAATGGACTTCAAATTTTGGTCTTAGGTTTTTAAAGATTACTTGTTCCATAAACTCTCCATTATATCCTAATAATCAAATATACCATGGCAGATTGGTCACTTTGTGGCATATTTGGATTCTTCTATTGCTTTATCATCAGTAAAAAAGTCCAGGTCATCAGCATAGGGGGAAGTACAACATAAGCCAAGAGCCATACGAGGCTTCCACCAATTTTGTTTGTGCTTGATTTTTTTTTTCTGATTCCTTAATAGCAATTCAATAAAGCCTAATAAACTGAAGCCATTTCCATTTCTAGTTTCTTATCCTGTGCCAGTCCATGACATAGGTTCCTTCTCCCCTTCCTCTGGCCACTCTGCCTGATTCTAGCTGGGGTCCGAGATTTGAAGCAGAATGGAATTGGGGCTGTTGAGCGATCTCCTGCTGGGTACCCATGCTGTTCTGGGAGAAGGGGCAGCCGGTGCTGCGGAAGGATAATAGCAGGCAGGTAGGTACACGACCCACTTTGTCAGGCAGCCATCGCCCCTGACCCATTGTGGCTTCCTCCTCATTCCTGCTCCCACCCTACACTTTCTCTATTCAATCTAATTATCTTTCCTTTTAAGCAATCTGTTAATTCTGCTTGAACAATTTTAAGTTTGTTTTTCTTTTCTTTTTTTTTTTTTTTTGAGACAGAGTCTCACTCTACTGCCCTGAGTAGAGTGCCGTGGCGTCAGCCTAGCTCACAGCAACCTCAAACTCCTGGGCTCAAGTGATCCTCCTGCCTCAGCCTCCCGAGTAGCTGGGACTACAGACATGCGCCACCATGCCCGACTAATTTTTCCTGTATGTTTTTACTTGTCCCTCTAATTTCTTTCTATTTTTAGTAGAGACGGGGTCTCGCTTTTGCTCGGGCTGGTCTCGAACTCCTGACCTTGAGCGATCCTCCCGCCTCGGCCTCCCAGAGTGCTAGGATTACAGGTGTGAGCCACCGCGCCCGGCCTAGTTTGTTTTTCTATCTTTAGAGTTCAGAAATTTGACCACGGTATTATCGCCTCCATAATTTTTCATTAATTCTGATTCATTCATCCAACAGATTCCTTCATATCTGAAAGAAAGATCTGAAAATCTGAGATTCTCATTATGGAAAGGCATAGTTTATAAAAGTTTTCTTCTATTATTTAATTACTATTTCTCTATGGTCCTTTTTTTCTTCTCTAGATCAACAACTATTTAAGTATTGGATCTCTTAGATTAGTTTTCTCTGTTTCCTCATCCATGACTTCCATTTTTTAAATTTTACTCGATTTCATTTTATCTCCTAAAACATGAATACGGTCTTGGCAGTTACCATATTATTTTTGTTTTCATGTTCGTCTATTGAATTTTTAAATTGGGAAAGCATTATTTTTAGTTCCAGGAAATCCTCTGGTACTATAATTGTATCCTCTTAAGAGTTCTTTTTTACATAATTTTTTTTTTTTTTTTGAGACAGAGTTTCGCTCTATACCCCTTGGTAGAGTGCAGTGGCATCATTGTAGCTCGCTGCAACCTTAAACTCCTGGGCTCAAGCGATCCTCTTGTGTCAACCTCCCCAGCAGCTGGGACTACAGGTGTGCACCACAACACCTGCTAATTTCTTTCTATTTTTAGTAGAGATGGGGTCTCGCTCTTGCTCAGGCTGGTATCGAACTCCTGAGCTCAGGTGATTCTCCCGCCTCAGCCTCCCACAGTGCTAGGATTGCAGGCGTGAGCCGCTGCGCCGGCCTCTCTTAAGAATTTTAATCATATTTTATCTAAGATTTCTTCCATTTTCTATATTAGCTTCATAATAGAGGTTTATTGTAGTTTTCCAGTTTAGTCTCTTCTTGTATCTGGGCTGCGATGTTCCTAAGTGGCTTGTGATCTTTTTCTGCCTGTTCATGTTGAGAGTGTGCTGGTTTTCAACACCTTTGTGGATCCCTCTGGTTCTTGTGTTTTGACAGTGGAGTAGGCATTTTTCCTTCAGTGGGCAGCCAGTGATCAGCTTGGCCTCTTTGTTGATGTAAGCGGCAGAAGACCCCTCAGTTCACAAGTCCAAGCAGATGGAGATAGGCTGACCTCAGCCCAACATGGCACTACCCCTCCTAAGTTTCCACCATCCAAGGAACAAGTAGCCTCTTTCATTGCTGTATAAAGCAAACAGCAGGAACAGTTCTCCCTTACTTTCTCTTTGTGTACCCACCCAAGTCAGCTGGCTTCCCTCCAACCCCATCAACTCCCAGCAACCCCCATTTACATCTTTACCCCCAACCTGTACCTTCTTTCAAAGACTCGATGTCTCACTGTATGTGGAACCTCTTCAGGTGGCCAGGATCAGCCCTTGACTTTTTCTGGATGGCCACATTCTCCAGGGAGGGAATGTGAGGCCAGGTCACCAGCATCCCAGAAACCCACATCCAAATGTCTTAAAAGCATTTCTAATTCATAGGAAGAGAACACGTTACTGGAAGATAAAATCACATTGTTGCTTTCCTAAATTACTTCTCTAGAAATAAACTATGTATGGAATGTTGAATAGTACAAAATATATCTGGATATGGTCATTCAAATGTATAGCTGTATGATATTCTTTAAATGCTCACTTCTGATTTGCTAGCCCCATCATTCATTTGGTTATTGCAAACTGGTTCATATTATTAGCTAGTCTTACGTAATAGTAATGTTAGCTAACATTGATGTCTATTATGTGCCAGGCACTGAATTAAGTGTTTTGCATGTATAAGGTTATTAAATCCTCACAAAACCCTTTGAAGTAAGTACTATTAATATTCTTTCCAATGCATTACAATATGGAAACTAAAAGCCTTGAGAGGTTAAGTAGCTTACTAAAGTCACACAGCTAGTAAGATGCTTTATTTCCCAACGAAATAATGAGCGACTTGAAAATAGCTCATGTCATACGCTTTTCTGCATCCCCTACTGTGCTTAGCGTTCAAGGCCCCCAGTAAATTAACAGATTGAAAGACGAGACAATGTTTTACCCATATTTGATCCCTAGAACACAGTGCTATAAGGCAAATGCTTCAAAAATGTTTTACTTATAAATGAAAGCATTAACAGGCACTGAGATTTAGAAAGCAAATCCACGTAAGATAACCTAAAGCTATTTACAGAAGACTTGACTTTCAGCCACTAACCTGAGTTCCAGGGATTCAAATATGAATAAAATGTTTCCTCTGTCCTTAAAGAACAAGTAGTCTAGAGGAGAAGCACACACACACACAAATATAATAAAATATTATTGCTTTTAAACTGTACATGTAAAGTGCTAAGGGGCCACACATGAAAAGCATATTAATTTTTCCCGTAGGATCGTAAGTTTTTTCCTCTCATTAATTAATAGTAAAATCTGATATAGAAAGAAACACTACTTTGGAGTTTTTTGTTAGGAAGTTTATTGCATTAATCTATAATCTCATTTGGTGATATAAATGACAATGTAGGCTAATACTGATGAAAGTTTATCATTTTTGGAAAATAGAGATATTTCAACACTAAAAGCACTTTTTTGTTTGCCACAACCAAGTAAATCCTAATGTATTTTGATGTTTTCTTTTTAAAAATATATTTTGCAATTCACTCATATCAAAATGAAGCCTAGACTAAATACTGAACTAGAATAAGCAGACCCAGTGGCAGGACGCCAGTGTTAGCAGGACTCCAGAAGGGCGGTTTGCTGCACACCTTCAGTTAGTAAACGAGCACCGTCCACACCATGCGGTTTGCACTTGCATGTCTGTGTGCACTTTCATGACATAAAGCCTTTGACACCAAAATATCTCGTAAATATTCAGTTTGAATAATAAAGAGATTTTACCCAGAGATAGAAAATCCATTATTTAAAAAAAATAACCTTAAAACTTAATTTTTTAATGATTTTTGTCTTATTTTAAGCATAAAATGGACTTCTTAATAATGACAAAAATTGTAACTGGTATTATGATACTCTTGTTCAACTTTTGTAATATTTATGGTTTAAAAGTCTCAATAATTGATAACTACAATGGCTCTTTGGGGTCAAGACGACTACATTTTCATAAATTGTTTCGTTTCTCACAACACACAGTCATTGCGTTAATGGATTTGGTTGGGGCAAGTATAACTGTCCTATTATAGAACTCTATGGTTGGTTTTCCTGAAATTGGTGAATAAAAATTCCATAGAGGTAATGCCAAACACATTAAACTCTGTTAACATTATTACTATGTCACAGAGGAAGAATTAATGTCAAGCACTATAAAATAATTATGAAATTTTCCTTATCATCATATAATTAACTACAAATAACATATTCTTTTTATTAAAGCAAATATATGAGTTATCATATGAAAAAGTTCTGATGTATTTATATATAAATACCAATAATTTATACATTTTCTGATACATCAACTTCTAAGGAATAGATAGTTTGGCTGGCATTCTTTTATGAATGGTTTTTGCCTAAATGAATGGTTTCTGACATTTCTATATGAATGACATTCCTATATGAATGGCAAAGGAAGTGAATGATTTTCATATAGGAAATCATTTCATATAGAAATTTCATTCCTGTATGAAAATCATTCACTTCCTTTGCCATTACAGGATATAGGGGAGAAATTAATTTTAGGGTCCAAAATTAATACGGGTTCAAAGATCATGAGAACAGATTCACTTTGTATGAAGAATGACATTGCCATCAAATTACACTTGATGTATCTGAGAAAGTTCCTAAAGGTTGTAATAATTTCAAGGGAAAAAATTTGCCAGGGTTCTTTTGCCAGAATTCTCATTGTGACAAAAGTAATCTTCTCTATCCAAATCTATATCAAAATACCTAGAAAATTTTGCCTTCTCAACCAGACCTCTCCAAATGTCACATGTCATTTTACAATATCCAAACGCCTATGTGAGTTCTGATGTTTGGAAAGTCCTGAGTTAAATCCGGTAAGAACTGCCTCGGGTACGATGCTTCAGGACAGCAGCCAGCCCGGGCAATTTACTTGTCAGAAAGAACGCACAGGAAGGATGGCGGTGGCCCTTTGGAGTTTACATCTGTTGCTCAGGTTTTCTACCTAAGTTGCTGTTGCCTTTGTACATAAAGCTTTCATTTTTTTAATAGTGGAATGAGAAAAGAAACCAGTGTTTTTTTAAACTATCTCCAGGGAGCAATGGGGAAACTCAGTTTACCACAGAGCTCTAAAGAGATGATCCCTAAAAGAAAAAGGGGGAAATGTCTTATTTTTTCTTACCAAAAAGGACTGCTGTGGCTACTGACCCACAGGTGTCTCAGTGAGATGCCTATCCCCTGGAGTCAAGGGTCAGCCAGTGGTTAACTATTGGAATATATCAATTGTTTCTAATCTGTGCTCCAGGTAATTCTTTATTTCCTTGAACTGACTCTGGAGTTCCTTAAAAGAAACAGCCATCAAAGGAGTGAGTGTTGTAAGAGCGTTGTATTATGCACCTGACCGAACCACCATCACAGGTGCAGGTGCGTGACATGAAATCACTGGACATTACAACTTGATAACTGGCAGGGACGATGCCTTGTGTACACTACCGGCAGGCGGATGCGCTCTGCATACTTGCTAATGGGCACGTTGAAGCAGAATGCCACACAGGGTGTCATGTCTTCAAAAGACTGAAGACCCCTGTTTTCTCCTATGAAGGTACTTCTTATTCAGCCTTTCGGCCCCTCTGCTTGTTCAAGTAGAAAAAAAAAAAGCGAAACTGGCTCTCTTGCTTCATGTCAGCATGCTCGCGAGACAACTTCCTCCGAGTGAAAAATGTTACTGCCTAAGTATGCACGGGATGAGCATCCGTCCTGATTTGCCTGGAACAGTCCAGATTGAAGCCATGGCAGGATAATTATTAATAATGCCTTTGTTTACTCTCAAAAGTGTCCCAGTTTGATCAATTATGTGATCACAGTAATGAAGGTTTTTAGGAAGATGAGTCTGTAATATTCAGTAACAATGTTTCCTTCCTGCTCCCCTTCTCCCTGGTTTAACCAAAACTCAAGGAACCAACAGATCAAAAGGAAATCCATTTTGGAATATTAAAAAGCTTCTCTATTTCAATCATAAGCCAATCACCTATGGTTACTGTACTATTTTAGTAATGACCAACTTTAATAGATTCCAATTATATATTTTCATCTCTTCCCTCCAAAAGAAAAAAGAACAATGCATTTTTATCAAGCAAAAGATGAGTAGTAATAATACAAGAAACAAGGAACACATAATAGTTTTTTCATTAACAATCCAAACACTACAAAACGTAGAATATACAACTTAAAAATGAAAATACAAATTAATGAAAAACCAGGTACATGTCATATTAGCAATGCAAAAGACCAGCTTAAGCATAGTTTCTCTAAACCGACAATTAATAAAAGAAAAGTGCCCTTTTCTCAAATATGCACAAAAATATTTCAGTCACTTATAGGGAAAAAATAATCAAAACTTCCTGCTAATTCTATATTACAGCATGTATTACTAACGGTTTACAAAACTTAAGTATCTTCTTACACTTAAAATTTACAATCTTTACCAATCATTACACATTCATTCGATCCAGTCTGTCAAAAATAAAATTATTTCATTTCTATTTATTATGAAATAATTATTGATATGTTATGAATCGCAAGTGGTGAATAACTATGATGGGGACAGTGACCAGAATAATGTAATGAATCTAAAGTGGGCCAAGGATCAAATAGCAAAACCACCTCTACCTGGTACATTTGTGTATTGACTTCTGCAATACTTCTAATATTTCTAAAATAATCCTAATTGTACATTTTCCCACTCTAAACAAAATCTAAGATTTTCATATTTATGTTTTCTGTCCACTTCTAGAGTTTATTCAAAGTCTATCCAGTCATGTTTCCTCCTGCGTTCATATTATCCCAACGAGTCTGAGTCCAGATGAAAAAAATTAAGCAATAAGGACTCAATAATATGCCTCTTTTCTTCTGCATGTTTAGTAATTCCCACTTTTATGAAGTAAATTCTGTGAGAAACTGTGCAATCCTAGGTACAGCTCTATGATGCAAATGAGAAATAAAACATTGAAATTTTAATTTTTCAAGCAACAATACCAATGTCCACTGCAACCCGTGTCTCCGAAGGAGTTCTGCAAGTTCTTGCTTTTAGCCAACATCTTACAGTAAGTCATGCTTCGCGGGTGCAGTTCTAAAAGTAACAGCCGTGGGAACTCAAGTCACTATCTCCTTTCAAGCCACCACCTGTACCAGAAGCACCTACAGTCGGTGTCGGCCTCAGCTTTGAGCTTTCTGGTTCGTGTCCAACAATTGCCTACCAAGTTGATTAACATTCACGTAAGGTGGCAAACTTGAGGATGGAGAAGAAGCAAACTGCAGCTCTGGAAAGGTTTCCAGTGGCTACCAAGCGGTCCTTTGGTGTCATTCGCTGCTGCTGCTGCTGCTGCCACCATCCTCTCCCTTCGGGGAAGATGAACTATCTCGGACCGGCAGCAGGTCATAATGACAAGGGATGTGACTGTTCTTTGGGAGGTCGTAGGGATCCTGGGTGAGATGCCCGTTATTGCTGAATATTCCTTGGACGACACTCACTGTAGGTTCTGTGTAACCAAGGACATATTAATTTATCAGTAATGGAAATTTTTTTAACAAAGAATATGGCATTTCTTGCAAATATCAAACACACAAAAGGAATTTTTCTAAAAATATAAGGAAATATTGGTTTTAAAAACATGATTCCTTTATAATCACATAGGGGTGGGAACTCCGTGATTGTTGGGCTAACTGACATGCACAGACGGTGTTCAGAACAAAAGGATGACCACATGGGTGGGTGGGACCACGTAAAGGGGATATACAGAAACCTTGGATATGAATCACTGTCTGAAAAACACTTTGGGATAATCTAGTCCAAACGCCTTATTCTACAGGTGAGAAGACTGAGGTCCTTCAAGGTTAACTCAATTCATGGAAACATTCAACAAGTTCTCGACTTTAAGACTCCAGACTCAAATTTTCAGCTGAGTCCCCATTCTACTGTGGCAGGCTTCGGGGACAGTTTAAAGGGGAATTGTTACTGACTTTTCAAAAATAAATTTAGTTCACTCTGGCTTCCATTTTTAAAAGCTGTCTTAATACTTTAAAAATGAATTGTTTTACAGATATTTTTCAGTTATATGTCTAGCATGAAATGAATTACTAGTGATAAATTAGCCACTTCATTTAAAGTTGTAGAGAATTTTTAAAAGTTAAAATCATAAATACTAACAGTGATATAGGAAAAGAGAGAGAGAGAGAGAGAGAGAGAGAAATAATTAAAATATATAGCCCTATTATCTAGCCAATGGTGGTTCTGGTATGCTTTATCATTTCCCAAATAGTACTTGCAAAGGACAATCAAAATAATTCTAATTTTAAATTGAATTCTTATTAATTTGTATCAGATTCACATCTCAGAATATTACTGATATATCAGACAAGTTTAAAAGTAAAATGTTTCAATCCTGCTATAACTATTTTATTAGTATAACGAATACAACCAGGAAATGGAACCACCTGTTTAATCCATTTGAACCATTTGTTTTGGCTAACTAGCTATATTAGCTAATGTGATATATATGCTTTTCTACATGTGTGCTAAAGTACTCACTATAGTTACAAAACAAAAGATGGATGACAGGGTGGAAAATAAGGAATACTTACTTTAAATTTTCTAAATGCTATTTTCCTTGAACAATTCATTTGAAACCAATTAATATGATCACTGCAAACACAGGTTGCATCTTAAATATGGACCATTGCTTTCCCTAAGATTTATATGAACTGCAACTACTGTATTCCCGAATACTTTAAATTCTTTAAAAAAAATCTTATGCATTAGGTTCTTTCTATGGTTAGGAGAACTCACCAACTTCATAGACATTCTTGTTGGCTGAAGTTGAGTTATTGATCTCTGCATATGGGGAATCTCTTCGTGCTGGTGATTTCATCTCCACATAGCCACATTCTGAGTGTTTCGGGATAAGTACAGGTGGGTCTTTAATAGTAGCATATGGGTTTTCAGAACTGCTTAGGGAGCAGGTACTTGAATTATATTCAGAATTCTTCCCTAGGTCTGTGAAGAGAAATGGGAAGAAAAAGCAAATGCTGTTTCATGGCAGCATCATTTCTTGACGATAATTTACTTGGGCAGGTTACTTCTTTTTCTTTATAGCTAGATGCCTATAATTATATACAATGAAAATACTACTATGCCTTTTCTACTTATTTTGGAGAGAATTTGCTATAGAATTGCCCATCTAGAAAGCAATTTCAGCACCTCTCTGGGATGAGTACCAATGTAAATATCATGGATCTGATTTCATTTTGATGATCACATTCCAATGTAACCAATTCCATTTTATTTTACTAATAGAAAATGTACTAATTGAAGCCTTTGAGATCAGTCAAGAAACCAGCTCTTGATGGCCCCAGGAGCACCGGGAGGTTCTCTTACTACGATGAAAGGGTGTTTGTGCTGCGAGGAGTCCTTGTGAAACCTCAGTGGTGGGCACCTCATCGCCCAAACGCACCCTGAAGAGCCGACCTCAGTCAGCAGGTGACTGCTGATCTTTTCTTGTTTTCCTGCCATTTCCGTTTTTGCATTTCCCTCTCCCCATAAGCCTATTTCTTTCACAGGAAATATGAATGTTTCCTCATCTAACTGAATCTTTTATTCCCCAAGACTTAAGCTCTAACAAGATCCACCTCTGGTCACTCTCTTGTTGTCAGTCAAACATGTTTGTGTGTTTGGTGTCGTCATTTAGCAAGTCTGCATTTCCTCTACACTGCCACTCTAGCTTGTTTAAAAAATATTTCAGTCTCCAAGATAAAATATTTTTTTAAAAAAATTGTGATTCTGACATATGTATTTCTTCCTCAGATTTTCACCATACCTTTTAAGGATTTTCCCACATAGCTTCTGTCAAGTCCAAAAGCACCTGGGATAGAGGGAGAAAAAACACCCAGTGAGAACTGAAAGGAAGAGAAACCCCTCTAATATCCCAAGGTCATGGAGGAGGATCTCCCCGCTGCAGCAAATAATCAAGGTGCTGCTTTCCAAGCCTTTACGCCACATCAGTCGTGCCAGATGTCCCGTGTTTAGAATTGCGTGCACACACACACGCACACACACTCCAGTCATTCACAGTGACTTTGGGAGAGGCTGATCAAAACGGGGTAGAAACTGAGGCACAGAGATGAATCAGTATGCTTGATTCAAGGTTGTACAGTGAAAAGAAAGGACACAGCTAAGACTAGAACTGAAAATTCACATCTATGTGCAGATCTTTGAAGGCTCTGATGGTTTTCAAATTACCACTATTCGGTTATATTATTGCCTCCACTATAAGCATGTTTCCTAAACACTGGAAGCTTCAAACACTGTCGACTAACACTTTACAGGCAATACTAGCTCGTGGCCATCTTTATTCAGTTTTTATTTTAACAATTTAACTTTTCCAGGTATGGGGGCATACTTATGTATGAGCCTAGACAGCTGTCTTGTTTTAAAATGACTGGCCTTTATTTCTTGAGGATCAAGAAAGAAACAGGAGTGTGTCTGCTCACACTGGGAAAAATTAAGTATGTAAGCAAGTGAGAACGTGCAACCACTTACGGAAATCAATCAGGCTACAAGCATCTTGTATAAAATATAAGCATTTAATCATTTAATCACAGATTCATAATATTACCAAAAAAATAAGAGGACATTACCTAGCCCATTTTATACCACCTGGTGTATAAATGCTAAATTGCATTGTTAATACTGCATAGGAATCAAGGATTCTATTGGAGCTGTGTTTTGACAAAGAGGAAAAAAGCCAATAGATTAGGAAACAAAGGACTTAGATTACATCACTTATCAGCCACGACTTTGGGCAAGACGTTCAACTTTCTGAGTGTCAATATTCTCATCTCTAAAATGGGGAAAGCAAAGCTTGCCTTCCAGCTTCACGGACTGTTACATCGTGAAGTGAAACAGAGCGTGTGCAAAGGCTGTGTAGACTTTGAAGCACCAGACAAATTAGTAGTGTTTCAATTACTGTCACACTTAGTGGGTCACGCTAGTCTCAGCTTCAGTCTCTCTGTAAACATTCCCAGACATTTTCAATGATCTTTTAAAACAAAGTTATAGAGTTAGGTTAAAAGCAGAGAGTACAGCACTGACATTTGCGGATGCTGAGGAAGCGACACCCTGCCCCTCGCATGCATCGCTTAGCCCGAGCTTAAGCTCCAGTCCCAACGGCGCTGTGAGGTGGGGACCACAGAGTAAGGACACACTGCTGTGGAGAAGGTGAGAGGCTCCCCTAGAGGGGGAGGGTGTGCAAAACCTCAATCACTGTGGGACAGGAGATGGCAATATTTTCCCCTCTCGGGTCTGGGTTGTGAAGAATTAAGCCAAGCTCCCAGCTCGGGGGAAGGCACAGGCTTACTCAGGGAGGTAGGATAAATGGGTGTGTAGTAAAGAAGTCACCTTACCAAAGAGAGGTTGGCCTTTGCCCTCGGCTCCTGGGAGGTATCTCTAAGTCCGTAGAATGTCCTGCCCAATGGGAGCGTTTTGTTTACCTGGGAGCCAAGGGCTACACTGGATAGTGGGACAAGGTAATTTATCGTAGGGGGTTTGGGGCTCGTGGCCTTCTGGAGGGGCAGAGACTAAAGGTCAACCACACTAGCAATCAAGCATGTCTACATGACCAAGCCCCCCCCAAAACTCTGGATCTGAAGGCTGAGGTGAGTTTCCTGGCTGGCAGTATGCTGTGTGTGGTCACACATCACTGCCGGGAAAAGTTAGCACTGTCCGTGACTCCACTGGGAAAGGACAAGTGGAAGCATCGTGCTCTGAACCTTCCTGGACTCTGCCCTTTGGCTGATTTTAATCTGTATCCTTTTGTTAAAATAAACTATAACCATGAGTATCACCATTCAGTGAGTTCTGAAAGTCCTGCTAGCAAATTACTGATCCATAAGGTGGTCTTGGTGACCCCTGAACTTGCAGTTGATGTCAGAGGTGAGGGTGGTCTTGGGAACTCCCAGACTTTGCAAAGAGACTCCACGAAGATGGGACAGGGCCTGTGGCCTCTGACGGCAAGCTCATCACGGAGCTCTGCCTATGTTATTCTTTGCCAGATTCTCCGGTAGCAAAGTCTTGTGTCTAGCTGCGCAGTGGCTAGCCTTCCCCAGGGGGTTAAGGAGAGAAGTAGAGCACAGTAGGTAGCAAGTGGAGTTGATGGGAAGAAAGGCTGGGGCTGCGGAACCAGCCACGCCTGCCGGATTGTCTCTCCTCTGCCTTGGAGGATCGGAGAGCTGTTTTAACAAGGGAGCAGGCAGCCTTCCTCACAAACTCCCAGAGGTACCAGTCCCGGGCTCAGGGCTTTCAAATTCTTGGTTTAATCTAATTCATACAACGAGCCAGTACACAGTCATTACCCCCATTTTACAAATGAACAAACCAACGCTGAGAGGGTAAGTGATTGGCCCAGCGCCATCTCTCAGGGCTTTGTGTGTCGAGCCCAGGGCTCTTTCAGATACCATCACAACTGTTCCATCATTTAACACGCCTGCACGCTGTACCATCCACAACATGGCTGACTGTGTTCTTTGTGAGGAAGAACTTCTGTGCAACAACTTGAAAGGGACATTAAATGCACAGTTACTCTTGGGTGGGACTAAACCAAACAGATCCAGAATTTCCAATGAAGAGTCTATGTTCCCAATGTAAGTCTCTTGGGTCTCATTGAGACAGAAAGCAGAGATGTTTACACATAACCACGCGGTGATTCTTTGTGTTTAGGAGTGAGAACCGATTACAGTAGGTTAAGGTAGAACAAGAAGATTTTTCTCTCATTAGTACTGTTGGTATTTTACTGATTATCAATTTATATGCTTTTTTGAGCTAAATTATAAATGTAATTTAGATTTTTAAAACCTCCTTTAATGTTAAATGATGTTACCAATAAACATATTGTGAATCTGATACATAAATAATTTTACTGTGTGTTTAGAATACACATTCTATTGGTAACAATGGTATTAAATGTAAAATACAAATAAAAGTTAAGAATTCATACACATTTTTCTACTAAAACATTTTTATTTCTGTAGTAAGAAGCATTCCAGGTCTACAGGGATTAGCTCCTACGACTGGGCAAGGGAATTAGACACACGCGGTGTTCACAGGAGCGGCAGCAGCGAGCAGTCAGCAGACCAACTTTGAAATCTGGCTTTGCCCCTTTCCTTCTGTGACATTTTGGATAAGAGGGTTAACCTCTCTGTGCTTCCCAATTTATTTCTCTATAGAACAAGATTCATGGACCCTTTCTACCCAACCCTGGGTAGGGTTGTCAGATTTAGCAAACAAAAATACACAAAGGTCAATGAAATCTGAACTTTAAAGAAACAATGAATAATCTTTAGTGTATGTCCCATGTGAGATTTGTGATACATTTATGCAAAAATATCTGTTGCTTATCTGAAATGCAAATTTAAATGGGCTTCCTGGAAATCCTACCAGCCAAATCAATCTATGTGAAAGGTTTGTTACCCATAAGGCGCTGCACCCATGTAAGTTGCTATGCCATCGGACTCCTCCCTGAACACACGGGGTAGGTGCCTGGAAATTGCACCACATACTCAATGGCGTATCACAGAAGTCCTTCGAGATGCCAAACATCCCCACCCCCTTTTCGGGAGGTCCAGGAGATCATCATAATACAATGATGCTATTTGCCTTTTTGACTCTAATTCTCTTTCCAGTGTCCAGTGTTTTCCAGAAGCTACGTGAAGTGTGAGACTGCAGCTGGTTGACTGCAGGAGCAGATACGCAAATCCAGCCATCTTCTTTCTGTTAAGCCAGACGTATTAAGGTGATTTCTAAAAATATAAAGTGGTGCTACTCTTCTCACTAATGTTGTTTTGATTTTGGAAAATGTAGTTTATTTTTCATAAGAACCCATTTCATATTATGGTGAACTGAGATTATTATTATTTTAAATAAATTAATAAATAACTGTTAACAGTTTTTCTCAGTTTTTATTTGCGATATGGTAGATGTCAACAGATACAGCTCTTACCAACAGAAGCTTTTTGGGGTCCTCATAAATTTTACGAGTGTAAAGAGGGCCTGACTTAAAAAGTTTGAGAAGCACCGATCTGCTATATTCCTGCTGATAGCTGTTTCCTCACCTGAAAGGGGAAGGGGACCTGCATACGGGTGCCCTGTGTTAAAAGAGAACAAAGAGGAGCACACCTCCTGGGGCCAAGCTGACGGGGTTCAAATACCGGCTCTAATATTTAGCAGGCCATGAGGCCTTGTGCAAGTTTCTTAACCTCTTTATGACTCAGTTTCTCAACTGTAACATGGAGATGGTGACAATAATAGTACCTGCCTATTAGAGTACTTGCGAGAATTGAGTAAGTTAATTTGTGTAGAGCTAGAATGTAAGCAACAAGCAGGCAAAGATTCTGCCCTCTTTTTAAAAACATTTTTTATTTTTGTTTTTATTTATTTATTTATTTTTTGAGACAGGACCTCACTCTGTGACCTGGGCTAGAGTGCAGTGGTGTCATCATAGCTCACTGCAACCTCAAACTCCTGGGTTCAAGCGATCCTCCTGCCTCAGCCTCCCGAGTAGTTGGGACTACAGGCATGCGCCACCACACCTGGCTAAGATCCTGGTCTCTTTTGATCAATTTCTGGCACACAGTAGGAACTCAATAAATACTGAATAAATAAAGCCCTTAGGACAGTAGCAAGCCCTCAGTAAGTGTTAGGTATAATTCTGTTACTGTGATTTTTGTTGCATGTTTTCAATTGATGACTTTGGCACAGCAGAGATCCAGGACTATTTCGGGTGACTACGAGGTCGAGCTGTGCTGGGAGAACTCACCAAGCTCGTTGAGGTAGCCGCCGTGTTTCCAGTCAGGCGGCAGCGTCCCGGTGCAGTCTGCCACCAGGCCTCTCTTCCCAGGGTTCACGTTTTTAAGATTCACAAACAGCTGATTGTTTTTTGACTGTTAAAATGACAAACAATAAAAGATTTAAGAAAAGAATACAACGTGGCACAGCATGGTGCTACTGGCCTGGGGAAGAGCAAGTCCAGGGCACATACCGAGGACCAATCCTTAAAGGAGGCTGAGCTGAGGGCCTGAGAGGACCACTGGCGACCTAGTGGGGACCCAGAGGGCAGCAGGAGTCCGTGTCCCTCAGCCCCAGCTACTCCCTCCACCACCTCAAGTTCTTCATTTCGCTCTGTCATTCTGTGCCCGTTAGACCTTATGTGGGTTTATAGACATGGAACTTTGACTTGAAAGAAAACGAATTCTGGGTCTAAGCCCTCCCATCAAAAACTGTATGTTTGTTTGAGTCCCAGGTGATGCTTAGCCATTTTCCTGGGCATAAACATGAGGGTAAGATTATCTGCTTTGTCTTCCTACCGGAATTTGTATGAGAACAAATGGAATGATGAATGTGAAAGTCTCTGGAGAATGTGAAGCGCTATTTAACGATGAGGCACTATAATTAAAATCTAGCTGCATTAATTTAATTATGACTGGATTAATTTAATTAGCTTAATTTTTTTTTCCTAATAAAGAGCTGCAATTAGACAATGGAGATTGGAAATCTAATTTGGGTACAATTGGAAGGGAGAAATGTTTGGGATTTCAGAGCATTGTGTGGAAGGCCTGGGGGTGAGCTGGGCGCTACCAGAGGAGCAGTTCTGGGTTCTAGACAAACCTGGGTCTCCAACTTCTCTATCCCTCAGTTTCCTTGTCTCTAAAATGGGAGTAACAATCACTCTTGATTTATATGATCAGTATAAAGATTAAAATGAGTTTATATTTATAAAGTGATTAGAAATGCTTGGCATAGTATTAGTTTGTTGTTATTTGACCATTTTTGACCTACAAAAATATCAACTTCATGTGGTTCAACCCAAATCAGTGCATATTATTATTGTTGTTACTGAAGTACAGGTGGCCAGGAAAGGGGACTAGAAGACAGATGGTCTGAAGAGACAAACTTGTCGATTTTGCCCAGAGTTGATTCTGCTCTAGCTCTTTATGTTTGTGTTAATGTTATTATGAGAAATTACTTTAAAATTTCCTGTAAAATTAGAAACATTTTTCCAAGGAAGTGCAATAGAAGCAGTACAGATTGTAGAGACAGGGCTCACATAGCAGCTGCCTCACTCAGTAGCTGGGCAGCATGTTTGGAAGTGACTTAAACTCCCATTACTCAAGTTTCGTCAGTAAACCTGAGATCTTAAGACACACTCAGAGGATTGTTTGGAGGAATAAATTAGATAATATATGTAAAGTATCTAGAACAGCATCTGGCCAACAGCAGCCCTCAATAAACGCCTGTTCTTTTCCTCTCTCTCGGCCCACCTTCAAAGACTTGAGCATCTCCTCTCACCTTTGCGATGGTCATTCTGTCCCTGTTGTTGACATGTGGGGACGTGGCACACTGGGTGAGTGTGTGGTAACTGGGATTGGTGAAGTAATGGCTGTTAGCATTCCCACCGTTGCTGTGGGGAAGGGTTTCTGCAAGAACAGGGGAAGATGGTTAAGATGGCACGTTCCTCAGAATCTGTGTGAAGAGGAGGGAATCAAAGTAACAGAACGTCTGGACTGCCCCCATGTCACCAGCTGGGCAGAACCCCCTCCTGCCCAGCCTACTCAGCTAAGCTTCTAGAAGCAGCAGGCCTCTGCCTTCCTACCTGCCTCCTTGGAAGAGCATGGAAGTATTCACAGACAACTGCTCTTTGCTTTGGGGCTTGTACAAACTGGAAAGGCATCGTTGGAAGCTACTGCTGCTGTAACTTTTCTCTTTCTTTAAACAGTTGAGTTATCGACACAATAATTCTGCACTGAAAATGCACTACTATGTAAATCAGCTACTTTACGTATTCCTCAGAATCATTGTGTTTTTAAACACGTGACCAACCTGAAATCCTTCAGTAATTGCTCCACAATTAATGAAGATTTTAAGCTTTCGAATTCCTCAGTGTAAGTGGTTACTTCTTCTGATGATTTTGTCACTTATAATTTTTTTTCCTTTTATGAGCACTTGTGACAGAAAGGAAGATTCAAAAGAGCTTTCTTAAAGGACTGCCTCGGTTCTTGCTAATACCAAAAACTGTTCCTTACATAACTTGGTTCTCTTCAGCCTCCTGTGGACCCAGGGAGAGGCTGGAAGGCACCGTAGAAAGCACCCAAGGCCGGCGGCAGGAGACCTGGGCCACTGCCCCGACCTGCTCCACGATCTCGGCAAACTCATGACCCTGCCCTCCCCTCCCTCTCCACCATGACAAGAGCTTGGCATTGGCTGCCCACACAATCTCTTCTGGATCGAAAGCCCCCAAATCTAAAGCAACCACACAATGAACTCAATTTAAAAATCCTCCATAGATAACAAAACTATACCTCGACTATTGTTGCGACATAAAACACGTCTCTAGCAATTGATTCCTTTTCCAAACATACACTTCTCTCAAGGAGAGTTGACGGAAACAATGGATGGCACAGCCAAACACTCAGTTTCAAGGAACCAGGACCAAACTTAACTTTTCAAGGAGTAAAAAGCCCAGCAGGCCCCCGGCCGTACCTGAAAGGGTGTAATCTGCATTGACCACCCGCACAGCAGGGGTGTAGGTGACTGCTGGCATGCTGGATTCCTTGCCCTTCTGCTTGTGTCTATAGATAACGAACAGCGCCAGGAGGAAGAGAACAACTAGGACAAGAATGATGATGCCCGCGATGGCCCCGATCTGGTAAGAATCAGCAGGCAGAGCGGTGCTGGTGCGGCTTAAGCTGTTCAGATTTCCGACTATTATGACACCAGCTAGAGAAAGGAGAACAGAGACTTGAGATAGGATGACAGTGGCTGGATAAATGTCTGATCTGCACTGACGAAAACCTGCTGTGCTCAGGCCTGGTTATTTTCAGTTCATAAAATGTTAATTTGGAAACAGAGCAGGAAAGAGAAACAACCATTCCTCATTTGCAGAAATTGTTGCCTTATCCGTGCCCAGAGAATGGCTGCTTTAAGCCTCACAATGAGAGACAAGCCAGGCTCGTAGTGACACATGCCTATGGTCACAGCTACTTGAGAGGCTGAGGTGGCAGGATTGCTTGAGCCCAGGAATTCAAGGCCAGCCTGGGCAATATAGTGAGATCCTGTCTCTAAAAATAAAAATTAAATTAAAAGGAGGTAGGATTTCTTAAACCCAAAGATTTGACAATAGAGTTTGGGAGCATATTTCAGAATAAATACATAGGCTGGTGATTCATTTGGGGTAATAATTTATCTAATTTTTATTTTTCTTTACTTATGAGTTAGTACTGAGTTTACACAGAGCTAAATCCTAAATGTCCCAATTGCCTAACTTAATCTTATGTCACCCTTAGCATTTCTAAGAGTAATTTCCCTTGCAAGCAAGAATAACTCAATTATATAATCCAAGAACAGAATCTGCCTTATGCTAATGTCAATGGGTCTTTTACCTCAGCAGATACTGTTCTGTGCAAAGTTATTTTCCCTGACAGAAAGATTTGTCCTGATAAGACCCGATAACATCACCCTAAAACCTTACTCATTAAATTCCAAATTCAGCTTTACGTGGTACTTCCCTGTGGTCCATCAGGTGAGGCCTCTACAGGCAGAGACTGAAAATCGAGAAATCTGGCATCTAAAAAAATTGACCCAGGTACTCTGCACCTTCCCTTAAGCGCTTAGGCTGAAGTTTTACCTTCCGTAAATGAGGAAACTGGCCTCCATGTAGCTGCTTCCAGCTCAAGTAAATGTTCCTATGGTTTTACAATTGTAAATGCGAGAGGACCTTCTTATAAAACAGTCTGTCCCGAAACACAGACCACCAAGGCCAACAGAGAGATTACAAAGTATTTGTAATAACGATGTGATCATGAAGTGTAACATCCCATCGTTGTGACAGTCAAAGGTAAATCACAAGCATGTAAAAGTGATTTTATGAAAGAAATTAAGTGTAAATACTTCCACCATCTACAGTTTAAGATGACTCCACCTACAACCCTGCAGAGATTTTCTAAAGCCTTTTACAGCCCATTTGCGGACTGCCTACCAGAGAGTACACATGCAGTGCTGAGGCTGTCTGCAAGGCATGCTTCAGAACCATCAGAAGCACCTTCTCAAAAGTCCCATCCACCCCAGAATCAAGATGGTCCAAATGGAACTATACATGTGAGATAAATATTCCCAAGTGATTATGATATATACCCTAGTTAAAAACCATGGAAATAAGTTTCTTAAAAAGTTAAACATATGCCTACCATATGACCCAATCATTCTACTCCTAGGTATTTACTCAAGAGAATGGAAGCACATGCCTATACAAAGACGCAATTCACTATTGTTCATAAGTAGCTTTATCTGTACTAGTCAAAAACTGGAAACGATTGAAATGTCCATCAACACATGAATGGGTAAACAAATTATGGTATATCCATAAAACAGAATCCTGAATGAAAAGAACTGAACTATTGATACATGCAGAAGCATGGTTCACTTTCAAAATAATTATGCTGAGTAAACAAATCAAAACCAAAAAAGAGTACAGTGTGATTCCATTTATATGAAACTCTAGATGATTATCTCTATATAGCAAAGTAATCTACAGTGAGAGAAAGTAGATGAGTGATTGCCTGGGGCATAAGGGGTGGCGGTAGCAGGGAGGGGCATGAGAAAACTTACAGGGTGATGGACATTGTCTTTATTATGGTATACACATATTTCAGATTTTATCAAATTGTGTATTTTAAAATAGGTGTGGGTTTTATATGTCAATTATACCTCAATAAATCTGAAAAAATCATAGGTCCAGTAGAAAGTTCATGAGCTTTGGAATAAGAAAAGCCAGCATAAAAGCTGTGACATATTCTATACATCAGCTCTGTGACCTTGGGGAGATTACACCTCTCTAGGCTTTAATTCCTTTATCTTGAGGACAGCAACAATAAAGCATCCATCTGGAAACTGAATAAAGAAACAGGTGTGCCGTGCAGAACTGTGATGAGGATTACGTTCAACAACGTCGGTATAAGTACTTAACGTTGGCCAGCACATGGTGGTCACCCAACGAGAGGCAGTCGTCGTCATTTGCTGGTACCTTTACCTTGGTCACATCGCGCGCCCTTCCATCCTGGACTGCAGTAACAGGTCCCGGTGATGTGATCGCAGGTGGAATTGTTCAGACAGTCACATATCTGGCGACAGCCATAGCCATATGTTCCCGCAGGGCACTCTGGAGGAGGAGAGGAAGTTAGTCTGTCTCCCCAGCTTTGGGAATCTGGAGCAAGGCTGTCTCTTACTGCAGGACCCTGCACTTCTGGAGGTGAGCCCTTTGGGGCTTCTGTTCAGGCGGACTTACGCCAGACAGGACGTCCCGGGCTGGAGAGCATTCCCTGCATCGTGGTGGGACTCACCGTCCAGGCTGCACAGGGCTGGAGAGGGAGCTGCTCACCGTTACATGGGATCATACTGTTCCCCTGGCACTTTCGGCTGCTATTAATACATACCCTCCTCCCCCACGTGTGTATGGGGAATCTGTGGAATGTCAGGGCATTTTGAGATGACTCCACCAGGCAAAACTGTGGGCTGGAAGGGGCCTAGACTGAGAAGTATAAACTAGAGATGCTTCCTTGAGAACATGTATATTTTACTGTAGACTTAGTGATCTTTGCAAAGGAACATTCTCACTTGGATTGGCTGAGAGTAGGAAAAGGGAGAGGGCAAATTTTGTTCATTTTCTAGGTAAGAACTTCATTTGCCATGGAATGGTTTAAACTTCAGATTTGCAAGTTGAAGTCCCAGAGACTAACATAGTGGGATTCTTATGATGCAGTCTTAATAAGAGTTGGGCATGAATTTCAAAGAATAGTACAGGCATGTTAAATCTAAAAATCTTCACAACAAAATACTGATGTTCTTTGTAAAGTAAGCAGCAGGGGGCAATATGCTATTATTATCAGAGTTCTCTGTCGAACACAGGGTTTCTGTTTACAAATGAGCATTGGGAGAAGTCTCCAAAAATAGGGACATTTTAATTTGATGTTCAGAGTAATCATGGAAACACTTAAAAGGTTTTTATTTAATGAGACTTTAACCAGTCATCCGCCATTCAAGTGAAAGTCAGTTTAGAGCCTAGTCTGGTCTTCACGTGTATGTTTAGACGTTTATACCCATACGCACACTATTTATTTATTTATGTATTTACACAATGAGGGGCGTGACTCAGTATCTGTTTCATGCTTAGATGAAACAGCAATGCAAAACTAAAATTGGGCCATCTCTGTCTGGAGCTGATTTCTCAATGCCGCTTTTGCTGCATTTGCTAGAGGGAGGATATGCAAAGACATGCTAGGGTTTAGCACGGGAGCTGGAGGCACCCTGGCTGCCCAGTGGCTCCACGAGGTGCTGGTGGAGAGCAGCAGGCAGGGACGCTTCGCTGCCAAAGCCCTGCAGTGCCGGTCAAGCTTTCCAGGCCACGCTGCTCCTGCAGCCACAGTGGCTGATCCAAGAGTGCAGTCTCGGTGAGTGGGAATCGTTCTGCACCTTTTCCTGCCTCAAAGGGTTTGACCATAAGAGAGTGAGCACCATACAGCCCTAAGCCCTTATTTATTTACCTTGAATACTGAATGAAAGTCACAGAGGAAAGGAATGATAAACTAACTTGAAATATTCGGTTTAAGACTAATGTTCTTATAAGCCTGAGAGCAGACGCATAGCTGGTGGGCTGGAAATGGAAACACAAGGATGAGTCGTTCCAACAGAGCATATTCTCTCTGAGCAAGAGTTTTAAAAACAAAAAAAAATTTTTTTAAAGGCAATATGCTGTCTTGAGGTTGTTAAAACTTAGATGAGAACTGATTAGTGGAAACAGCGCAAAAGTACTATCTGGAGAAAGCTGTCAAAGGGTGGCAACGTTCGCAGGGACTTGTTGCCTCACCAGCAACGGGGACCGGCCCTGGGTCCCCAGCCCTCCTCCCCCCATAATGCACTGGCCTCCGCATGAGACCCGGGTCCCGCCTCTGCCATGAAGAAAGCTTGGGCCGGGCGCAGTGGCTCACGCCTGTAATCCTACCTCTCTGGGAGGCCGAGGCAGGCGGATTGCTCAAGGTCAGGAGTTCGAGACCAGCCTGAGCAAGAGCGAGACCCCGTCTCTACTAAAATTAGAAAGAAATTAATTGGACAACTAAAAATATATAGAAAAAATTAGCCAGGCATGGTGGCACATGCCTGTAGTCCCAGCTACTCGGGAGGCTGAGGCAGGAGGATCGCTTGAGCCCAGGAGTCTGAGGTTGCTGTGAGCTAGGCTGACGCCACGGCACTCTAGCCCGGGCAACACAGTGAGACTCTGTCTCAAAAAAAAAAAAAAAAAAGAAAGCTTGACTGGCTCTTTTAAAGCTCTGCGCAGCCATCCAAACACAAGAAGGAGAGGAACAGAGCGGCAGAAAGAACAAGAACGGAGACGCGAATTCTGTCTGCAGCCTGTCGTCACGCCTCCTCCAGGCAGAGCGCTGGGTGGTGGCTCAGGAGAACTGCCAGGGGCGGGCAGCCAGCGTCCCAGGGGGCCAGTCTCTGGGAGGAGAAGTCAATGGTGCCATCAGCCCAAACCAGCCAGCAGCTCAAACAACTTAAAAGTTGCGAATTCTGCCTTACTACTTGCAGGCATCTAGAGCAACGGTGGCGGAGGAGAAGGCGTACTCACTCTGCTCGCAGTGCCTCCCCATGAACCCCGTGCGGCAGGTGCACTGCCCGGAGATGTGGTCGCAGTCGGCTCCGTTTTGACACTGGCATATCAGCGCACAGTCCTTGCCGTAAAACCCCAGAGGACATCCTGCGTGAGGAGGGAGGACAGCGGGAGTCAAGAGGCTGCTGGGGAGAAGTGCAGCTCGTGCCTCCAACACGTCTGCGTTTAAACTTGCAGGATGCTGAGCCGTTAGGGAATGAAGACAGCAGGCCATGTCTCAGCTTGTCACGGGGCTTCTTTGACGGCCCAAGTCGGGGCTCTTGCGAGGAGGTTGTAACTCACAAGCAGGAGGCAGAAGAGTTCCGCACCTGTCCTTGTAACCATCACTGGGACCCCTAAAGGCCAGACGAGCGTCTCCTAACAAAGCACCCCTTCAAGCCCAGAAGGATGGGGCACTTCCTTTCATTCTTTCACTCAACGACTAGAATCCTAGACTCAAATTCCATGGGCTGAAATGAGTACTTTATATTAAAATTAGCTGCATGCTTTTGCTTGCAGTACAGAACGTCTCCAACGCTGCTACTAGCCTTGTCCGCTGTATCTGTTATTAACTTAGACAATATCACCTTCATCGAAGATGTGTGGTAGAATGCTTAACTTAAAAAAAACCAACTGTACTTTGCAGGTACTTTGTAAAAAGCAATAAGCCTTCCTACTGCTGCACAATTTCCAAGGCTTAAGGCACTGGGACTCTTGGGCTCAGGACATCCACCCACAAGCTCCATTGGCTGGCACGCGCTGGCAGCCGCCCTGCAAGAGTGTTTCCGGGCTCTCTGGCATAATGAAAGCTTCAATGCAGGCTGATTCGATGGTTTTTCCAAATATTCCATGTGCTTTTTATTGTCCTATTTTCTTATGGTGAGGTTGAATAACGGCCCAGCGTCTAAGCAGAGGCAGCACACAGACACCTGGATGCGATGAGACCCTCAGCCTCACGCACACTTGTTTAGCGCCTACTCTGTGCCGGATTCTTGTCACGTGTCCTCTTACTCAATCTTTACAGCAGCACAGAAGTGCAGGGATGGATATTCTCATCCTGCAGATAGTAACAAAGCCCAGAGTGCCCTGAGTCACATGGCTACCAAATGGAAGGACGGCAGGGCCGTGATACAAACCCAGGCAGGTCTGGCTCCAGACCCCATGTAGTCACCAGAATGTCATGCTACTTCCACTTAAAAAAGGTCCTCTATTTGAAGCAGGTCCTAATTTTAGAATTATAAATAATATCTTGTAAGTACTCTTCTCTAAGGAGTTAAAAATCCTTATAGATATTCAATCTCTGCAGAATGTTTTTGGGCTAACCTCTTTCCTTGCCAATTTTCCCTTTCAAATCTTGGTTCAAGGTCTACACTCCCTTCTAGAAAGTCTCAAAAGACTTATTCAGCCTATTCTCTAATTATGTGCTCTAATTAGTATTAAAAAGAATTGCCTAATTTCTGACCCATCTTTCCTCCTCAGCTCATTGCTATAATTCTAATTGTACATTATTATTAATACTAATCATAATACATGCCCTCCTGTCTTGTCTCCTTTATTCAATGGAAGGCAAGAGGGCAGAGAATGATCTTTTTTCCCAATGATGCTTGGTTTTGGAGTACTTTTCAAATTATATCCTATGATGCTAAAAACCTCATGGAAGAAGACATGGTTAGGACACTGTGGGATACAAAATGGAAAAAAGAACCATGGTTCTCAAAGCATGGTCCTCAGCTGGCATTACCACCAGTTGATAGAATGGAAATTCTCAGGTGCCAACCCAGGCCTACTAAATCAGACATTCTGAGGGTGGGGGCAGCACTCCGTACTCACCCAATCCTCCAAGTGATTCTGAGGCTCATTACCTTTGAGAATCACTGAACGCCATCTTTTCCAACAGCACATATTAAGTCAGGCAGTAAGGCTTGTTGTCTTCGCTACCTTTCTAACCTCTATCCTTTATCCTAACCTTGTGCTGTGAGAATAAGTTATAGGGAGTTTGATCCATGTGAATAGGGTCTGGTTAAAAGAGGGAAGAGAGAAAAACTGCGTATCACTGCACAGCATTGCTCTTCCTCAGTGTCCTGATGTAACCTAGAACAGAATTCTCGGAGCATGGTAGCTCTCAACCACGTAGAGACATGTAGTCTGAGGTCACTGGGTAGATGAAGCACTCCAATGCCAGGGGCGTCGGCGAGCCCAGACTGTACATGCAAAGGGGGAGGCTGTATCTTCCTTGGGGGTGGGGGACCCCCTTGCTGACCTCAGAAGGCTTGTCACTTACTCTGAGTGCAGTAGAGCCCCGTCCAGCCAGGAGTGCATTTACACTCTCCGTCATAGGCGCTGCAGAAGGCTCCATTGTGGCAGTTGCACGTGTGGATGCAGTTCGGGCCCCAGTGGGCAGGTGGACATGCTGAAACCATAAAGGTGGAGAGGTCGTTAGAGTTCTGGGGCCAGTACCGAGTAGAGGAGATTCCATCCACCCCCACACAGCTCCTGAGTGTAAGAGGTTAGCAGCGTAACCGAGGACTAAGAAAGCATACTGCTGCGAATTCTGCTCCGAAGCCCAGAGGGCAGGGCTGACCTCGGCAATGCCCGTCATTACCGACATACGCATTCACGCACAAGTGCAGAGTGAGGCAGGTGGAGAAAACTCGGCTCAGCTTTACAGACTCAGTTACCAAACGCACACACACTCAACACCTACTGTGTGCACCACGCTGTCCCAGGCACGAGGGAGATAGCAGAGGACAAGACAAAGTCCAAACCACCCTCTGGAAGTTGTATTTTAGCTGGGGAGTCAGGCAAAGCAAGCAACCAACCAACTGAAAAAACAATGGTGGTGAGTGCTACGAGAAAACTGAGACGAGGAGGACAAGAATGATGGGAGCCACTCCTGAAGGAAGGCCTCTCTGAGGAGAGGACGTTCGAGCAGAGATCAGATGGGGAAACGATTTGACTCAAGAGAGATTAAGGGACCCAAGGTCACGTAGCTCATGTCTCTGATTTCTAAACCCTACACTCACTCTACTCCAGAGTCGTCACTTTAGGCTCCTTTTAAATGGCAAGGTTCCCAGCTGTTTATTCCTAAACACTCTTACTTGGAAGAAGTAGCAAATAATAAAAACTAAATCATTAGGGGTCACTGCCAGTCAAAAAGCAAGCAGAAAGTCAGATAAAGTATCTGTGAAATAATAATGTAAGGTCATGGGGTGAAATAATTTGATTTGCAAACAAATGTTTTTCATTCATACTAATGCTTCAGAAACATAATTGCATAAAAGGAGGACCACCTGTAATTTCTGTAAGGATACCCAGTAGGGAATGTGGACCAACACAAACAATAAATAATAAATCTGAAGTAATTTAAAAAATGAAAAAAACTATCTTTCATAATTGTGCATACTATTTTGCCCAAAAGCAAGGGAAAAATGATGGTTGACACTCAAGGTCTAGAATGAACATCAGAATAAATTTTCTAAGTACACACATGTACTCACCATCAAATTGGTATTAACTGATCAACACCTAAGTGCACATATAGGAATAACATTCATTGGGTGTCAGGCACGTGGGAGGGGGGAGGAGGGGACGGTATATTCACAGCTAACGGGCGCAATGCACACCATCTGGGGGATGGACACTTGAAGCTCTGACGCGGGAGGGGGGGACACGGGCAATATACATAACCTAAACATTCGTACCCCCATAATATGCTGAAATTTAAAAAAATAAATAATAAATAAATAGTTTGGTTTTCCCTCAAAGTTCCTTTCCCTGCCATTAGCCTCAACTGTTACTTTTTCCCTCCCTTGCATAGACCCTAAACGCTCCCCCCTCGGCTGTTTTGATTATTTCAGTTTTGTGCAAACTCCACTTAGCAATACAAATGCCCTATCTTTAGTAGAGGAGCAACTGTCTGTTAGAAACTTTAGTGTCTAAAACAAAAAAATTTTTTTTCTAAGTACAACACCCTCATTTTATAGATGAAAAAGCTAAAGTCCCAAAAAAGTTAATAGTGACTTGTCCAAGGTCACATAGACTAATTTGTTATTTGTTAGATAAATATAGCATCTCTCTTTAAGGCCACGGCAAGACTCAGGGTGAAAACAACTGAAGCGTCCAGCCCATGCGATGCTGGATGGAGCACTCTTTACCTGAAACAATGCAGTCCTCAGATGATACTTAACAAACTTTTGTAAACCCTATACCTTAAAAATAATATATTTTTCTAAGGTGACCCACTCGCATTAGGCTAACTCCTTTTATTGGTTATGATCAGAGAATGGGACTAAAGATCCTCCAACTTTTATATTCCCAAAAGGTAAAATGTAGACCATGGGGCTTTAAAAAATCATTTTGCCAAGGACACCAGCCCCTTTAAATGTACCCGTTTAATTTTTCAAACTCTCCGCTTTCACTATGAAGGGTTTTTTTCTCTTTTTAAACAAAACACAATCAGCCAAGAAGAAATATTAAGATGGTTCCACAGTGTCCATAAGGGAATCAGTGAAATCAATGATTCCCAAGAGAAGCAAAGCCTTTTGCCAAATAAATCAGCTTCCTCTGCAGTGATTATGGGGGCAGGCAACACTATAGTCTCCATTCATACTGGTGTTCCCATTTTTGTTCCTTCTAGCACATTCCTCTTCCAAATGAGGAAGTGACCAACTTCCAAAATAAAGAGTACTTTAAAAAGGAGCAAAATAAATCAATCATTTTATGACAATAATATTGGGCCTTTTTTTCTCCCCAAACCCTGCCTTGAGTATCTATTTCTCAATCTGTCCACATGACAGCCGAGGCCAGAGTCCTTGCAAGACATGTAGATTTAAACAGGCTGTGGTTACTTCTGAGTGGTGCCCCCAGAACAGAGTGAAACACACAGCAAGAAATGATATCTAATAAGACTTCTTTCACCAAAAAGTTATACTTTCAAGATCTATTGGCTTTGATTGCTTATTCTTCACAAATGAGGTACAGCCTGAACCATTCAAGAGAAAAAAATAACATTTTTTCAAGAAAAAAAAATAACATTCAGAAAAAAATCTTCAAGCTAAAATATATTGCTCATCAATTAACATTTTCAGGTTGATTATAACAGTAAAGTTTGAATTAAATGACCAACAAACCACCATGTGAAATCAGTACTGTCATTCTTTGATTTCTCTTATGTACATAATGGGTGAATTCAATGTAAACTCAGTATGTGCCATGAAATGAGTGGAACCAGATTATCCCTGTCCATATGCTATTCCTTGGTCAAAAGGTGAATACTTTTAGAAGTTGCACTGACCTGTTTCAAAGCATTAGCCAATGACTTATGTTCAATGTTATCTTTTCATGACATGAGTAACCTAAAGTCATCTATATAGTCCCCGTAGGGTCACACGACTCCTATCTGCAATCCAGTGGTGGAGGTGAGCTTGTGCACTGCAGGTAGGTGGCTGGCCTTCGTAGGACCCCATTGGTTTCTAAGGCTTACACCATTTAAATTCTACTTTTTCATTTCTCCATAATTAACTCTCCAGAGAAACACAAACAAACAGATAGACTTCTAAATACAGCTATTTTTGTTTTAATTCAATGGATGGTGAGACACTGAAAAGTGAATAAGCCACATGTTACATATTTAAGCTCTTTCCAAGACATGATTTGGACTGAAATATAGGACCACTGTACAGAGCTCTTAAAAAAAATGGAATTTAAAAACTAGAATGCAATTAGTTAGATATTAATCTAATTAGTCAGATATTCTTTCTTGATTATATAAACACACTTCAATCCTAAATAATTTGAAAACAAACAAATAAGAACAGTTGATAAATTGTTCACGAACTTACGCTGAGAGCAGTCACTGCCGATCCAACCCGGGTAACACTGACAAGATCTGTCGATGGGGTTACAGGTCCCATTGTTGGTGCAGGTACAAATTCCTGCACAGTTTTTCCCAAATCTGCCACTGGGACACACTGTGAATAAGCTACAGGTCAGTAACTCACAGTCACAGCCCATCTCACAGAACCCCAGATCCTTAGCACAGGAAATGACTTTAAAGGTCACCAACCCGGCTGCTCATTTAGTAGCTGTCTCTGCTCAGCAGCATCCCTCATCTTGAATGGGCTCGTTTTTACAAATACATGAAGCCAGAGATCCTCATTAAAGCATCCCAAACCAGGAGGCATCATCACACTTTTAGAAATCTGACTTCACGGCTTCTTGCTCAGGGAGTCAAAATCCTTCCTCCTATTGATTTTTCACGGGAGGATATTTCCTATTACAGCTGAAGAGTAGCACAGCTCAGAGAATAGAGAGGTTTTGCTGGAGTGGCAAGTCAGCTTTTCCAAAGCTCAGAGCCCTATTTCAGAAGCTGCAGACACAGCACACCAGAAGGCATCGATGGCTGATATCAGGCTGAAAAACGTGTCCTTTGGGAAGCCGGGAGGAGGCCTGAGGACAGACCTGGGTGGGGCTGTCAATCACCAGCGCACCCGTCCAGCACGCCGTGCTCTTACCTTCATTGCAGAGCGCGCCCGTGAAGCCAGGCAAGCAGTCGCACAGGCCCGTGATGTGGTGGCAGGGCCCACTGCTGTGAACACACTGCGGGCACGTCTGGCTGCAGCGATGCCCGTAAAAACCAGGGGAACAGACTGAAAATAGAAGGGAAACCGACTGTTGCCTTTCTGAGGTGCATTTCTCTCGCACTCCACATCAGGATCTAGTTAAAGTTTTGGAGGGAAAGAAAAAAACTTAAAAAAAAAAAGATACTGAGAATTCTCCAAGTATAAAACAAGAAGGAAAAAAGGAACAAGGGCACTCTTTAATAAGGAAAAGAAGGCACTAAACTATGAATTCCTTGAGGGCAAGTAAATGTCTTAGTCCTTTTAATTTTCTCACTGAAGGCCCCAAGTAGCTGAAGGCTTGGCATAGAGCAGGAACTCAAAGAATAAAGAGAAGAAAAAAATAAAATTCTAAATACTATTAATAATAAGTCCTAAATAAGTACTCTTGAACCATTTGTTGATCCTTTATTCTTTAAGAGTCATTACTGGCAATAAATAGACCTACAGTCAAAATTAGAAGATTTTTTCCTCCTCAAAATGGTCCAAGTTAATGATTACAATCAAAAAGTGATTAAGCAAAATGTCATATACTTAAGTTCTTCCCAAGATATTATTTGCATTTAAATCTAGGATAACTGCATAGTGTTCTCAATGGGAAAAAGGCAATTTAAAAAATTAGAATAGTGTATCTTATAATTAGTCATATTTTTTTTCTTGATTACATTTG
The DNA here is from genome assembly GCF_000956105.1 of Propithecus coquereli. NCBI lineage: Eukaryota > Metazoa > Chordata > Mammalia > Primates > Indriidae > Propithecus > Propithecus coquereli. Next base: position 212,231 of record NW_012147634.1, on the reverse strand, counting down.
CTGAAAGATTTAGTAAAATCTTATGGACCATTTCCTAACTCAAAAATTCTATCGACCAATGTCAACAGTCCCTATTTTTAACTTTGCAATTCTGTTTTCCCCATGGCATTGACTTTAAGACTACTAGCAGGATGTACTATTTGCCTCAAGGTTTGGCTGATGTTGACTTCTGCTAATTGAGGTAAGGCCAATGCCAAATAACTGAATAAAATATTTACAGGTCAATGAATTTCTGGAACACCATTTGCAAGCTTTCAGGAAAGATCAAGAAACATATCTTGATGGTGGTGCCAACAAGACAATGAAATCATTACTGAGAAGAAATGGTTAAAGCCCCATTTGTTAAGTTAGTTCTGAAGGTTGGGGGGAAAAAGTTCCTGGGGAAGTGCTATCGAGGACAGTTCTGCAAAGGACAGATGAACTATTGTTCTCTCTTCTGCTCTCAACTGCAACAGAGCGTCACTATCAGCGGAGGGGTGGGACGCGGATCATTATTCCGTACATGACACCTGGGAAGGGAAGATGTAAATGACCGTCTAATGAGACACTTACTTCTCTGACAAGTGGTGCCTCGGAACCCTGGTGCACACTCGCAGATGCCGTCATCGGGGGAGCACGAAGCGCCGTTTTTACAGTAGCAGGGCAGGGAGCAGTTGGGACCCCAGCGTCCCTCAGCGCACACGCTGTCACAGTGGACACCTGAAACAACGTACATGGGTGAGGCGGAGTGAGAGGCAGTGTGGGGCTTTGGCAGATGCTAACTCAAAGATGAGAACTAAGCTCACAGCACCAAAACTGAGTACCATGGGCAGCAGGTTTAAAGTCCAGTTATCATCTTACATGCATCAATACACAGTATCATCAAAGCATTAAAATAATACCCAGAGCTATTTTCTATGGAGTCATGAAGAAGGAATAACACACACACAAAAAGAAGGAAAAACACACAAAAAAATCAAAATATTGATTTTTCTTCTTTAGGTGAAGGAGCAGAGGAGAAACCCAAGGGTTCTGTCTATTGAAAGCAAAATTTATCAAAAATATTATACCTTTTAGCCCTCAGTGACTTCCTTCTCCCTTCATTTTTTGTTCTCACAGAGAAATAAAGTATAAGATGATAAGGCAAAATACAAAGTGGTTAAATTGCTTTACATAAAGAAAACTCTCCCCTGGAGTAAACAAATAAATATAATCTTAAAATATTTTGAGGATACAGTGCACAAAACAAAAGATGCACTAACATGTGCCACCAACTGCTCCTTAAAAATTTAATCTGACATTGGGCAGATACAGGCAGAGTCTCACAACTGACGTTATTTATAGCTGTTGTCTAAGCCATTGATTATTACGAAACTGTATGTAGGTGTTCAACTCTCATTTTGAACTCTGAGAAACTTTAGAATCAGTCATGAATGAATAAACAAATGCCTAAAGAAAACATATAGAAAAATCAAGGTTGCAAATATAAAAATAAAGCCAGGTTTTATTTGAGATGAATGGAAGTCTCTTCTGTAAATTTGTATTTGAAATACAATAGGGGCCTCTTTCTTGCAAGTCGGAATTCTTCCCAACTCAAAGACATGCTCTTTGCATTGAAAGGCAGTGAGTTACATAATTAGTAGTGAACTGGCAACTGCTGGCCTCAGACCAAATGAAAACACGTTGAGAACAAGCACACACACCCTCCGGGATTCCAGAACACTAACAACCAGCCAGCACCAGGAATGCTGAGAAGGCCATGTTTTGTACTATAGTTTTTGCTTCTAAAGTGATTAGGAGAAAAGTCACCACAGCCCGAACCTTAAAATGGAAGCAGCGAAGCAGCCCCAGACTATGACATGGATGTTGCTAATTGGTATGCAGCCATTTCCGCTAAACAGTAATTCTCCATTTTTTGCTGTTCCTGGTTTTTTTCCTTCTGAAAGTCTCCCACATGGTAAAGGCTGTTAAGTAGGCATGAAAGCATGCAGACCTCATTGTGTCTCGCTTGAACCAACAATAGACTTTTATTTCAGCTTGGCCCACTGGCAGAAGAAAGGAGACCAGATCTGTTTATAAAGCCGATTGGGGTTTAGATGTTCCCTATAGAATAAAATATGGAATTTAGGCCTACTGCTATTTTTATTCTTGCATTCACAAATATATGATCTTTTTTTTTTTCAAATCTCTTTTGAAAAACTGAGATAAAATTGCAAACTCTTCCCTCCCCAAATGTGATAAACCAACCACAGAATCTTTTCTGCTATTTTTACTCGCACCTATACTGGACAAAAGAATCAAATGTTAAACAGTAAATCGCTTTAAAAGGAGGCTACAAACCTAAACTTTGTTTTGTGAATTTAAAGAAGTACTAACAAGGGCTACCTGCTGCAGGCTTCAGTCCCCATTCAAATCCAGGACCTCAGCACCGACTGCCAGCCAGGGCTCCTGTTGAACAGTGGCTAAGACGGGACACCTGATTCATAGACTCAGGCAAACCAGGGCATGTTGGTCTGCAGCCATCAAGGCAAATCCCAGTGAGGATTCTGAAGAAGTGGAAGCTGAATAATTATCTGGTTAATCTGATTGACAGCCATCCTGAAAATTAGTTCTGATTTTTGTGGGACTTGGGGAGGGTAAGATTCAGCCACTCATGGTGATTTGGTTTATCAGCTACTTGCCAAATCACTACTTCACATTACGTTTAATGAATTCAATTAGGATGAAATTGGGTACACTTTAGATCAAAAGTATATGCTGGTTTTTTTTTTTTTTACATTATAGGTTATCACAATTTATGTATAGCTCAGCATATCCTCAATCAGAGCATGTTACGAAAAATGACTACAGGCCAGATGGGCAGATCTGAATAAAAAGATCCTTTATTTCATATTTGATTTGTCTTTGCTTAAGAGGTTTGTCCAGCAGGTTAGCATAACATCAGTCACAATCAACTTTATCAAGGTAATGTTCATGTAAGTAATAAGACCCATGATATAGTGAGGAGATCCGTTGCAGGGATGAGCTTGTTGCACATGATTTACCCATCATTTCATTTCCAGAGAATCACAGGGAATTCTACAGATCATCTATCAACCTACTGTCTCCAATCATATAAGCATATTTCAACAGAATCAAGTTTGCTCGTAAATAACTTTTATTTTAGAATTGCAAAGAAATCTTTCCTTTGAATTTAAATTATAAAACTTCTATTAGCAACCCTATCTTAAAAATTCAAGCCCTTTTCTTTTATTCTATCATCAGCAAAAATGAGCCATCATTTTACAGATATTAATGCATAATCTACTTGAAGACAAACATCAGTGTGCCTCAGTCAGGGGGCAACTCCAGGGGCAAAGTGTGAAGCTGTCTTTCTCTCCTATTGCTGCTCCTCCCCTTCAGACCCTCTGTGCCCTTCTGTTATCTTCCCCTTCATCTTACAGTCAGGAAACGACAAGGTAAATTTATTATTCGGAGGTGTGCTTTCTCTGGAGAATATTAATATTTTAAGAGAGCACATATTTTAAGAGCCTAAGAAATCAGTATCTAATAGATTTTCAGGCACTGAGGATCATGGAGGGAGCACTGTGTAAGTGTCCTTCTAAGTTCACCAGGCATAGGCTGCCGCTGTGACCGCCATGTAAGGACGACCCTGCAATGAAACGCTATCCAGGACAAAGAGCTGTAAGTTTGCTTTAACCATTTTTTTGACTGTGTGTGTGTGTGTGTGTGTGTGTGTGTGTGTGTGTGTATGTGTGTGTGTGTTATTCCTTAATTATTTCTGCTGATCTCATCTTATTCTTTGCCAGCTTTGCTTGAGTCCTACAAGCTATCTTTTTGTTTTCTTGTTTGTCAAAGACAGAAAAGAGAATTTAACTCAAATACATTCCAGGGATCTGGCCAGCTGCTGGCTTGCTGATAAGTTCTCTAAGAAAGGTGATAATGATCACAGACGAGGCACACCCATCTCTGGGGATCTTGATAAGTCAAGGAGGTAGAGGGAAAAGGGAGAGGGTTCCAGGCTGGAGACAGGGCTCAGAGGCCCAAAGAAGTCTGTGTTTATCCTTCAGGCAGGGCAAGTGTTGGGTACAGCGGAAACTCAGGGGCTGGGAGGAGCAGGTGAGGCATCTGGGCGGCCAAGCAGCGGCCATGTTGAGAAGGGCCAAGAAGACCATGCTGTGGAGTGGGAACCTCCTCTTGGTGTCAACAGGGACCAAATGAACAATTTTTAAGAAGAAGGGAACATAATTAAACTTGAGTTTTATAGGAAAAGCAGAAGGTGGTTTGAAGATGGTGAGTCTGGAAGAAAGAAGACCTGTCAGGTGGCTGTTTTAGGTTTCCCAGGTGAAAAATGATAAAAATGACAAGGCATTGAACTAAATCAATGACAGCTGGGATGCAGGGGCAGATGAATCTTGGAGAGATACGCAAGAAAATGCAGATGAAGGATCCCCTCCCCACACCCCACCCAAGGAAATTAATTAATCTGGTAGCTCCATGAGGGAGAAACAGTGCCTGTTTGTGCCACCACAGTGCCTAGTACATGGAAGGTGTTAAATAAATATTTGCTGAGTGAATCAATAAGCACAGTTCCTCTTTTCTACATGATATTCAGGACTACTCTCCAACTGGATGGAGCAACCATATCATTCTTTGCTTCCCTGGAGAAGTCTTCACTCAAGCCAGGAAGCCCAACATATGTACAGTTTGTGTGCTTAAAATGGCGACCCTTCCCTGCTAAGGGGCTGGGGATGTCTGCCTTGCTTGTTTTTGAGAAGATATACCTTCAGGAGTCAGGTCTGTGTTTTTTAATGTTGGCCCAGATTATACAGCAATAGACGAATTCAGAGACATCTTGAGAAAATTCCTTTGGAATATTTACCAAAAAACAAATAAAAGGCTTAATACTAATTACTCCAGGAAATAACTTCCTAAAATACTTGGAAGAAGGGGCAAAATGGGTAGGCGGCAGCTTTAAATTTGCAGCAGTCTCTGGTTCAGTGGAAGCATTTTTTTCTGATAAATGTTCTAATGCTGATAAGGAGATCTGTGAGGACTGTTTTTGCCAGGACTGAGGACAAAGAGCTCTTTGATAGCCTTCACAAGTTGCTAGGCAATGGCTGAATGATCGTGATAAACTTCAGCTAAGCAGCTCTAAAGAAATGTTCGTGAATTTAATGCCTGATGCATTATGCCAGCGGCCTAAATGCGAAATCAGCATTCACAGGGCATTTGTGATCGCATGAATGCAGTAAATAAATCATCCGGGGTGTCATTATTTCCCTTCTCAGAAATATAACCCCAAATCCTTGTCTTGTTTAATTGCTTGTATTCCTTATGCCAGTATTGCAATATTTGGGGCGTTAGTGAATGAAGGAAATTATTTCGATTCAATGTCTTGTTCCTGGGCAACAAGCTATTAAACATATATTAGAGCTGTTAATAATAATTGAGCTCGGTGATCAAAAGGGGGAGGAATTATAGTAGTTAGTTATAACACTTTTTCTGCTTTTCTAATACTCTGCCCAACAAAGCAGCAGCACAGTGTGGTGCAGTGTAGAGAATTTAGTCACTGGTGTATCCATCTGTTGCTAGCGTGTCTGTCCTGGTGGAACGTGAGCTTCTGCAGGATGGGAGTTGGCACCGCTTTACGGCTGTGTTCCCTGCACCCAAGCACTATGGCTTCACAGAATTTGGAGACACTGGACAAATGGTTGTTAGATCAAATCTTTCTATATGGATACTATAGATTTTACAGATCCATTAAAAGAGAATCTGCTTTGTATAGGTAACCAAGTTGAAAAAAGTCTTGATAAGTCACATAAATCAGAGATGTTTGCATCTGCAGTCATAAGACAAAAGTACTGGGGAGCATGCATGGTCTGCCTTAGTCCAGACCTGGATGAAAGCAAACAGAAAGGACCGCTAGGCACACTGAGAGACCTGGGAGCTTTGGCTTTTTCTGCAGCTTTTCTGTTGGGAAAATGAGTGCTCCTCCACCCTCACTTCAGGAGCCCAGCCTTCTGCTTTTATATGAGCCCTTCCCCCAAGACTACACAGACACACATACAGACTCTGCAGACACACTCTCCCTCCTCGATACCCCAAAGGGTCAGATAGTGAGTCATTCGCACATGTGGCTGATTGTATACATACATGTTCACGAAACGCATTTGACTGAAGTTATTACCTTCAATTTGGATTTGCACTTATACGTCACTGGACAAAGGAAGCAGGTCTCTCCTTATTATGACATTCAGGTGTCACTTAGCTGCATGAGAGATCTCTTTGGGACAGATTAGTTCCTGAAGCAGCAGTTCCTTACCCAGCTAGTCGAACTGGGTTGTTTGGGGAAATGTGAAAAGGAGGGCTCACCTCGTGGAGAGGAGCTGAGGCCACTGCAGGCCGTTCGCTTGCCGGGAAGAGTGAAGAAGCTGGAATGTTCTCGCCAACTCGCCCTCAGGGCTCCTCTATCCGATTCTGCCCTTCCCGGCTGGGCGCACGTAAGCTCCCTACCACTGCTCCTAGTCTCCTTTCCCTCCTTACAATCCCACCATGTCTCGCTAGTCTCTCTGTCTCTTCCAAGACCCCTAGAGGTTGATTTGGTGTCCTAATGTCCTTCTTGTTTGTTTAGCCTCTAGCTTTCTCATTCTGGTATAAATTCATCCTGAGGCCTCTTCTCTTTTGCCACTGCATACAAGGCTTCTGTCAAAGAAATGCTCCCCTGGACTGAAACCTCCTCAATAACCAGAGCAATAAGCATAGCAGATGACACTATACAGGCTGGTAACTGCCACTGCCTGGCCACGGGGCAGCCTTTTGAATGACACACAGCGCTGCACTACACAAGAGCCCATGGCCGAGGGGCTAAGTCAGCACACACTCCCTGTGCCAAGGAGTATACGCTGAGGGATTTCCAAATCTTGTCCAAATCTGTGCAAAAGGTGCTTATGGACTGGCAGGGGCTCCATCCTCTTCTTCCTCCTCACCCACCTTCCAAATTCTCATTCAGTAGGTGTGAGGTGGGGACTGGGAATATGTAAGTTAAAAGAGTTCCCAGGTGACAGTGATCTTAGCCAGGACTGGGAACCAGGCTGGAGACGGCATATGTTCCAGACAGCTGGAATGAAGTCTTGATTAGCTGTAATGCTCAGCAAACAGGTGTTTTGGCTGACTGAAGTCAAGGCAGAAAGGAAGACATAAACATCAGCCTGTTTCTGTCGTTTTTGCAAAATACTTTATGAAGCATATCACCCTACTAGTCTGGAAATGCGTGCATGTGTGCGCACACACACACACAGAGCTAATTATACTTCACTGACATTGGAAATTCCAGAATAATCATTCTGAAGATCCAGTCTCGTTTTATAGCAGTGTGTGTGTGTGTGTGTGTGTGTGTGTGTGTGTGTGTGTGTGTGTGTGTGTG